>NW_022900943.1:23750774-23868735 GCF_012274545.1 Fukomys damarensis | reverse complement strand
CAAAAGATATTACACACACACACACACACACACACACACATTTATTCACCTGAGTAACTATAGGATGCTTAGATATTTGTTTAATACCTAAACTTCTAATTTCAGGTTATGGAAGCGATTTTTAGTTCCAAATTTGTCCTCTCCCTTCCCTTCTTTCTCTTTCCTTCTCCCTTCCTCCCTCCCTCCCTCTCCCTCCCTCTCCCTCTTTCTTCCTTTCTTTCTTTTTTCTTTCTTTCTTTCCTTTCCCATTCTTTCTTTTCTCCCTTCCTTTCTTTCTTCAAATAGGGGAGGTTTAAAGAGGTGAAGTGTTTGCTTTAGTGTCTTGTACCTAGTTGTTAACAGGTTCTGGAGTGCTGGGGACTCTTTGTAGAGAGTCTTTCTAGGACCTTCTTGTCCCCAAAAAGAACTGGACAAAACAAGTTCAAAAGGCAGTGAGGTTTTACATTTATTGAAAGTAGGGGAGAAAAGCATCCTCTGAAAAGTGAGTACAGGCAAATTAAAAGTAGTAGAAGAAGCGCATTCTACAAGGTGGGAGTAGACTGTGGTGAAAGAGAGAGCACAGGGGCCAAGAGCTTAATGGTCACCGCCTTTTGTGTCTCCCCCGACTCAGGCTGACATCGAGTCTATGCAGTCCCGTTAAAATCCTGCTTGGATTCTCTGGAGAAGAATTGAAGGCAGCACTTTCTGTTCGGAACTGTTTTTCTGTGTACGTCCTGCATACTCACTTGCCCAGCCGACTGACCACACCCTAATCTCCTGCCTCATTGTCAGTAACAAAGTCAGGATGAGAACCCACATTTTCTGACTGCTGGTCTCCATATTCCTTCTACCGAATCGTTCATTCATGCAGCTATTTATTGTGTACCTTTTATAAATCAGATGCTGCCCTTGTGCTTCAATATCAAAGACACGGTAGAAACCATCTGTGGCTCTTACAGAGCACAGAACATTATAGACAAAACTGGAGAGGTTTGTGGATGGAAGGTCAGGGCTCTCAGAATGCGCCTGAGAAGGTAGCCTGCCTTACCCAAGGAGGAAATGCCACTGAAACCAAGATGGAGCCAGAAGAAGACAGCCAAACAATAAGCACAAATATCTCAAGTAAAGTCTTCAAAGCTAGAGAAGCTTAAATGCTCAGAGGAAAAAACAGATACAAATGATATTAGTTATAATAATAAAAATAAAATAAGCATAGTTAATATCATTTAATACTTAATATGCGCCTTACCCTGTTCTAAATGCTTTATTATTTTGTTTCACTTACTTAAAGTGGTAATTATTCTCACCACTTTATAGATCAGGAAAGAAACAGAAGGAGACATTTCTAAACATAAATATGTCATAGATATACAGTGATACCTCGGTAACAAATTTAATTTTTCTCATAATTTTGGTTGCAAACTGAATTGGAAGCAAACCAAATTAAATGCAGTGGTTAGGTTTGATGCTGACCTTATGGGGAAGTTTGATTTAATTCTCATTCAACTCTGTTTACAACCAGAATTGTGGAAAGAATTAAGTTGGTGAATCGAGGTTCCACTGTGTTTTGTTTCCATATGACATACAGAGTAAAATTTTTGATTTATACAAAGAAATGTATAACATTTTTTATTTCTGTAAATCCATGGTAGTCTCAATTTGTTCTTAATTTTTCTTGGTTTTATTGCAATCAGAATGAATAATTCTCTTCTATCAGAAAAGTGATGTATGTGAATGATGGTAATAATGGCCTCAGGGTCAGTGAGACAACTAGGAATGTCAGGGACCATGGGGAAGTGGGTAGCAGCCTCTTCAGGCCTCCTGCCAACTCTGTGGGAAATTTAGTCCCATTGTTGCCAGATCCTCCAAGGTTTCAACTGAAACAAAAATTTCCAAGTTTTTATTTGAAATTTCCCAAGTTTGAAATCTGGCTCAACTTTAAAATATATTATCTAGGCCAGATAAAACATGGCTCTGGCTTGCGTTAAGGCCAAAATAGAGGATAGACATGTGAAATGTGGCTTAGGGAGGAGTCAAGGGTTAAACTGCAGAAGCTGCTGGAAACCATGGGCTGTAATCTAGTGATGGAGAATATTTTGTGAAGAATTCAAGTTGGGACACAAAGGGTCACATTTGCCACGGGTCAAAGTGATTACCTTGTTACTGCAGGGCTCTGACAACTTTTAAATAGAGCATTGCTCAGCTCTGAGGAGTCCCTGACAGAGCCTCTCATTTGATCTCACTTTTATCTCTTTTAAAGACCAAATGTGCTTTTCTTAGTTCCCTAGCTCTTCACTTTTACCTCAGCAAATCTTCACTTTGCTGCATGTCCCATGCCTGACATCATGTTTATATGCCCTTTCTTTCTCCTTCTCTGGGAAGATACCTTGTAACCTTTCTCATCTCCTCAGGGGCAATAAATCAGCATTAACAATGATGTGAACAAGGTTTTCCCAACCTGACAACAGGAAGGAACTCCAGGTTGTACCATCTTGCTAAGGAACAGCTCTCCAGACTTAATCCTCAGCCCCAGAGATGAGGCCTCTGAGATACCCCAAAGATGGCTGTGGAGAAGAACAGGTTTGAGAGGGGGAGAAAAGCAAGTGTCAGGCTCACCTGCCCTGCAGGAGGTGCAGTTGAAAGGCCCACTTCCTCGGCATCCTTGGCAAGTGTGGTGGCACGGACGGCATTGGTTCTTAAATTCAAACTTCCATGAGGGACAGTTCAAAACACATCTGCCATCATCCAAAACCCTAGGCGAAAATCAGTCTTTCAGAATTCATCAGGGTGACTTCCAGAATGGACGTAAGTATCAGAACATGTGGTATTCATGTTTTGCTGTACAGATCTGATTTCATTTTTCCAGAAGTAAAAGGGTTGCCTGGGACTGATCATCTCAGAACATGTGAAATATTAGTCACGTTCCCATCCCTGGCCCAAGACTGTGATCCAACAGCAGGCATGCCAGAGACTGGCTGGGGATTCAATCCTGTGTCTGTTTCCAAATAAGCTAACTGGTGCCCACAGGGATTAAACCCATTGTAGGTTCCAGCCAAATCCAGCCAATAGTCAAGGCAGGGTCCTGAACTTTCAAGAGGCTTAATAGGCTGCTGAATCCAGATAGTTTGGAAAAATACTCTCACTTAATTATCAGCTTGCCCACCTTGGAAAGGAAGACATCAACTCTGAGGCTCTTGAAGGGTAGAACGAAGCACTGTTTTGCAGCTTCGGTGCTACTTAGGAATTCAGTCTTTGTATATTGCAAATAATCAATGAGCTCTGATTTTCAATATCATTCTTTGCAAGTATTTCCTTCTGTATGGGTTACCACAGACTCTTTTTTGTTAACCAAGCTTGCAAACACTTACAAGGGCATTGGAGATAAGTCAATATGTGAGTTTCTAAAAACTTTGGTTTTATATTAATATAATATGTCATAATGTCATTGTTAATATTTTCATGTTTTTGCTTCATTTTTCCTTGCAAAGTAATCATAAGAGTTAATGTGTTTAAGGGCTGAGGATTGAGCTCAGTGGCACCATGCCTGCCTTCCTAGTAAAAGGTCCTGAGTTCGATTCCTGATATATAAAAAAAAAAGAGTAAAGGTGTTTAAATAAATTGCATCCAAGAATTTTCTACTCTGAAAAATACACAAAATGTATTAATCAAATAAATGCAAGGGAGTGTGGGGGCTGCTCCTCCTTTGGAGTTTCTGACTTAATAGTTTGCAGGACTGAAAGGGAACTGAGAATTTGCATTTCTGACAACTTCACAGGTGTAGCTGACACTACTCGGCCAGAGAACACGTTTTTGGTTTGTGTTTTTTTATTTGTTTTTGAATAACATTATTAATTGTCCACATTAATGGAGCACAGTGCGATATTTCAACACATGCATACAGCACATACTGATCAAATTGGGGCAATTATCATTTTCCACTTATCATTTCTTTATGTCTGGAGACTTCAGTCCCTCTCTTCTAGATCTTCATCAAGTGCATTAAGTTATTGTGAACTATAGTCACATCACAGTGCTGCTGAATGTTGGAATATATTTCTTCTGTGTTTGGTACCTGTTAGCAAACTTTTCTCTCTTCCCCTTCCCTTCTCACCTTCCTCAGTCTCTGTCGAAGCACTATTCTATATTCAGATCAACTTTTTCTTTTAAGCTTCCACAAATGTTCAAGAATGTGTAGGATTTGTCTTTCTGTGTCTGGCTTATTTCACTTAACAAAATGTCTTCCCGTCCACTCATTCTATTGTAAACGATGAATTTCATTGTTCTTCATGGCTGGACAACACTCCACTGTGTGTGTGTGTCTCTGTGTACACACATAACATTTTCCTTATCCATTCACCTGTTGATGGGCACCTAGATTGATCCCATACCTTGACTATCATCAACAGTGACCCTGTAATCAAGGATCTGCAGGTATCTCTCTGGTGTGCTTTCATTACCTTTGGATATATACCCAGAATTGGGATGGCTGTGCCATACGGAAGGTGCATGTGAAGAACGCCTGCTGAATGACAATCTGCATTATGTGGAACTTGCTAAGTAAATCCCAAGTAATATATGTGATGCTAAATTAGTGTCTGTCAGAGTTTCCATAGTCTCTTAGAGTTACTGTTGCTATTGTCTGGCTGACTGAGCACACAGTGGCACACATGTCCTTGAGAGCATAATATTCCCACCGAGCCGGGGAGCTAATGGCCCTGCAAATGGAAGGGTGGGCTTTTTCTCTCTCTCTACTGCTTCTTTCCACTCAGGCCCAACAATACACAAAAGGCCGGGTATAGACCTGGAGCACATGTTCCTGGGTCGGCACAGGCTTGTCTAAACCTGTTTCTGAGCTGGAGCCAACCCTGCTTAATCTGGAAGGTGGGCCATTTCAATGTTAAGTGTTTGGAGAAAAGCGGAGTGCTGTAGGGGCATCCTAAATAGTAAATCACATGCACTTCTCCATCTGGGTCATTCCCACATCCTGAAAGTCTTTGTCATTTGCATCAGTTTGGAAAAGGAAAGGAACTCAAGCCAACAACTTCACACACAAGGCCAACTTATTGTGGGATCTAGATGTAGCACAACAGAGCAAACAGTTCGTTTGGCCTCCTGCAAAGCACAGGGTCCCAGACCTAGACAGACGCTCACATGCCTGGCTGCCCCCGTCAAAGGCAGATTTGTGTGAGGGCCCCTGCAGCATGATGTGAATGGGTTCCTGGTCTCCCAGCTTAGATTTTTAGCTTTGGCACCATTGCCAATGGGGAATATCTCAGCCTGGTTTCCGAGTTGGGAAATTTTTCAAGAAATAGCTTGGAGAAAGGTGAATTTTAAAAACAACAACAAAACTCCAAAACTTCCCTGTACAAAAGAGCTGGATTTGAAATGAGGAAACTGCTGTGTTCTCCAGAAAAGAAGAAAGGGATGAGTTCACTCCAGGGGCCTATTTCTTGTGAAATTTGGTTGAGGCCGAATTGGTTTGGGGAAACTGTTTCTCTTGGGAGTGGTAACCTAATACTCTCAGTGGGAATCATTCATGCCCTTCCAAACACAGGGAAGGAGGTGGGGGGCAAAACGTTTCCAAGTTTATTTAGAAAGGGGCCGCCTTTCCTAATTGATTTTAAGAAAGTATCGAACATGTAATTGTGTTTTATATTACTTCCCTGCTCCTGCAGCCTAAGGGAAAGCTTTTGTGATGTGTCCCCTTTTGTTAGTATGAGTCTCTCTGAAAAGACACAGGAAAAACAAGCACACCAAGGGAAGGCAGTGAATTATATCATGCCCCTTCGCACTCTGGCCCTCTCAAGAAAAATAAAGAACTTTGAAGATAAGTCCTGTTTCAAATGGTCACAGTTTTCTACAGGCAACAACAGATTCTCCCAGTGGAGGAAAATAGATACTTTGCTCCATGAAAGTGGAAAGTGGGGCTGATGAAAATATTCTTTAAAATGTCAAGGTATCTTTGGGACCACCGACATCCAGTTCATGGATGCCTGGGACCCTAGCCAAGCTGTCTGTATGGAAGAGCGTCTCCTCTCTGCTCATGCTGGCTCTTGACCTTTTCATAGGTGGGGATGAGTCCTAGGCTCAAAGCGAAGAAGGCAGTACAACCAAGTGGTAAGCAGCTGGGAAGATATAATCTCAATACTGTCTTTCAGTATTCTAGAAGCCCCTAGGGTGTGTGTGTGTGTGTGCGTGTGTGTGTGTGTGTGTGTGTGTGTGTGTGTGTGTCATGAACTGTAATGGAAGAGAGCGAATTAGAGTTAGCTGGTCCTCTGTGCTGACAGTTGTCACTACCCAGTTAGAATAATCACAAGAACACTTAATGCAACTTCTTGGTGCTTAATGTTCTAACAGAATGAAGCCTGGTAAAAAGTCTTATTTTCTCTGCATTCATTGAAGCGGATTAAATAAAATGTTGAAGCCTAGGTAACAACAAAGGTGACTTCTAAATGCTTTTAATTAGTTTATCACTTCATGTCTCCTTCAGGACAGGGGTGGAAAATGAGCTCAGGCAATGAAGGCCACAGCATTTCAGAGCTTTGGATGTTAAATGCATTCCCTCCCTCCAACTTTTCAATTGTCTTTGAGGAGCGAAATCCAAAGGTTTAGAGGAATCTCAGGGGAAATTACAGGATGCAGAGATTACTCCCCAAAAGTTGATTTCCTATAAAACAACTTCAGGAACAAATTCTCTTATTTAAAAAAAAATGTATTATGGAAAAATTTAAACATATACACAACAGTAAACAAATATGGTCATATAACAAACATATATAAAAGACTTAAAACTGCCCCCCACCCCATGTATTCATCATTCAATATTAACAATTATGAGCCTCTGGCTAACCTTGTTTCATCAGACCTTCTCACCAGTTTACTGCCATCCCACAGAATTTTGCAGCAAACCTGCAAGATAAATATTGATATTCCTCTCCCAGATGACAGCCCTTTGAAGATTATTTTACCAGGACCTGAGCTATCCAAAGTCTTAAGAACAAGAAGAAACTGAGTGAGACCAAGTATCCTGGTTATTTTGTGTGTCTCCTCGTCCGCCCAGCACAGATTCATTTTTCACCATTGTCTGTGCTGTTGTTTGCTATGTCCTTCAAGTGAACTCACTGCACATTACATCTGGAGCTCACTTGTTTCCCATTGGCCTCCAGAGAGTTTCAGAAAAGAGGAAACATCATTTGGAGTTCTGAATGCAGGTAGAAAGAGATCAGCCATATTTATTAGCTCCTTGAAAGCTGCTTCCTACTTCTACACTAGGGTAGAAGCTGTTTGTTCAATAGCTCCCACTTCTACTAGGCGTCTTCTTTTCCATGGGTTGATCTCTTGCTTCAGAAGCAGGGTTAAAGTTTCCCCATAATTTCTATTCTTTTTATTTTCCACACTTATGTAAATATTTTCATTACAAATCAATACATGCTTATGTTGTTTTTTGTTTTTTGTTTTTTTTTGGTACCAGGGATTGAACTCGGGTCTTTGTGCTTGCATGGCAGGCCACCAAACCTCTGAGCTAAATCCCCGGCCCTACAAATCAATATATGCTTATGATAAGAAGAAAATATAAATTCAAGCATTTTAGAAACACCTCTTCCCCGGGCCTAACCATATTTCTCAATTGATGTGGATTATTCTTTATTAGTATATGCTTGTAGTATATGACATTCACATTCTTCTTAGAGTTAGGTACGTATGTTTAATAGATCTTCATTCTTTTTATTGCTCTTCCCCGCCCCACACATCTCTCTCCTCCCATCTGTGGATCTCCCTTCCCCATTGTCATTACTATTGTTATTATTTTTTTTTTTTAGTTCATGTTTGAGACATATAATGAATGTTGGTAGTTGGTACAGATATATGATTATATATTTTACCAAATTCAATAGAACACATTAATACAGGAGAGTAGAAGGACAGACATGCCATAGTCCTGCTCACAAGGATAGGCTCAAGGAAGAAGGAAGGTAAGATGGCTACTCTGAAGCAGAGGGAATGTCCATTCTAGAAATGCCAAGCTCTCATCACTGCAGCCGTCCCATCTCACTGGTCTGGGGGGAGATCTGCTTCCTACCTGATTAGTTAAGCAGTGATGGGTCCATTCATTCAAACACAGTGCAGCCAACAAATTTTAAGCAGCAGACCTCCCACCAGGAATGCCCTGTGGATTAGCAGAGTTGCTTACTCTACGCACAAGCATTCTATTCCTATCTTCACTCAATAGTTGAATATTTATTGAATATCTACGGCTTTCCCTAGCACTGTGGTATGTACAGGAGATACAAAGTTGAGCATCTCATGAGCAATTTCATGAAGAAAGGTACTTGTAAGCAAATGTCTTTGAAGGCTATTGGCGCTCTGGGGAAAGCTTATATGGAGCAAAAGGGCATAAAGAGAGAAGGTCAGTTGTACTGGGAGGAGGTCAGAAATGGCTTCATAGGAAAGTTGACCCTTAAATTGACTCGAGAAATGAGTACGCATTTTGCCCAGCAGATGAAAGTGATGGTTGAGAGATGGGTGTGCAGGATGGAATGAAATTCCAGGTATCAAAAGGAGCATCAAAAGCACTATCTTCATTGATGAGAAAGCCCTCCCAGTGTCCAGGAGACTGGTCCTGGTAGAAGGTACTCAGCATCACGGGGAGAAGATGCAACAGAGGTGGGCAGTGGCTAGACCAAGGAGAATTTCTGTCATGGGAATGCTGTTTCCGGCAGGCCCTGGCAGGGTGCTGAGGTGGTTAGCACCTCCCCTCTCCTCCTGTAACCCATGACTCCCACCCTAGAGAGACAGAGCGGCTACTCACCTTGTGGTGAAGCAGCTGGTGCAGTCTTCCTGGGTTGGCCCCCAGCACTTGGCACATGATGCATCACAGACTTGGCAGTGGCCATGCTCATCCGTGTATTCTCCTGGGGAACAAAATCTAGTTGTTTACTTCATTTCTACAGCCTGAGCTGTCAGTCTGAAAGCAGCCAGATATTTCTATGCCTGCCTGAACCAATAGAGAGAGCACAGAGGCAGAAAACAGGCCCTGAATACCCCAGTGACCAGTCCTAAACCCTAACTCTATCATAACAACTGCGGGGCCCCAGAAGTTGCAACCTTCTAGAATTATGAGGCAATGACATGATTTTGGACCTAGTCAACAGGTGTTTCAGATTATATAAGTAGGGGAGGCCAAAGGGGCTTCCCACAGGACCTCTTTACTTGCTTCTTACTGACTTCCTCATTAAAAGCTGAGGCTGTTGACCTACAGTGACCATTACAGTCATGATTCAAGTCAAGGTGTGAGCAAGACTCACTCATACCTTGTGTAAACATGCCGGAGGAGGGGGAACTATGGTTACTGGGCAAGAATGGGAGTTGAAAGCTGGGTGTCGTGGCACACGCTTGTAATCCCAGCACTCAGGAGGCTGAGGCAGGAGGATTGCTGTGAGTTCGAGACCAGCCTAGGGTACGTAGTGAGTTCCAGGTCAGTGTCAACTACATAGTGAGACCCTGTCTCAAAAAACCAAACATAAAAAAAAAAAAAAAAAAGAATGGGAGTTGAGTCTTGGCCCATATTTGGCAGATGTGAGTTACATTTTATCTTACAAGAGTAACAGTGAAGAAATAGCCAGCTAATTCTTCCTTATCTGGAAAGTTTATCTTTCCCGGGGAAAAACACATATGAAGTGTTGCTGAAAAAAGTTAAGTCCAACTTCACAGATGTCTTTTGAACATTTAGGAAATTACTCCCATGGCAAAGGTGGAGGACAGAGGTCAACTTCATTGAAGGTGTGAATCCAAAGGCAAGACTCTACTCACTGAAACCAACCCTTCTGTCCACACTACGTTCATTCTTTCCTGCCTTTGTCCGAAAAGAAATCAACAAGTTTCTTCAGCCAAATCCTGGAAGCCAGTTTTCTTGATTTGCAAACAGATCACGCTCAGAAAATATAGTTTTGGATTTTAATAGTCATAAACTTCCCTCAACCCCACACTACCCCCAACTATGACAGCCCTGTAAACATCTGAACATTGTCCCTCTGAGATCCAGCTGGTGTGATGAGGTAGGATGACCCACCCATGGCTTACTCAAGCTGTCTCACTGATACTATATGAGTTACTGCCTGATTTGTTGTGGTTGCATTGAGAAAAGCACTGGAAACGTGAACTTGACTGGTGAGGGATAAAGGGAAACCCATCCCCTTGCTTTTGCCTCATAGCTGTACTATGGGTTCACCATTAGGAAAGGTGAATCACACACACATCAATCTTCCATTTGCTAGAACTGAACAACAAAGATACAAATGAAGAGATTGGTAGAGCTTGCTCATGCCCAGCAGAAGAGCCTTTCATGTAAAGCTTGTAAAGTTATTCTATGAATTCTGCTAACTGAAGGGGAAAGAGACATATTCACAATAAGCAAACACCTACCAGTAGCATATCTTACACCCTTTGGACTTGGTCTCCTAAGTTTTCTAATTGTTACCAAAGTGCAACATGGACCATGAATCTAATATATGACTTTTAGAATGAGATTGTGGTTCTTAGCTTAGTAGTGGAGACTTAGGTCCCAAAGAGCACATATTCATCAAAGACAAAGAATGCAAGTACGAGGGATGGTTACTGTCTGAATGGTCAAGTGGCAGCTGAGGACAGCCTCTGTTCATCGCACCATGTATGTATTATGTTACTGCTGCCTCTGCCTCTTTTGGGGACATTGTTCATTAACTCACATGAAGATTGCTGAATGGACTAGTAATTTTGGCAATCAGCTGTTGCAAGGCAGAAGAAAATGGTGACTCTGTCTAGTAAGACTGATGATTTCAAGTTTAGACTGTCACAATATAAGAATCTTATATGTGCAGCCTTCTTTTTATTTGTTCAGGCTTCCCCACTCAACTTATTGCCCCTACTATTATCTTTTACATTGTTTTTATAGGAGGCAAGACCAGTTCAGTACATGATTATTAGTCCAGGCACCAGAAAATGAAGAGGAGAGGATCCTGGGCAGTCCAAGTAGGGAGAAATAAACCTTGCCTACAAGGACCACCACAAAATATTTATTTGTACTGTTGAATGTATTTATGTGTCTTTCAAAATTTTCATGCTGAGTGGGGCAGGAGTAGGAGAAAGTCACAGAGACTTCAAAACCAAAAGAAAGTGTATTGTAGAGAAAAATAGGCTGATAGCATAGCTTCCCATTCATTAATGTGTTCATTCCATGGATGTTCTTTGAACATTTACATACATGCCAAACACTAGGTGAGATTTACAGACACATGAATTAGGTTTTCAGAGGTTTGTGAGAAGAATGGCTTTAAAGAAATAGGTATATTTCACTTAGGAGTATATCCTCAATATGTATCCATTTTCCTATGAATGAATCTAATTTCTCATTCTTTATGGCTGAGTAGTATTCCATTTTATAGAAAAACCACATCTTCTTTATCCAGTCTCCCACTGATGGGCAAATGGGATGTTTCCAAGTTCTAGCTATTACAAACTGTGCTGCTATAAAAATAGGTGTGCATATATCATTGTGATACGATTCTTCTAATTCTTTTGGAAAAGTACATAGCAGAGGGATGGCTGGGTCAAATGGAACCTCTAGTCCCAGCTCTTTGAGGTATCTCCATATTGATTTGCATAATGGTTGCACTAGTCTGCACTTCCACCAACAATGGAGAAAAGTTCCTTTCTCCTCACAACCCCACCAACATTTGTTATTGTGTGATTTCATGATTGCAGCCATTCTTTGCGGGGTGGGGTGGAATCTCAGTGTTGTTTTCATCTGCATCTCTCGAATGACCAGTGATGTGGAACATTTTTTCATATATTTACTTGCTGCTTTTACTTCTTTGTCTGAGAAATGTCTGTTCATTACAGATGTACCTTTTTGAATTGGGTCTTTATATTTGGGGGGGCTGATTGTTTTGAATTCTTTATATATTCTAGATAACAGTCCTTTGTCTGAGGAGCAGCTAGTAAAAATTTTTTCCCACATTGTAGGTTGTCTCTTAGTTTTGTTGATGGTTTCTTTTGCATTGCAGAAACTTTTTAGTAAGATGAGATCCCAGTTGTTGATTCTTTCTGCTAGTTCCTGTGCAACTGAGAATTTGTTCATAAAGTCTTTTCCTATGCCAATGTCTTCCAGAGTTCTGCCTAACTTATCTTTCAGCAAGTTTAGTGTTTCTGTGATCTTTAATCCACTTGGATTTTAATTTAGTGCATGGTGAAAGTAAGGGTCTAGTTTTACTCTTGGCAGGTTGAGACCCAGTTTTTCCAACACCATTTATTAAAGAGGCTATCTTTCCTTCAGTGGGGACGGTCAGCTCCTTTGTCAAAGATGATGTAGCTGAGTACACCGGGAGTTGTTTTTGCATCTTCCAATCTGTTCCACTGATACTCAGGTCTGTTTCTTTGCCAGTAACATGCTATTTTTATCACAGTGGCTTTGTAGTATAATTTCAAATTGGGAATTGCTATACCCACTGCCATGTCTCTATAAATAAGTCACACATGTATAAATACCGAATAGTTTCTCTGGTGTGAATAAACTATAATAGCACATAAGATCCTAATGAGATAATTGACAATGTGAAATAATAAGAAAAGGGCTAAAGGTGTAGGGACATGGGAAAGGTGGAGAAAAGTAATAAGGGAAAGGAAAAAAATATGAGAAAATGAAAAAATGGAAATAAAATGTTGGTAAATGGGGAGGGGAGGAGGGGGTGAAGGGAGGGCAGGGACAAGGGGAAAAAATGAGAACCAAGACCTGTCATGTAAAGGTACAAGATCCCAATGACGAATATAACTGTACTGTATACTAACATGTACCAATAAACTCAATAAGGAAAAAAAATAGTTATAACCCATATGCTAGCTAGGAGCCTTCTACTTTCTTAATCTAAAGACTGACACAGAAGAGCAAGGATGTGTGCTGAACTGTGTTAGATCTTTGAAGACCTAGAATCAGAGACATTACTGTGCTTGGCATCTGTTTCCAGGTCCTGATATGGTGATTTGTTTCTTTTAACTCTTCATATTCACCCACCTTAATCCGCATCTTGTAGCAATGCTAGGATATGCTTTCAAACTAAAACCACGTTGCTTTGCTAAGTCAAAAGCTGCATAGACGGTCCCAAGAATTATTCGAAGTCTTCGTTATAATTACAGATGAGGCATTTCTAGGACAGGTAAGGGTTACTAGGATTTAAAATTCTCTCTCTCTTTTGCCTCCTCGTTGACTTCCATAAGCCAGTAGGTGGCATTCATATTGTGGCTATATATTTTTTCTATCTATCTCAATATAACAGCCTCTATTAGCTTCACAAGGGCCCTCTTTAGACGTAATGACTACTAAACATTGCCTGTCTCCAAGATCTCCAATCACATCTTTGTTAGGACCCCCATATGATTCTATATAACCGCAGGGGCTCCCTACAACTGTGTGATCACCTTTTCATTCATTTTTTAGCTGTTCCTTGAATTCTTCACTCAGCTCAGTCAGTCAACCCTCAAACTCAAGTTCCATCCATTCTTGCTCTGAAGGAGACATTTCCTTTAATTTGCTGACAGGATATCTGCATTCCTTCAACTTCCTGTTTGTCAATGTCAAAATTCCTCTCCTCATTCTCTTTGAAGGTTCACTCATCTCCACAGTCTCTGAGGAGGGTATATCCCTTCTCCTGGCCATTGTCAGCTCTCTGTCAATGGTGTTTATCTTCTTTTCTCAGGTTATTTCTTGGCCAAGTTTTCTGTCTTCAATATCTTCTTCACATCTCGCATTGATTTACAAGCTATTTCCTCTAACCTCAAATCTTTCAAAGCCCTTTCCCTCCCTGATAAGTGACTCTTAAAACTTGTTTTTCCTTCTGCTCCTTGGAAACAAAATGGAGAAAACATCATGACTCGGGAGCTTATGTAAGAGAGTCAGCGAAGGACAGCTTCTTCAGCCTGCAGGCCTCTTCATTTCAGAGTAAACTCTGGCTTACAACAGATGAGAAGACAGGGACCTGCCCCAACTCTCATAGTTATGTAGATGTCCAATTAGTTACATAAACAACTGCCCCCAGCCCTTACAGGCACAAGTTTTCCACTGCGCATTTGGAACTAAAGAAGTCAGATTCCAGGGACATTGGGGAGTTCGTTTTTTGAATCGTTGGAGCAGCAAATTCTTGTCATCTGTCTTCATTGCACAATGAAGTTGAATGTTTATGACAGGCGTGATATACAAATTTCTTAGAAAAAGTCACTTTTAGCAGACACGTCAGGAGCCAGTATTTTGTCCTTTCCTTGATCCTAACATCTTTGTCTGATATTGTTATGTTCAAACTGCCTTTCTGGTTTGATCAAAACATTTCTATTCTCCGTTTAGTTCCTTTCTTAACCTATCCTATAAGGGTTCAAAGGCCACTAAGGAAGTAGTGTCCCATGAGGAAGGAAGAACTACATCTTGAAATTTGAAGACAAGGCTTAAAAATGAATACTTGTAAGTTTAAAGAGGTACAAGTAAGTGACTTCCTGTGCTCGCACAGCCCTGATGTCACTGTACAAAGTTGTCAACAAGCCTTGAGTTATAAATAAGCCCTATGAAGTCTTGCAGAGAGGTGAATGGTATTACACCCTCCCAGGTACCCAAATGTGATTGAAGCATAATAATTCTTCGGTTGTCATGATCAGAAGAGTTTCATGCTAGGAAGCTATGCTGTGATGAAGAAATGCTCTGATGTCATATATGGAGATGTCACAGTGAAACCAATTTATACAATTAATATACTATTAATAGTGATAAGGGAAGTGCTATGCTGCCTTTTATAGCTCATGAACTATTTCATTATTGATCAGAACCAAATCTATTGTAGAATTTATACAAATAAATATGTACCTTAGCAAATTAATAAACGCAGAAGTAAATATATTGTGATGTGGGATTAATGCATCTTTTTAGCCCAGAAGAGCAACTAATGATAATTCAAGTGCTTGGTTTTTGACCTGGTTATTTCATTGAGCAGTTCTGTGTACTGAATTGTCTTGAGAACTCTTTGAGCGTCTTACTCCTGTGCCTTAGCACACAGATACCAGGAATCATAGGGTGACTTTACTGAATAATTCTATAATCATTCCATAATTCTATAATCATTCCATAAATTCTAATTAAAAATACCATCTCTTTGCAAGGATGCCAATATGTAATTCCAACTTAATATACCACTATATGAAGACAATTTTCGTGAAAAAAATCGTACATTTATTACTTTCCATCAGCTTCAATAAATGCTCAGCAACACTTTCAACTAATTATATGCTAATGAAATAAGTCAGTTTTTAAAGCCTCATTAAGCATGAAGTTTTATAGCAAGGCTCAAAATATGAGGCCATCAGCCAAGACTGCAGCATTTTAAAAGTCTATACAATCATTCAGCCTTAAAAAGGAAGGAGATTCTGACACATACTTTGACAGGGATGAACCTTGAAATAAGCCATTCAGAAAAGGACAAATATTTTATGAAGTTCCCTAGAGTAGTAGAAGTCATAAGAACAAAGAAGAATGGTGGTTTTCAGGGACCAGAGAAAGGGGGAAGTGGGGAATTATTGTTTTATGGGTATAGAACTTCAGTTGGGAAAGATGAAAATGTTCTAGAGACACATAATGGTGATGGCTGCGTAACAGTGTAAATGTATTTAATGCCAATAAACTGCATGCACAAGACAGTTAAATGACAAATTTTATACTATATATATTTTACCATAATTTTAAAAAGCCTATCCACTGAATCTGTTCCTTAACAGGAAAATACTTAGTAGTAACCAAAAAACTCAGAATTATCTGCTTCTGGGGATGGGTACAAGAGCATCAGTCTTTCTGGGGTGCCAGTCAGTTGAACTGAGGCTTGGAAGGCCTTCTGTGATAATGGGAGCAAAAGGAAAAGAAGGATGTATGGAAGATGTGGGACAGAAGGAAAACTTGTTCCCTGTCTTAGGCTCCTCAATGAGCAGAGTGAATGCAGACACAGATAGAAGGTCATCCTACATCTGTAACTTGGAAGTGTCCCGGGACCATGACTTCCCTGTCCCATTCCCATGGGTTCTTCAAGGAGACAAGACATCCTAGTCTACTGCTCTTTACTCTCAGGCATTGGCTCTCCTCAGGTACTATGTCTGCTCCTCCGCCCCCGGGGGTCGGCACTGCTACAAAAAGGATAGACTGTCAATTGTGGATTCACACACGTACAAATATTTTGTTTCCTTCAGCTTACATATTGTTCAAAGAGTAGAATTAAGAGTTGAGGCTTATTTTCCACTGTGTTTTGGGCCCTGATCACAGTCAGGGGGTTAAAAATAATGTATTCAAAGTGAAGTCTTGGCCAACCTGAATATAGCTGTGATGTAGCAACTGCACAAGAACCATTCATCGATACTTAGTATATTACAAGCACTGTACTGTGTCATCTTTTACTCACTTTTATAAGTGAGAAACTGAGGTTTAAGGGCATTCAACATGCATAAATGTATTCAACTAAGCAAGTAACTGAGTTGGGCTGTGGCCCAAGTGTGCCTGAGCTTGAGCCTGAGCTCACACTCTTCCTACGATATTTCTCTGGTACAGATTCAAATCACTTCTCATTGTTCCAAATAGCTTTGCTATTAGTAAAAACAAAGAGCTGAGTACAGACCTCACCTAAACTACTTGGTGAGATAACGGTATAATAAAAAAGAGTTCACTATGAAAATAAATGGGCATTGAGTGGGCATATTGCACAAATAAGATTTATTCAATAATTGAATTTATTAGTCTAAATTTATTTTCTCTGATAAAATGACCATCATCTATTAAAAGGTAATTTTATGTATCAAATAAACTGAATTTTACAGGCTTATTCTGCCAATTGGGTGTTAGTCTCCTAAAAGATCTCAAACATGTTTGTGAATTAATAAAATAAATTGGATAGGGCTCTGGACAGTGATTTTCTATACTGTTTAACTGTGGTCTAAAAATGAAAGAAATTGTTGCCCCCAAATAACTTATGGCCAGAATTATGGCAACAATTTTTGGATTCTCAATTTAAACAAAAGCCTATAGTATATGAAAGTTTTTGCATATCTTTTCCTTAATTAACAAGATTTGGCATTGCTTCTGGGTTAGCAAAGTCTCTCTAAGTCCAGCATGAAGATGCTAGAATTAGAAAGGCAGGGAGAGACAACTACCACATGATTTCACTTCTATGTGTGATCTAAAACAGTTGACCTTATAGGATCAGAGAGTGGAATGTTTGTTACAGGGGCTGGAGTGAGGGAGGACTAGAGATGTTGGTCAGGGGTAGAAAGTCTCAGTTTGGGAGGAACAAAAAGAGCTCTAACATACAACGTGGTGACTATAATAAATGACAATGAACAGCGTATTTGGAAATCCCCAAAAGAGTATATTTTTGAGTGTTTCACCACACACAAAAATAATAAGTATGCGAGGTAAAAATATGCTAATTAACCCAATTTAGTCTTTCTACAATGTACTCATAATTGAAAACATCATACTATACATCATAAATATTTACAATTTTTATTTGTCAATTAAGAAAAGAAAGACATCAAAGAGGTGATTGCAAGACCTCACAGACCCAAGGCAAGAAAAGGGCAGAAGTATGATTATTATCTGCAGTTAGACAAAATAAATTTACAAACCCTGTCATTAAACCATGACTGAGGAAAATTGAGGAAACATTCTTGTAAGATGAGTGCGACAGATAGAAACCCATTTGTTACCCATCTGAGTTGAGTAAAATTTCTTGAGTCTATTGAGTGGGCTGTCTGCATTTTTGTGAGTCAGAAAATTTCACTTATTTGGCTAGTGCACTCCATCTCTTAATTTACCCGAGTTTGGATTTTTATCCCCAAACACTTGCTCCATTTGTGGAACTCTTGTGGGAAACAAAGGTACAGTGTCTGATATATTAATAGTGAGGAGACAGCTAGGTTTTCATACACAGTCACAGAAGGACCTTAATTGAGAGAATAACTTATTTACCTTTTGGAAAGCAACATGGACTGCCAGACTCAGGTCATCCATGAAAGATTCTCACTGAGGAAGTGGGTGACTTGGGAGGACTTAATCTCAGAGGCTCACTGAGAGATGCAAGCTGGCAGGAAGGGGCACTGCTGAGTAGTGCTTCTGCGTTGCCCACCGTGGGAAAAAAGGTGCTAATGTGCCATCTCTGGTCTCTGGAGTGAGCCAGGTAGGAGAAACTGCCTGGGGGAGTGGAGTGGACTACAGAGCCTTCCTGACACTTCTTGAACTAGGCAAAAGTGCTAGAAGATAGGGGGTTAATTCCCTGTCTTAGTCACTTTCTTGTCCCTGGTATAAAATACTCAATACCTGTAATTTAAAGGAAGAGAGGTTTATTTTGGCTCATGGTTCCAGTACCTGGTTGGCTGCCTCCAAGGCAGGAACATGATGTCAGACAGGAATGATAGAGGGAAAGGTGCTCAATCCATGACAGCCAAGAGGCAGAGAGAGGTGAGGAGTCAGGGACAAAAATACACTCTTCCAGTTCATGTCCCCAGTGATGCACCTCCAAACAGGTCTTACCTCCTAATACACATTTAGCGATGGGACTCAACAAGATGGAGCCACTGCTGAGTACAGCGCCCCCGTGATCTAATCACCTTCCACACACATGAGAGTTTTTTAAAAAAGATCTACACCATAACCTGTTCCAGTTGCTCCCCATGCAGCTTACTAAAAGTATTTCCTGTTATCATTTTCGTCCTGAAATCCATGGGTGAGACTTGCTATCATCCACTTTCATTTCTGCGATGACTCAAAGACCCTCCCCAGCAGCTTTTATAACTTGATCTGAAACCATTCGCAGATACCAATGTGATCACCTTCCCAATTTAGCTGCTCTGTGGGAAAAACATCCTCAGTGCACCCTCCTTCTCTTCCTCTGTACAAAACACAGAAAGCACTCAGTTCACCTTTTCTCTCTTGCGCTCTCACAGCCTTTGCTTATGTCCTGCCCTCGTGTGCTCAAATATTTCAGCCTCATCTCTAGTTCAAAGAAAAGAGAGCCCCTGGGAAGAGGAAGAATTGAGTTCCAAGTCCTTGGGGCTCTTGCTGCACAGCAGCTGGTCCCTGCTGTGGTAATTGACTGTTTGTTCTTTAATTGGATTGTCATTAGCACAGTACATCCATTGGCTGTGGGTGCTGCCTTCTAAGAGCTCTGCTGGTTTGTGTAGTGACATGTTCTTAGGAACCATTGTACCCAGGAGACCACATTGTCCTGGCCACTGGGAGAGCTTTTCATTAGTCAGGCTGCCACATGTTTTGTCGGGAGTGACTTAATTGTGCTTTTCAAACAGCCTAAGTGTGTAACCATAGAAGGGAGCCCTAGTTTGCCCTGTGCTGGCTGTTTGCATAGCGAGAAGCACTATGTTGGGTAATTACATAAAATCTGGAGTCATCTTGACCTGGGGTTGATTTTTGGTTCCCTGCTCCAGCTGTCTGCAATTAATCAAGTACATATTTCCCTGACATTCCTCTTCTGTAGAATGTGGATAATAATCTCTCTCATAGGAGGTGGAGGAATTCAGATGAGAAGACAGACCTAAAGCATCTATGGCAAGGTTTTACTTATGATTATCAGGTACTTTAATTGTGTTATATCATTAAATCTCTGATAATAATGTAGGATAGCTAGGAGCTGTCAGCTTCCTTTGACCAAATGAAGAGCTCAGGCATCAGAATATTAACTCTCTGTATATCATTCAAACCCTGATCAGACTGGATTCCAAATTGTGCTTTTCTAACACCCCTGAGGGAATTTGAAAAATGGATTGGCTGTATAGGTGGGTGGCAATGATGCAACTAAAATTAATGACCCCGTGGACCAAGAACAGTGACCTCTCAAGGCAACTGAGCTACAAAATGCACCCTACACAAGTTATATTTTATCATTAGCAGCCCCTTGTGGACAGCCTCCTTGTCCCCCAGTGAAACCAACTCCTCCTAAACTTTGCTGAGGAGAATTCCAGAGCCATGGGTATGCCCTACTCAGGCACCTGAAGTTCAAGTCTGTCTGACATGGGTGCATCTCAGTTAGATGGGGCTGCTGCCCAGCATGGTCTCAGCAAGTCAGGCGCAGAACTTCGGATTGTTGGTCTCAATGTAGGGCAGTTATTGCTGATTGGTTTAGCAGAGTTCTGGGTGTGGATGACAGACTTTCTGAAGGGGGAAGACCCACCTGTGTGTGGGGGCAGCTCCAGCCAATAGGTTTGTAGCCTAGATAGAATAAAAGAGGAAAGAAGAAGGGAGGCTCACTGATTCCTGCCTATAGTGCCATGGATTGCTCCTCTCCTCTGCCAGGTCCCTCTGCCATGCTGCTCTGCTTTGGAGCCAGGTGACTATGGACTAAAACCTCTACAAACTGAGAGTTGAAATAAACCTCTTTTTGTTTTAACTTGCGAGTATCAAGTATTTTGGCCTAGGAACAAAAAAAGTACCTAAGACCCACATGGTTTGCATCTCGTCAGGGCTTCTGATAGTCCAGAGACTGTTATCTGGGACTAGAACTTCTTGGAGCTGCACTATTAAGAGAATCCCATGCCTCCTTTAAGATGCCTCTTATTGGCACTGGATATTTCGGTGGCCGTGAGCTGTCATCTCCCCAGTCAGCATAATGCTTTCCTTTGAGAGGCAGGAGACAAGTTCAATTCTTGTATCTGGAGCCAAATGTCCTACATGTGAATCCCATCCCTGCCTTGGCTAACTATGTGACCTTGCACAACTTATGCAACCTCTCTGAGTCTCAGTCAACTCCTCTGTAAATGAAGTAATGACAGCTACTGTCTTAGTTACTTTTCTCATTGCTGAGACAAAATACCCAATGCCCAAAGTTAAGGGAGGAGGGGTTTATTTGGCTCATGTGTGGAGAGGTTTCAGTCCGTAAATGGCTAGCTCCAAGGCAGGGTGACACGGCAGAGGAGAAACACCACAGAGGAGAAACAGCTCGTGGCAGGCAGAAGGTAGCAAAGCAACAAGGGACAAGACAAGCCTCTTTTTGTCCCTTGTATCGTATCCAGGCTACTGGAATTAGGGTGGTGTCCATCCAGTCGCACACCCTTAATCCTAGCACTGCACCATGAATCCATCACATGCTCTGGATTCAGCCTTCTCTGAAAAAGCCCCACCTATGATTGCATGAGGCATTCTAGGGACATCTAGACACAAGCCATAACTGCTACCTTACAAAGAGGTCAGAAGGATTAAATTAGTTAACAAGTGAAATACGCATTGAAAACTACTAGCATACTAGTAAGTACTCATTAAATATTAGCTATTACTATTCAACGAGCAAAGTCCCTAGGGTAAGCAACATGAGAGTGCAAAGATCTTTGGAAGAATTTAAATCTCAACTTGATTCCTATTGTCCAATGACACTAATTATCCTCTCTTTAACTTCATAGATCAATTGCCCCAAATTTGTAGTTTTCTGTTCATACCCTGTGTAGTATCAGGTAATGCTCTGTTTTATGCTATGGTTCATTCAGAAGTACGTGAGCAAATTAAAATACTGAAAAAATTTTTTTTTCTCCATAGCTACTCAGTGATCATTATGAGAATGGATTCCAATTTTATTACTGTCTTGCAACTCAACAGGCTTGGTCTTGTTTGATTGACAACACAGTTCTGCTTCAGAACATAACAACCCTCTGTGTTTTCACCCCCACTCTAATTGCACAATTTTAGAACTATTAACTTTCTAACAAAATTGTGTACCCTAAACGTTTTGTGATAGCAAGATAGGTCAGCTATTCCTCTATTGCCTAATATTATTCTTTTGTTGTCCTTCAAAGAACTCTTTTAGGAATAAAAGAAAATTGTGACCTTGACCTTCATTCAGCCCTCACTCCAGTGGTCAGGAATTGATTATTTGCTAATTTGTACAAACTCAATATAAACCCAAGGAATCATTTCTTTCTTTTTTGGGGGTTGGAGTACGGGGGATTGAGCTCAGATTCTTGTGCTTGCATTCAGCAGAACCACTGAGCTAAATCCCCAGCCCTCAAGGAATCATTTCTGAGACATTAATAAGAGGATTCTTGACTCATCAAAACATTTCAGAGTGATATAGCTCAATGTGCTTACCCTTTGATCTTTTCCCAATACTTTGATATCTCCTATAAGTATTCCAAATGTGTCATTTCATACATATATGCTATAGAGACCCTACTTCCACCAGTGAAGCTGTCACCGCTACCTCCCTCCATTGGGTGGGCCTTCCTAGCTCAGGCATAGAGAGAAGTCACACAGAGGCATAGAGGGAACAGATAGGGATCTTGCAAAAATACTTCTGTCTCCATCAGAAAAAAACAAAATATAATCCTGGAAAGTCTACATGAGCTTCTAGAATAATTCAGTTCATTTGATAGAAGAGGCAACTAGCTGGAAGGTAGGCGAGTTGGTATTTGAGGTGAATTAAAATGTTCCTTATTTGAGTCCACCACCTTCTCCTCACCAAGTTCACCAAACAGGCCCTCTGTGTCTCCCACACCTTCTGGAACTGGTCAAGTAGCTGTTGCCTTGGGGATAAATAGGCTGAGCCTCACTTTAAGGGGTGCTGGCTTTTAGAGCCCAGCCTGAGACTTAGATCTGCAGTTACTAGGCAATGAGTCAGGGCTGAGTGTTGAGAGCTGAGGTAGCTGCTGCTCCCTGGAAACTCAGGTCTTCAATCCACCCCTCAGGCAGAGCTGGTGAGTCAGGCCCATTTCCCCTTCCCAAATTTCCTCCGGCTGTTGTGTGACCTGCCTTGACTCCTTGCTTTCAAAGCTGCTCTTGATATTCATCATAACCAGATTTTACATGGTGTGATGGGCCTGGACCCCCAAACTCTCCAGGAGGGGCCTGATTCCTCTTCATTCTTCACAGCTGGCCAAAATATGCATGGACAGACTGTGGAAAAGCCTCCTGTGTGCTCAGGGAATTGGGCTTATGCAACCATCTAGTGTAATTTAGGTTGGAATTTTCTAAAGATGAATTTGTAAGAGGCCAATATTTCTATGGACTAAAAACAACCAACTTCCTACAGTGGTAGGAATAGTGGTGGATATTCAAATGGCCAAAACAGCAGGGACAGGAGGAAGATGGGATCGTGCTGTGAGGTTACAAATCCAGGTCTTGGGTCAAAGATAAGGGAATCTTTTTTATGAAAAGATTTCTCAATTTTTTTTTCATATTAAATCCTCAGGGCCAGCTTATAGGGATGAATATTGCTTTCACTTTAAAAAAAGGAGAAATTTAAGGAAAGTTAAGTTAATTCAATGTCCAAGATCACCGGATTAGAAATAAAAATATCTGCCATTGTCTATTTAGTGGTTATTATATGCTAAGAATTGTCTTGAGTGCCCCACGTGTATTAGCTTACATGATACTGGGGAAGGGGAGGCTGGAGTGGGAGAAGGGAAAGAAGGAAAAGGAATAAACATGACAAAAGGAAAAAAATGGAAACAAAGTCTTTGTAAATAGGGAGAGGTGCAGGGGTTGAGGGAGGGCAGGGGAATGGGGAAAAAATAAGAACCAAAACATATCATGTAAAGGTACAAATTCCCAATGATGAACATCATCATATTATATACCTAAAATGTACCAATAAACTTAGTTAAAAAAAAAGAAAAGAGAAATAGGTGGGTGGTACATAGCTATGCCTGTGTATTATAAAAGATGGATAAAAATCATTAAATTTAAATAACAAAAAACAAATACTTTTAAACATTTGTGTATCATAGGGTATAAAACAACTTTTAACAGGAAATCATATTTCAAAATCAAGAATTTTTAAATATCTAGTAAAAACATTTTATAATAGTGATTAATTTATCTCTGCTTATTTTATTTTAAAATTTGAATGTTTTTCAAAGGAAAGGCTTAATGAAAATGTTATTTCCTAAAAAAAAAAAAAAAACTTATATGATCCTTACACTGACAACTCTGTTAGGAGGCACTGTGTATCTCTTTGTTTATCATTCTCATTTTTCTGTTGATAAAATTGAGCCAATGAGACACTGGACAATCGAGTACAACCATTTGTTGACAGCTAGGTCTTCAGCCAAGGAGGGCAGAGTTCAAACTCCCTTCCTATCAGTAGGATTTTGCTGTAACTCTATTTCCAAAGAGTAGTGAAGATGGAATTTTATATCCTGCTGTACTAGAAATTCAAATAATTGGTTAATTGTGTGTATATGTCAGAGAGAGAGAGAGAGAGAGAGAGAATTTATGTATGAAGACAAAACACTCAATCCTAGACTCCATAGTCATGTAACATCTACTTGCCAGTTCACCTCAAACACTAAGGACAAAAGACAATGCAGAATCAATTGTTCAAAATCAAAGAGTTTCCTAGAGCACCTGGTTCTGATTGTCCTCCTCCCTGAGGACAGGTCCATTTCTTCTTTATTTTTGAATTTCAATAGCCTCATTGCATGAGTGGAAGATTGTTCTTAGATTATTTTGTGTTATTTGGTAGGAATTCATTAGAGTTTGTTGAACTGAAATAAGTTTGCCTTGGGTCTGAGAAGATCAATGTGATTAGATGGGCAAAAAGGAAAAAGCAGAACATCTCAGGGGATGGAACACGGGAAGCAAAGGACAGAAGACTAGAGTAAACAAGAGATTGCTGAAAGCAGACCAATGACGGGGTTCACTGAAGTAGAAACCAAATTTGGGATAAAATGAAAACTGAATCTGAGTAGAGAATGTGACAGATAATTGGATACCACACAGAAGTGTATCCATAGGTGTATCTAGCCAGAAGGAGCCATTGAAGACTCAGGAAGAAATAAAATCTGTGATGGGTAGCACTTTGGTGGAAGACACCCCTGGATGAATGCAAGCGTTCAGGAGGCCAATTAGGGGATGGGTACTGTAAACCATGGCTGAGGAAATGAAGTCTCCCTTCAACCAAAATGGTAAGGAAAAGATGATCCCTGGGAAACAGATCTCAGGAAGGAATGGGTCTTAAAGCTCATCTGTCCTATCTGCCCCCCATGCCCACAGCCCAGGCATCAGGTGCCATTGCTTCAATGATTTTCTAGCCCAGTGTCTGCCTGGTGTCTGCATGAATGGTGAAAGGGAGAGAGAATGCTACCGCCTCTTCTGTTTGGAAAACCTGATTATCTGAAATGTCTTTGTAATAATCCAAAATTTCACATGCTGTCATTTCAAAAGAAGAAACAGCTGCTCTGAAGAGATGACCTGGTGCTTATGTGAATGGTTAAGAGTGAGGAGATCTGAATCCAAGACTCAGATGAGTGGTTTTGAGCAAACCAGTGTCACTCTGAGAGTCTTAGTTCCTTCTATGGCAACAGGGATGATATGTGTCCTGCCTAATGCTCCTTTCTCTTTGGAGGATCAAATGATATACTCTGTGATGGTGCTTTGGAATCTTTAAGATGCCACCTGAAGGAGCAGCAGTTGAGATTATAAATGCTCCAAAGGGGAAAATATGGTAAAGCATACTGGTGGAGAAACTTAGATCCATATCTGGCTCTGCCAATGTCCAGCTGTGTGCTTTGGGGGCTAGCCAATGACCTCCCTTCTGTAGCTACAAAATAGGATAAAAATAGGCTGCTAATTTGCTGTCATTGTCACCAAAACATTTGACATAAACAACTTATAAAAAGGAAAGATTTATTCTTGGTCATCATTTCAGAGCTTCAGGTCCGTGCTCACTAGACCCTGTGGTTTGAGCCTATGGCAGAATAGCACATCCTCGTGGAAACACATGGTGGAGGAGAGTTGTTCACCATATGGTGGCTGGAAGGAAGGAGAATAAGAAGCAGCCAGGATCCCAATATTCCCTGCAAGAGCACAGATCAATGACCTAGCTCCCTTCCATTAGATTCTACCTCTTAATGGTTCTGCTTAGTCCCAGTAGTGCCACAGGCTGACTACAAGCCTTTAACACATGGACCTTGGGGGACATTCAAGTCCAAACTATAGCATAGTCCTACCTCAGAAAGATGTTTAATGGCTAAATTTGATAAAGATTTAAAAGCACAGGGTATGTCTGGCATCTAGTAAGTGGTGAATACTGTTCCTATTATTGTTGCTAAATGGTGATGGCCTGCATATAGAAGATAAAAAGATAAGGAGGAGTCCAATCCATGAACTTGAACTTGAGTGATTGGTTAAGCTGGCTGGGAAGATGTTGCAAAACTGTGCACCTCCTGACATAGCTCTGTTCATTTACCCACATTGCCACAAGTAGGATTTTGACAGTGGCTGTTTTGGGGGCCTGCTGTATGTTGGGAAGCTGTGTTCTCTTTCTGACATACATATAACAAGAATTGATGGAGTAAAATGTAGTGCAGGCATTCACAGCTCATTCTGCCCAGAGCTGTGCCATAAACAATTAGAAAATCAACTCCATGTTGCCAGATAAAGTGTCGTATTCAGATGCCAAAATGGTGAAAGAAATGTCATCACCTATGCAGTTCTGTAGAGGGGCCATCCTGCCCTCGGTCAGCATAACCATTTGGCAGAAAATCCCATACATCTGTAGACACTCAGCAAAACCCACACATATGGAGGGTAAACTGTTACAATCAACTGTTATCATGGTGGTTTAAGCTGCTTGGAATTTGTGAGTATTCTAAAAGATATCCTCAAGGGCAGCTATTTTGTAGTGAGCGTGTCTTAGCAAAACATGAGCCAGCATTAGCAGGTTAAAGCACAGTCCTGGGAGGTGGAGTTCATAGTGAGGAGTGTTTTACTACCAGCCTGGCTAAGTGCCTGGCAAGGTGAAAGCATGAGTTTCATCTTTTCTAGTCAGAAGACGGTAAACTTTACAAACTCTGAATCATATAATGCAACTCAGTTGTATTGTAACTTCAACTGACCACCAGACAAGTTCATCTTTGTTTACAGAAATCCCATTTTATGAATGAAGGAGCTAATAACTTGAATTTACAGTTTGCCTCAAGTCACACAGTTCATTTGGTTCCCTCTCCATATCGAAATGTTCTGAGGGGGGAAAATAATCATTCAGGTGCGATGTAGAGAGAAATTAAGGCAAAACCATATCTAACAAATCTTAGAGGCCATGGCATCTCTAAGGTGGCAAAGGACTTGATACTAGAGGGATACTGATAGTGACCTTCAAGCAATTCAAGCCAAATTCTTTTGTTTCCTAAAATTTCTTCTGTTTCCCTAAGCTTAAATATTTTCTGTAAAGCAATGGTTCTAAACACTTGCTCAGTCCTATCTTCTCCGTGCAGATCTTTTTCCTGAGTTCAATAATCCTGCATTCATCCTCCTCCAGGTGAACTCTCCGCCTGGGTACTTTAATGTATCTTCAGCTCAGCATGGTTACGCAGCACTTTCATACCTCCTGTACTTTCTACCTAGGTGAGCACTACCACCAGCCAGCCAGGGAAGCCAGCCCAGGGAAGCTGTTCTCGATCTTTATTTCAACCACATCAAATTTTTACATGATTTAAGTCAATTCTATCTCCTTAGCATTTCCGCATTCCATCTGCTCATGACCACCTGCAGCACCACCACCTGATTTCTAGCCCCGTTGCTCCTGTCCCATATGATGGATTTATCTTCCTAATTGGTCCCTTGGACTCTTCCTCTACTCCATCCTATGAACTCCCTTTTGCTAAATTCTGTCTTTCACTGCAGCCCAAATGGTCTTTTTCAAACGCAAATCTATTCTCCTATCACTTTCCTACCTAAAATCTTCTAGAGCTGCCACCTTCATAAAGAGTAAAGCTCTGAGGAATGATATACAAGAGCCCTCAAAATTTGGTTCTTGTCACAATTTCTAGCCTTATACCTTGCTGCTCTCCTTACAAACGACAGCAGACTCTTCAGGCACCCACACACATCTCTTGGCCTCACCACGTTGGTGACCCATCCAGAGGACAGCAGCCACTGACACTTGTCTGAGGCTTTTTTCAGGGCCATCAGAAGGCTACTTTGCCAGGCACACATCACAGGCCAGAAAACCAAGGGAATGAAACCCCTTAGCTCTCCTCAGACAAGGATAAGAATTCAGTATATGAAGACCACAGATCCATGGCCCAGCCAGTGGGGTAACTGGGTGGATTGGATTCAGTACTATTTTCCAGAGTTTCTCCACAGCACGGAGCTTCAGTTGTCCTCTGCACTAGTTGGCTTGATAATGTTACTTTCATTGGCTGTCTTCTCTGCCCTATCTTTCTAACACACTCCACTCCTGGGACTTTCTTTCATGTCTCGAATAAACCTCTTGCGCTTGATTCTGTCTCACTGTCAGATTGTGGGAAGCCAACTAAGCCATATCACCATGTTCCAAGAGACTTCCAGGTCCCCAAAGCCTGTCATGTACTTCCCCACTTAAAAATAGCTATTTGTGCCCACACATTTCTTCTTTGGAAAGAAACTTATTTTTTTTATAACTCAAACTAGACTTCTCTGTGAAGTCTTTTCTTCATCATTCTCTTATGCCCCTGAGTTGATTTTCCCTGTGCTTCCCAGTATTTTGTTCATAGTTTGATCTGTCCTATATATCAATGGATAATTCTGCACATATGCATCTCCTTTCTGGGATTAATTGTTCTTTGTGGGCAGAAATACCCCCAATATATCCAGTACTGGAGCACTACTTGCCATGTGATAAAGTGAACAAAATATTTTGATGAGTAGGTTGACATGTTAAGCATTAGGAATCTAAAAAATAGGCTACCTATTAGCAGAAAGCTTCATGAAAGTTACTCAACATATAATTATTGAGAACTTACTATGTGTCAGGGACTATTCCAGGTAGTTGGCACACAAAGTAGGTAAAACACAGGTGTTTTCCAGTGAAGAGCTTATGTGAAAACACAGGCTATTTAGGAAGCAACAAACGATACTAGTGAACTAGTAAATTTCACTTGCTTAGTATGGTTAGCAGCTACCAAATGCCATGGACCTAAAAATTGAACAGGGCAAGGAAACCAGGGAGTGCTGGAGAGGGATAACTGTGGGCATGCAGTTTACAAGTAGATTATAATGGGTTTGAGAAGCCGTAGCAATGGAACCAATAGGGCATGTGCATTATGGTGGAGTTGTTCTGAAAGCAATTGAGTTTAATCACCAAATGCAGTACAAGGATCTTGTTTCTAGTAGCCTAAGCATTGCAACTCCAGAGAACACCAGTCCTATTCTAACCAGGCCTGAAAGAACTTTAGTTAAAAATAAATGCTTTTACAGACATGTGATTCCCAGGTAAATTGCCTGCTATGAATTCAACTTTTAATGTAAAGTATCTTTCCAATACAGACGTTCACTGCCATTGTATCAAAGTTTTATGGATATACTGATATTAGTTGACAAAAGTATATTAGAGATAAGGCTATGTTTCAGGTGGTAAAGTAAAGAAATGAAACAGATTAGGACTATATACTCAGGAAAACAGACATTTTCAACTGCCTTAGTTATTTTTCTCATTGTTGGGCCAAAATACCTGGCACTCACAATGTAAAGGACAGATTTATTTTAGATTCCAGATTGTAGGTGTTTCAGTCCATAGTCAGCTAGCTCCAAGGCAGGGCAACATGGCAGAGGAGCATTGCAGAGAAGAAACTGCTTGGGCTTTCCCATTATTCACACCCAGAGCCATCTAAACCAATCAGTGAATTAATTTAGTTATCACACATCCTTAGTCCAAATTCACATACCCTATACTTAGCCACCTCCAGAAATCCTCATATATGAGTGCATACTTTAAGTTGGGGTGTTGAATATTTTGTCTCAATGATAATAAAAGTAATTAAGACACAGAGCTTGTAATGGAGATGATGGCTCACTAAAAGAGGAGGCTCTAAAAACAAAGTTCTAGAAATATAAATCACAAAGGTCTCAACGAGCAAAAAAGGCAAAGGTCACTTAAAGAATCCAGAGCCACTTCACAGAGACCTCTGTGTGACTCTGTTATTTAAACATTGGAAAGGAGGAAAGTTCAGGATTTTCTGCAAGGAGCTGCTGATCACCACATGGGATGAGGTGTTGAGAGGAGATGCTTTCAGCTTTTTCGATCTACATTCCTTTACATAGTTCCCAGGTCCATTGCCATCAGTTCTGATGGTGCCATTAGTGTGACTCTCTCCCTCGCACCTTGCATGCGCACATCCAAAGCTGCAGTGTGGAAAGACTCCTGGCATTTTCTAGATGCTTCAGCCTGTTCTGTACTTTGTCCTTTCCAGCCTCCTGTCTCAGCATTTTTCTTCAGTTCTACCTTCTGTGCAGAGGATTGAAGATCCATTGTGTTATACCCCCATAGAGCATTTGTAGAGAATTTCCACCTCAATTTGTTTTAATAGCACATGTTCACACCTCTGGGCACACTTCCCCTGGTTTTATGTCTCTACCGTAGTACAAAACTCATAAAGGTATGGTTATGTTCTAGTCCTCATTATAGTATACCCTCTGTGCCTAGCTCACAGTAAATGGCTAATAAAAGAAAGGTGAGTAAATAGATTTAATGAATTAATGTAAGATAAGCACAAAATAGTATGGGAGGAATGCAATTCAAACGAAGATGAAATCAAAATAGACAATGCTGAAATTCAGAAGATTATTAGTAAGCACTTTGAAAACCTGTACTCCAAAGAACTGGAGAATCCAGATGAAATGCATAGATTCTTAGGTACATATAAATCACCAAAACTGAATCAAGAAGACATAAAAACCCAGAATAATCCAATAACAGTGAAACTGAAGCAGTAATAAAAAAATCTATCAACAAAGAAAAGCCCAGGATCTAATAGATTTACTGCTAAATTCTGTTTCTGGAAGGTCTAATACCAACACTAGTCAATCTTTTAAAAATATTCAAAGGGAAGGAGTACCCCCAAAGTCATTCCTGGAAGCTAGCATTACTTTGATTCCAAAATTAGTAAAGGATCCAATCTAAAAAGAGAACTGCAGGCCAATCTCTTTAAGGAGCACAGACACAGAAATCCTCAACAAGATACTAGCAAACAGAATGCTACAAATCATCAAAAAGATCAGGCATCATGAGCAAGTAGACTTCATCCAAAGGATACAAGGATGGTTCAGTATACAAAAATCAATAAATGCAATTCATCACATAACAGAAGCAAGGACAAAAATCAAATGATCATCTCAATTGACACAGAAAAACCCTGACAAAATCCAACGTCTATTCATGATTAAAACTGTGAAGAAAATAGGTATATATAGAGGAACCTTATTTTAATATGATAAAAGCCATTTATGACAAACCTACTGCCATCATCATATTAAATGGGGAAAAGTTGAAACCTTTCCTTCTAAAATCAGGAACAAGACAAGGATGTACACTATCACCACTTCTGATCTAGATAGTAGTTGAAACACTAGCCAGAGCTGTTAAGCAAGAGAAAAAAATAAAAGGGATATTTATAAGAAAGAAAGAAGTCATATTATCATCATTTGCAGATGATACAATCTTCTACATAGAAGATTCAAAAAATTCTACCAAAGCACCTTTAAATTTAATCAAATTTGATACTGTGCCAGGACATAAAATCAACACACAAAAATCAATAGTATTCCTGTATACTAATAATATATTTACTGGGAAATAAATTAGGAAAATAATATTCTTCACAGTCTCATCAAGAAAACTTAAATACTTAGGCATTAACCTAAGTGAGGAAGTGAAAGGCCTCTACAATGAAAATTATAGTATACTGAAAAAGGGGATCAAAGAAGACATCAGAAAATGGAAAGATAGCCCCTGTTCCTGGATAGGCAGAACCAATATTTTCAAAACAGCCACATTTCCAAAACAGATATACAGATTTAACATAATCCCAATCATAATAACGACAATGTTCCTCACAGAACTAGGGAAAGCAATCCCAAAATTCATATGGAACCAGAAGAGACCCAGAATAGCAAAGCAGTCCTGGGTAACAAGAGCAAAGCAGGAGACAATCCTGGACCTCAAGGTATATTACAAAGCTCCAGTGGTAAAAACAGCATGGTACTGACACAAAAACAGGCATGCATATCAATGGAACACAAAAGAAGATTCAGAAGCAACCTCGGGCACATCCAACCACCTAAATTTTGCAAAGGGGCCAAAAATATGCATTGGAGGAGATGCAGCCTGTTTAGCAAATAGTGTTGGGCAACAGGTCATCCACAGACTGGAGATTGAATTTAGATCCACCTCTGTCATTGTGTTCTGAATTAAAGTCAAAATGGATCAAAGATCTAAATGTTAAAACAAAAACAATCTGCTGGAAGATAGAACAAGTTAAAATTCTTGAAGATATGGGCCTATGTAAATACTTTCACAACAGAACCCCATGTATACACAAGGAATGTAAGCATTCTGTATTGCAAACATGTACAAAAAAAAAATAGAATCAAGAGAAGGAGGAAGGGAAGGGAAATGGGATTACAAAGAAGAAATTAAGATGTGTGATGTACACACAGGAATGTAAATATTATGTAGTACATTTTTAAAAATTAATAAATGGGACTATACCAAATTAAAAATCTTCTGCATAGCAAAGGAAACAATCAAGAGGGTGAAGAGACAACCCAGAGAACAAGAAAATATTTTTTGTAGCTATTCCTAGACAGAAGACTAACATCTGGAATGTATAAAGAACTCAAAAAATTAGAGCTCCCAAGTAAAAGATCCAATTCAAAAGTAGGCAACTAAAAATGAATAGACACTTCTCAGAAGTGCAAATGGACAGTGCACGAAAAATGTTCAATATTCTGGCCATTAGATAGATGCAAGTTAAAACAACACTGAAATTTCATCTTACTCCAAAATGAATGGTTATCATCAACAAATCAAGCCAGATGTGGTGGTGCACGCTTGTAATCCCACCAGACAGGAGGGCTGAGAGTTTGAGGTCAAGATGGACTACATAGTGAGTTCAAGGTCAGCCTGAACGATATAGCAAGACTCTGTCTTTCAGAAACAAAAAGAAATCAAATAACAATAAGTGCTGCCGAAACTGCAGGGAAAAAGCACTCTTACAGTGTTAGTGGGAATGCAAAATGGTACAACCACAAAGGATATAAGTATGGAGATTCCTCAAAAAAACTAAAACTAGAAATTCTATTTTCCCCAACTATTCCCCATCTGGGTATCTTCCTGAACTGGTAAAGACATCATATAATTAGTGATACCACATTTATGGAAGCACAAGTCATAATAGGTAAGTTGTGGAAGTGACCTGTGTGTCCACCAATAGATAAATAGATAAAGAAAATGTGGTATTTACACACAATGGAGTACTACTCTGCCAGGAAGTATAAGCTTTAGTCATTTGTAGGAGCATGGATGCACCTTGAGACCATAAGGTTGTGAAGTTAGTCAGACACAGGAGCTTAACTGTCAGAAAACAAAATTAAGACATGCTATGTACATGTATCACGTCCCCTCAAGGAATATGACCATTACACACTGCAAACTTGTAACAGTGAGAAAACTACCATTCATAAATACAGCTTTCAATTTTATTTACATAGTTTATTTGTTTTTGGTACTGGGGATCAAACTCTGATCCTGTGCTTGCGAGGCATGCTGTGGAATGACTGAGCTAAATCTCTGGCCCAGCTTTCCAATTATATTGAGTCTCATTGCTTGAGTGAAGTCAAAGAAAGTTAAAATTTTTTTTCTATAAAATAAACCAGTTGTAATACTGCTTGTATCTCACTTACCAAAGTTCCGTGTGATAGGAGGTTTGAAAAGATAGCCATTGCTGAATACAACAAAAGCAAGTGAATGCTGTTCGTATTGACTATCCTTCAATTAAGCTACAGCTTTTAAGCACCTATCTGTATCTGAACTCTTGCTGCTAGGTGGGGTGCGAGACTGGGTGCTCTTGGCAACTGTAAGACAGCAAGACTGTCTGCAGGTCCACACATTGTGTTCACGCATTGAGAACGGGGCAAGGGCTGTGTGGGCTGCTGGAGGGCTTCGCACCGAATATCTGCCGGGAACACGAAGGACGACCTTGCTGATTGGATGACCTTGAGTGACCAACTGACCACCCCTGCCTGAAATGGGAACACCACACTGATACATTCCCATAGGCGGCAGAGAAAGATAAAGCTCACACCTCATCCCTCTGGCAAAAATACGGCTAGAGAACAGCCATGGAAAATGGTCACAAAGGTTCCATCTCAGTGGGAAGATGACACCAAGGCCAGGCTTCATGGGGAGCTGGCGGGACTGTGGCTATTAAGGCAGAGGGCACTGTTGCAGGATCAGCAGCTGAGCCAGTGTTGGGAACCTGCCAAGAGGTGCCCTTCGAGCTCAAGCCACCTCTTAACAGTCTCCAAGCCAGTCAGCCAAATAGCGAAGGCGTACTGGGCTCCCAGGCTGCCCAGCAGAACATGCAGCTGCTCATTAGTCATTCCTTTGATCTGAAAAGCCACTAATTTGCCTCAGCTCTGCTGGTCATGGTTAGGTAAGGACCATACTCGGATGCTTAATTCCTCAGTGCGTATTCGTTAAGAATGTGCGTTTTGCAAGTAGTGACTCTCAGGAAATCAAAAGTAGGCATCTCCAACTCGGGAGCGACAGGAGTGTCAGGGCCAGCAGCACGTCGAACACTGTGGCAATGTCACAGATCAGTAGAACACTGTGGCGTGGTCACAGATCAGCTTGGTGTCTGGGAGGAGTATATAATTTGAGTAGATTTAATGGTATTTACTTCTATTGCTGCTGTCCCAAGTTAGCATAAGTATTGTGGTTTAAGAAAAAGCATCCACTGGTTACTTCACAGTTCTGTGGGTCAGAAGTCGGTGCAGTGTGGCTCAGCTGCTTCTTCACTTGGGGTTTTCCGATGTTGGAATCACGTTGCTGCCAGGCTGTATTCTTCCTGGGGGTTCCAAGCACAAGTCTGCTTCAAATTCCTTCCTGTTGGTGGCAGAATTCAGGTTGGTTCCTGTTTCCTTGCTACTGCTGCCGGTGGGCTGTTCTCATTTCCCAGAGCTGCCTGTACTTCTTTGCTCCTGCCTCTACTTCGGGTATTTTTAAAACAGCCACTGAGGGTCAACTTCTCTTGCCTCGACTCTCTGGCTTTCCATTTAGTTCGTGCCTCTTCCTTTACTGGATCCCTCCTGCTGACTTGACTTTGGGTCCACCTGGAAAATTCAGACTGACCTCCCTACCTTACAGTGGATTATTGTTAAGCCTTGCATTCTGCTGTGAAGACACTTCACGGTGGTGAATCACTGGGGGGACATGTTTACAGTTCTGCAGCTGCACTAACCAATGCCAGCTTCTGACAATGCAAAAAATCAGAACGGAAACGGGCAGTCACGTCCTCCTCTCTTCAGCAGCCACTTCCTTGCCTTCCTTAGGTCCACTCTGAGTTTGCCTGTGTGGTGCAGTGGATGCTGCTGCTTCTCATGGTGACATTAACACTCACCACTGTGCAAACATGGTATATGTTCTGGGGTGGGCATCGCTGTACTCACAAGAGACAACACGGACCTTGGGCCTGTCAACATCATCTCCAATGTAAACCTGATGCGGGCCCCACCATCACGGCAGACACCCTTCCTGGCTCCTGCATTGCTCTTCTTGTGATAACAGATCTTCCATCTGCCACTGAGTCGCTGCAGGTGTGTTCCTCATCTACTTCCACATTTCTAAAAAGGAGATGCAATGAGGCCATTGGGACTATTGATGCAAACAATCCTGTAAAGTACGTAGCCCTGCACCTAGGAACACTGTACATAGGAATTATTATTATATTGTTGTTTTACTGTTACGGAAACGCCATGCTAGCACATCACATTATTTCCCTTTGATTTTCTCTGGTGATGACAGCATAGAGGACAAGGGGTCTTAGGACAGAAGAAGAAGGTACCGAGCAGGCCCCACGCAGGTCTTGTCTGATTTATTGCTCTGGCCACGGTCATCAGGGTAAGGAGGAGCTATGGGCTGTTCTCTTCACTTGAGCTCATTTGACAGCTGAGGTCTGCTTAGTGCCCTGTCCTTTCATTCAGGGTCTCAAAGTGGCCATGAGCCCTCTGGGGACTGAAGCAAGTACAGCTTCCTCAGCATTCTGAAAGAATTCTGAATATGTTGGCGAAAAGCCAAGAGTTGCCTGGATGCGGTCCTTGGGCATGTCAGCCTATCTGAAAAGAAGGCCAATGACTCCAGTGACAGGGAGGTGGAGGAAGGACAGCAGTTCGAGGGAGGAATTTCCCAAGTACACCCGCTGGCCTTTTCCTTCTCTCTTTTCCCTGCACATCCTCCTGCTCCTTGCCTGGGCTGCCATGCACACTCTTTTAAATTGTTCTGTGCCTTTGTACAGGTTCTCTTAGTGTCCTTCTTAAGTATCCTAATCTTTTTGCCTTATAAAATCTACTTTATCCTTCAAGACTCAGGTTAAATGCCACTGATGTCTTTTTGTGCATCAATTCTCTATATATTTATTAAACAAACTGTGCTAGATAATATGAGATACAACTGGGAAAAAGATGGACTAAGCCCAGTGTTTTAGAGTGGCCTGAAAAGAAACAAGTAAATGAATCTAACACGTTGCATGGTGAGAAGTGTAATAGAAAAGTAGAAAAAGGGGAACAGGTATGGAGAGCATTGAGGGTCCAACTTTCTAAAGGAATTATTTAATTTTACGAAGACCTATAGGATAAGAAGCCAGGAAGGAGACGATGGTGTCTGTCCAGGGCTACAGTCACGGAGAGGGCAGAAGTCAGGCATTAAGTTAGCTGTACATTTTGCATAGTTAATGGTATTTTCCTAAAAAATTCTATTTGGAATAGAAAACAAGAAGAATCCTGAGAAACTAGGTGAATGTGTTGCACTGCCACAACAGTGACAGCTACTGAGATGGGAGACAGAGAGAGATGATGGTAGTTTTGAGTAGGAAGTTGGAGAAAAGAACTATCTTCAGATTCAGCATATGAATGTGCTACAGTGTGGACATGGCTCGCTCCTAAGGGTTCATGTGTGGGATGCTCGGTCCCCAGAGTGGCGGGTGATGTCAAGAGATGGAATTTTTTTAAAAGGCAGAGCTCATCGGGAGGTCACTGGGGATGCTGCCCTTGTAAGAGACTAAGGTAGTTCTCACAGGACCCTGGCTAGAAAGTAGTTACAAAAGATCAAGACCAACTCCTCCCTGATGTGTATGAACTCCCGTCTTTTCTCTATGCCTTCTACCATAATGGGAAGCAGCCATGATGGATTATCAGCTTCCAAAACTATGAGCAAAATAAACATCTTTTCTTTATAAGTATGCAACCTCAAGTATTTTGTTATTGCAATGGTAAATGGACTGATACAGACGGTATTTAAAACAATGGGACTGAATAACTTCTCCTTGGAAAGTGTAGAAAGCAAAGAGAAAAGGAGAGGACCTATATCTTGCTTTCCCGGTGAACTCTCTCACCCCTCCAGTGTCCACCCTGGCCACCTCCCTTCTGTAGTAAACTTCCCTTTCTTTTGCGTGGGTATATTAAGATTCCCACAGATCCTAGACATTCCAACCTCTTTGGTTTCTATGTGTTATCAAATATATTAAAACTCGCCTCGGTCCTGTATTATGTGATTCTTTATGAACGGAGTTTACAATTTACTAGTTTTCATATTACCTGTATTTAACTAAGATTCTGACCTTTACAGTTCTATACGCACATTTCAGAGCCAGGTGTCTTTGTAATGTTTCATGCTATTTTGGGATGCCCTTGGAAAGCTTATAGTGCAAGGGCATCAGAACCCAGCACTTCATTGGTAAGGTGACCTTACTCCTTTGGACTCCCAGTGTTTTATGCCCTTTTAAAAGCATTTAAATAGCTTCCTATTATAGACATATTTTGATGCCGATTTTCTCCTATTGTACTTAAGTTCAAAGAAGACCAGAGCCTGAACTTGGTGTGTTGTAGGGACACATAATGTTTATTTGTAAAACCAATTAATCTGAGCTCCTATGGAGAAAAGGCCAAGGCCAGGGATACAGCATGCTTTCTACCTTTACTTAAGAAAGAGCTCTTCCTCTGTGCTTTGCATGTGTAACGTGACTTGACTTTTCCTGGCTTAAAAAGGAGGAAGTGTTTGCACAAGGCCGAAGCAATAAGTTTGAATCCCAGCCACATCCCCTGCTACTTATAGATCTTGCATGAGAACACTAATCTCTCTAGGCCTGATTTTTGTGTGGACCCAGTTAACTAAGGCCATTTTAATAAAAACCCTGTCAACCTTAAGATGTTATATTCTTAAAATAATATATACTTTTCTAAGTGAAAAAAGTTTAAGATCTTGTAATTCAGGCATCAGTGAATGTTTCTGGAATTTTCTATAAAGAGGGATGAAAATATCTTTAATTACCTGACACCTGACCATGAAAACAAAAGCAAAAACGATCCTAAACATAGGCCCTTGACAAAGGTGATTGTGTAAGAAAATAACTTCAGAAGTTAAACAATCCAGCCATTCTTGAAAGTCTCTCATAGGTAAGCAATAGGTGTTGCTGCCCTTCCAGGTCACATTCTGGCTCTCTGAGATGCTAAAACACTGAGCCTGAGCCAGAGCAAGGCCTCTTTGTGATGAAAGGAGACAAGGTTATATGTATTATGTCCTAGCATTAGGCGCCAAGGAGCTCCAATGAACCGCAGGGAAATTCAGTCCCTCTTGGCTGTGCCCTGCTGAATAGGTCAATGGCTCCAAAGTACTCTGTTGAGAACTTGAGATTTTATGGGTTGGCAACAAAAATAACATCTGGGGATGGATACTGACCGGAGAAGAAAGGCAGGTTTATGCTTTCTGTCATCTACACATATTAAAGTGTAAGGCCCTGGGCTCAGCTTGGGCCAGCTGAGGTCAAGCTGAAGCTGGTCTTTGTTCTCCTCTGCCATCTTGTATTAGTGGATGGCAAGAGGAAGTATTGAATTGGCAAGAACATAATTTAAGGTTTTTTCCAATATATTGTTTTCCTTTCTCACGCTGCTGTCTACCGCTGCTTTCTTTGTGTGAGGTTGAATAATATAAAAGCAGCGAAGAATGCACATTTATTTTGTACTTCACCAGTGAGATTTTTACGTGGCGGGGGGGATAAGACACTCTATTTCCATACTCAGATTGCCTAAAGTGCTGACCACTTGAACAGGGAAACGTTATTTACTAAAACAATCATCTCCCCTTATCTACCAAGTGATATCTACTATGTGAGTTCCTCAAAAGGAACTTAGACTTGTATGTAGAAGTGCAGATTGTTGGATGGACATTAATGTGTGATGTATGACATTAGCAGTGTAATAAGCCTCTGATATTGGAAGGGGAAAAAAATGGGGAAAATTGGATTAATCTGCAGGTGGAGACTGATTAGCAAAGTCTTCCCTGGAGGTCAGAGTTGAGGATGACGTATTATCACTCTCTGAAGTATACAAATGTAGACTTTTTTTTCCTCTTGACTAATCCATCAAATGCTGAATCTCTGTCCTTGGCAGTGGACTACTTGGACTAAAGCTATTGAAAAATCTTGTTGCCCTGAACATTTCTCATGCTGTATCTTCTCTGGTAATGGACCAATTCTTGTTTCATCAGCTCCAGGAAATTTACCCTAACCAGTTTGATTTAAAGGAATCTCTGCCTGTTTTGAACTTCACAACTTTATCTCCACACATTCGATATGTGGAATGCAGTACTGTTATCTGGTAAATTTTGTTATCGAGCCTGAGTGTACCATCTTAATTTGTTTCAAGCCTGTGTCTCAGTTTTCTTTGTGTGAACAGAGAATACATGTACCTCTAGAGTTTATCTGAGAATCTAGAGAGAATTGATTTATATTGGCCTAATACTGTACACTCTCATATTGTGTGGCACAGAGTAGGTGGTCAATAAAATGAATCTCTCTCCATCCCTCTATTTAGACTTTGTACTGTAGAGTTCTCTTACACCAGTTTGTATCCCCAGATCCTTGAACCTAGTCAGAGCTTGACTTGTTTGCTGGCTAGGATGATTTTTCACTTCTCTTTCCGACAGGCAGAGTATGGAGAATTATAGGCTAGTGACTGTATCTTAAGCAGGGCTCATGAAGATCTGTCCTCCATTGTTTCTTCTTTTTGCTAACCATCCAGTCATACCCTAGAGCATGTCCTGGAGATTTCTTTCAGGCAGAGTCATCTGCTAGGTGTGCAGGCATACAGCCACTTCATGCAAAGTGCAGCAAATAGAACAAAACCATCTTTCCCTTTAACAGCTTAAACTCCTCACCTCTTTGACCCCAGCCCATGTCTTTTGCAGTAAACTTTCAGTTAAATCTTTGCCCAACACATTATCACTGATGTTAACTTCGTTAGACCTATTGTCATGCATGGCTGAGTTCCTTACATGTTTTTATTTTCACATTGCTGAGAACAAATCTGTTTTTAATTTTTAGTTTATAGTAATTCTTAACAGATCATAGCTACTTATGCTTATCATGTGTCCCAGATAAGGATAAAATAGCTTAATCCATTACTGCCCAGAGTATGAAATAAAACTATTATAAACATAAAAAAGAAACTTCACGTGCACAGTGGTAGACAGAGGGAAGTGTGGGCCCAGAAGACCCATACACTGGGACTAACATCTGTACAGTGTGCTAGAAATCACATTGAGCTTTTATAGATTTTTTTTTTTTAAAAATCACCTGCTTTCTAAAAATAGCCTTTAACATCATTCATGTTTGTTTCTTCCTCTTCAGTTCCCACCTCTGTTCACTCTCTCCTTTCTAATTTTATTTACATGCTTCATTAATCTCCTCCCTTTCATTAATATTCTGCTTCTTTGTGGAAACAGAGAAGCTTCTCATAACCTTATCCTTTCAGAGATGTTTATATATCAGTATGAACAGATCAAATAAACAGGAACTTAGGTTAATTTAATAGAAAAAATAAAATATGGAATAACATTGATTTTGGCCAATATCAATTACAACCATTCTACTATATTTTACAAAAAAACAACTGAACATTTTACACATGTACAGTATTTTTTCAGTAAAGTGGATGTGGATTTAACAATGGGTCACTTTTCATTAGCGAATTAAAAATAAAAAGACAAAAGAGAACAGAAGATAGAGGATTTTTGTCTCTAGAAGGTTAGAGCATTTGTCATGTCTCCAAAGTTTGTACTATTACATATATCTCATTATGAATATATATATTTATACATAATATATAACATTAACTTAAACTTTCAAAGCATTATGTTCTTTCTAGTTAATGATGTTATGTAGGTAAATGAGGCAGTAACACACTAGTAGTGACACCAGTATTTCCATGATGTGCCCTGCAAGGTCAGTGGGAAATGCAACACACAATGGATTTGGTTGTTGTGTTGATGGTTATTTGTCTAAGATACACAGACATTATTTTTGTCTTTCATATCATAGTGACCTTGTGCCTCAAATCTTATGAGCTGGATCAATTAACTGGATTCTTTTGCAGGCAAATCTGGGTTTGCCATCTACTTGAACTTGCTTTTAGGCTTGTGTTTACATTTCTTCATTTAAAGACAGTGCCTTTAAGCGGAAAGACTATATTCCGAGCCCAGAGTTAACTTTGGTTCTTCATATCAAAAGGGCCTGCAGTGTTATACAAGAGGAGAGCTGGTCAGGAATATCAGTAGATTCTCTAGTTATGGGTGAATTAATATATGATTCAGTAGCATTATAATACTCTTAGGAAGGTTGTTAGAGTGTTACTTATTACTTATTTGCCTTGGGTTGGAAGTTCACTTTGATGTCTAGGAATATTTTCAAGGCAGGCTTTTTCTTAGATTGCTACATGGATGAAGACCTTAGCATCCATGCCCCAGCTCTCCCTAGGATCATATAATATATTGAAATTATTCCTCTTCTCAGTGTCATCTTGGAATTAAAGCTCTTGAAAGCTTGAAGCCTGCAAGATGGCTGGTCATTCCCAAAGCAAACGAGGCCACTGAAGCTTTGATATGAAAAATGGAAAAACCTGATTATCAATCTACTCTCCCCTAAACAGGGAAACTATAAAAAGATTCATCAGGTTTCATTACTGATCCAAAACAGTTCACATAATTCAGTCTACTAGATTCCATGAAATGTTTATGGAGTCACAGAAAAGCAGTGAAGAAATTTGGAAGAAACAAAAACTCCCAAACAAAAAACCCCAGATAATCTCAATGACATTCAGGGGACAGGCATGTAAGAGCATGGCCTTGCTATAGGAGAGAAGAATGAGAAAATATAGAACCAGGAGGGTACAATCATGCCACCCATATTCAATTTCCAGTTTTATTTTCTTAAAATGACAAGATGAAAAAAAAATTCTAATAAGCACCATTGAAAAACATTGCCCGGCCAACACGAGCACGAGCTTAAATATTACTTAAATAAATTCCATTTCTTTAAAAATACAAGACCTCTTAGAAACTTTTTACTTCAGGAAGAAATTTCCTGCATCATATCCCAAATGCTTCCCATTATGACAAATGGAACTTCTGATGGCCTTTAAAAAAACAGTGCTATGGGGATAAAGGCTAGATAGCACCAAGAGATTGTGCAGGGTCTACCAAGTTAACACGCTGGATTTCCGGGGAGCTGGGTCAGTCTCAGCTCCTCAGGTACCTCTGCGTTCTTTCCGTCGCTAATTTGACTCTATCGAACATTTCACCAGCTGTGTGTAAAATAACCTAATTGACAATGGAAAAAACAATGGAAAAGCCAGTAGCAGCAAGTCTATCTGATGAAACCAGTGGAGCAGGCTTATCAAGTGAGCAAAATGCAAAAACCAGTACATAATGCACGGAGGAAATCATGTGTGGAATAATGTATCAATGTTTAACCGTGAAATACTAAGACAAATGACTCTGAGCACAACCCTGTGGCTGTTCTTAATGCCCTCTGGTTCAGTTTCCTAGCATTTCCCCAGCGGTGAGCTCAAGCATGAAAAATGACTGATGCAGAGCTTTCTGTTATATTTTGATCTAGATATGCTTCTGCGATGTTTTGGAAAAACATTTTTAGGCATCTCAAAAGGGAAACAAGCAAGTAAATGCAAAAGGAAAAAAAAATGGACCTTTGAACCCAGGGCAGGAAATCAAATCATTACTTTAAAGTCAAATTTTGGCATCAAATACTTTGGTCATACAATACTGTCTCTGTGGTTCTGGCTGTTTAACACTAAACACCCAGTTATAAAAGGTAGGCTTGTTGTAGGTTTATTTTTTTTCCATTTAAGTTCTGACAAAACAGTTCACCATCTCCCTGCACAAACTTGAGAGAGAGAAAAAAAGATAGCAAGAAAGAGAGAGGTGGCTTGCTTTTTTTTTTTTGGCTTGTTTTTTTTTTTTTTCTTTTAATAATATGGAATAATCTATAAGTCTACAGGAACAAAGAAATCTAAGATGGCTGCTCAGCCTTGGAATGTACATGTTTTGCAGCAAAGTTGTTGAAGAACCTTCCGCTGGCACAGATTATTCTTTTTCACAAGCATACAGAAGCCTCCTTCGGCCCAGGACTCTTCCGTTGCTTTTCCAGAAGTCAGCAAGAGAGAGGGGAGTGGAGGTTGAGAGCAGCATGGTGAATACACATGGAAGGAGGTTTTGATTGGCCAGAGAGGCAGGTGGGGGGTGGAGGAGGTCATTCGGGAGCAGCCAACAAGGAGGAAATTTGATCCACCCAAAGTGATTTCAGTCAACAGCATTGTTTTTCAAGCAGAGATATTGCAGTCCAACAGGAAATGTGATTGGGATCCATTTGTGAAAGAAAAAAAAAAAAAAGATCGAAAAAAGAATAGGTTAGAAATCAACCATAACACAAGCTGGGGATTTTTCTTTTCAGAATTCTCTGGAGCAGAAAATATATAGTAGTCGTGTGTACCATATTTCACTGAATCCAAGACACAGAGTTAAAGATGCACCATTGTTTTAAGTAGAGCAAAGAAAATGTTGCTTATTAAAATGACTCGATTATAATTTTGTACTTATGAAAAGCACTTGTTAAATAATATTGTTTTATTTCTGTGCTCATGCAACAATCCTTTCTTGAATACTGAACAAATTTAACTTTTGAAGCTCTTCTGAACGGCTGTTAAATGGCACACAAGAAGTAGAAGCCATGTGCTTAATTCAGTGGAAGAGAAGTGTGCCTGAGTCTCATACGGAGGCAATGACACTTCTGTCCTACCCACCTGTTCATCAACAGCAGCTATAAGCTACTAAGACTCACAGGATTCATCTGATTTTAAGATGTCCAAAAATTTTAAAAAAAGGTTTGTCTTAGAATCATGGAAATATGATAGCTGAAAGGAAACAAACAGCCCATCATTAAAGGTAGGTGCCATGGGACCTGAAAAAGCCTGGTGAATCATCAGTAACCTCGTTCTTTAACTGACCTGAAAATGGACTCATAGCAAATTATAGTTCTTCATTATCTACTTTTGCCCACAATCCTCTTTTATCAAAGTGCCATTTGGTACAACTTCGTCTATGCTTACCATGGTTGAGCAAAAGTAGTTAAATCATCACACACCCTCAGTTGCCTGGTTCTAAGTACTAGAGGTGAAAACTTCAAGTTACAACGGTTATCCAGTGTCAGTCACTTAAAAGTCTTCCTCAGTTTTCTGGTTATTGACTTACAAAAATTCAGGTAGCATTTTTGGTTATAAGGAAACCATGTTTTACAGTTAAGGTAAAGTGGCACTTTCTAGTAACTAAAAGGTGATACTTATGTGTCCCCAGAGTGCCATCAATTCAGGTATCTCATCCCTTTAGGATACAGTAAAAAATAGCTCTCCTGGTCCGGGGATTTAGCTTAGTGGTTCTGCTGCCTGCCTTGCAAGCACAAGGACCCAAGTTCAATCCCCAGTACCAAAAAAAAGCTCTCCTGAAGAAACTCTGAAAACAGAGTTTGAGTGGATCTACCCAAACCCTGCGGACCAGTGACACATCAGGCAGGCCATGAAAATGCCCTCATCTGTGGTGCTCATGCAGTGCCCGTGGTGCTCCATCCGAGCCCTCAGACACCCACTTGTTTCCAAAGGCTTTTTGGGATTCCTAGCGTGGATTTTTGGAATAAGCATGCAAAGTCAGTAACACTGTCTTCACTTTGTGCAGACATGGGAAATAGGTATGCGGAGGTTCATAACCTGCTCCAGGTCTAGAGCCCAGATATGAACACTCTGACTCCCAAGTCTGTATGGTATTCTGCGAACTACACAACTGTTCTGTCTCACTTGAGAGTTTTGGAAGAGGAAGCATTCAAAAGAAGGGAAAAAATAAGCCTAAAACAATGCTTTCATTACTAAAACTGTTCTAAGGGCATGCTTTCTATTTTTGTAACTATCTAGTTTCTTTCTACCTCATTGAAATGGGTTTTCTGCACAAAGCTTAGGCACAGATTTTAGGGTCCCTTCAATGTGAATTATAGGGAGAGTCAAAGCACATAAAATGTTGGAATGGAGTAATTTCAACTCTTTCTTCAGGAAAATGGCTGGATTAATGAGGACCCTGGGCTTTGCCAAACTGTCAGGAAACGGGGCAGCGCAGGGGTCTCAAGCCAAGGTGGATGTTAGAAATCCTTCAGAAACTTCTAAAAATACCCACTCTCAGGCAATACCCCAGGACAATTCAATCAAATTTTGTGGGGAAGGTGTAGAGTCTCAGCACCTTGTTTGAGAATCACTGGTGCAAAGCAAGGAAAAACAGACTCACGTTTGGAAGTCTTACTTTGGTCTATTGCTGTTGGTGTTACATTGTGGAGATTTCTGTTCCCTGTAAGATTGGAGTCTTAATTCTTAACCTCCAGGCTTCACAAAAGATTCAGATACTGTTTGACTATTCCTTACATATCAAAACTATGAATGATATGAATAATAGGAAAGTAGAATAAATTATATAATAATCTTCATATGATTGAATTTTATGCTGGTATTAAAAATGAAATTTCCAAAGATGCTATAAAAACACAGGACACGAGAAACTGTTTATGCATAATGTTTGGTACAAAAAGCAGAATATAAAACTATTTGAACATAGTATTTTAGTGATCTGGTAAAATGTACATATAGAAAAGGATTTTATTTATTTATTTATTTAATTTGGAACTGGGGATCGAACTTGGGTCTTTGCAAAGTGGTGGAACCACTAAGCTAAATCCCCAGCCCTGGAAAAGGATTTTAAAGAAATATATTAAAATTAAGCAGAGAAGCCTACAAACTATCTGATCCCAACTGTATGACACTTTGCAAAGGGGAAATCTATGGAGACAGCATCAGTTTTTTCCAGGGGTTGGGGAAACGGAAGAAGAAAGAGGAGCAGCACAGGTGAGCTTTAGGGCGGTGAACTGTTCCGTGTGACATGGTACTGGTGGGTACATGGAATAACATTTTTGTCCAAACCCATAGTCCGTACAACGTCAAGAGCAAATCTCCATGCAAACTTATTGAACTTTGGATGAAAATGATGGGTCACCATAGGCTCCCGTGCTGTACCACACGTGCCATTCTGGTACCACGCATCAATACTGTGGGAGGCTGTGGAAGTGGGCAGGCAGGAACACACAGGACATCTCTAGACTTCCTGCTCGGTCTTTCTGTGAGCCTAAAACTGCTTTAAAAAGTAAAATTTATTAAAAAAAGAAAAAAACTAACAAGCTATACTGGCTTGAGGGACTGTATGTAATTTATTTCTTCTTGTAATAAAAAGAAAACCAAAACAAAACCCACTTAAGTCACGGGTTCACGATGAGTAAATGCCAATAACATATAAGACTGGCCTTATCTAATGCATACTTGTTAGTTTCTTTTAAAATGGAAATGGATTGGGTCTTAAGTGGAAAGATCACCCTTGGCTCAGAAGATCTGAATGTGCAATTGTACTCACCATCCTTGCAGATGGCTCCCAGCTGACACACTCCTAAGTCTAAGAGGTACCCACTGGGGCAGCTGGTGCAGTTCTTGAATCCTGGGCCGTTGCATGTCAAACAACTGGTGTCACATCTATTGGAAGATGTACAACTTTTAATCCCATCATCCACGGGAGAAGGTGTGCTTTTTACTATCAGCCTTTGCATGTATCCAGCTTAACCCTTTTTTCTCTTTTTTTTGGTAGTGGAGATTGAATTCAGGACCTTGCGCTGTGAGGCAGGCAGCAGCCCCACTGAGCTAAATCCCCAGCCCTATCCCTTTCCTTGAAGAGGGCATGAAAATATTTTTTTGCAAAACTTGCTAGGTTTGACAACATTAAAGAAAACATAGCAGGCACATACGATGTCAAAGGGATACAGCATATATTTGAAGCAGAACTATTACTTTCAAAGCTTTAAGGTGCTCCTGAGGCCAAAAAGGTCAGATACATAGGTTAAAGCTGTAAGGCGGTGTCCAAATTTAAGCCAATAAACTTCGTCTACCATTCTAAATTTTCTCATTGGTGACAAAGGCAGTCCTATAAGGAGGCAGGTAACGCTGTGGGGCGGACACACTTACCTTTTGCAGGATTTGTACCCGGGCTCTGCAGAGTGGTCCAGGTAGTAGCTGATGCTGCAGCTCTGCACACATCTGCCCTCTTCCATGAAGTAACCCTCTGTGCAGTTAATGCACCCATCAGCGCCTGCCCCTTCAGTGCAAGACAAATGCAGGAAACAGAAACCAAGCCTCAGGGGAGGTTGCAATATGTGGCCTCTAACAGTTTGTGAAAAAGACATTCATCTGTTACAATTTTGTGTCATACTTTATTTGCGCTTTGTCTTATTTTTCTTGCATGGGAGGAACCCCTCCTATTTTAAACTGAACCTATCTGCTAAAAATATGCGCTCTCTTTGGAAAGAGAAGATGGCTTTGGGATACTGAAGTTTCTCAGTGAGGAGAGGATGTTGGCTTTGCATGAGAACACATGCATAATTATGAAAAGAGAAACAGATTCCTCCACAATTTCTTTAGACACGTCAAGTGGGTTGTATGAAGGATAGGTGGAGCCAGACAAACAAGAACAAAATTGGAAACACGAGAATAAGCAGCAGAACTGGGAGAAGGTACCAGCACAGGTGGCACAGAAGCGGTGGCAGGGCTGGCAGTCCTGGCCGCTGAAGTACCATCCGTCTTCACAGGTGACAGAACACCGGGCTCCCTGCAGGCTGGGAGAAACGGAAACAGAGCTGTAAGCAGACCTTTGCTATCAAGGCAGAGCGGTTATGATTCACTAAATTCCACGTGTACCAAACACCATACCCTCAGAGACCAGTGCATTTGGGAGAGGTTCAAAGCCAGGGAAGTAGCCTTGTACCCTACTGTTTCCCTCTTTGTACTGTGATGAGATATGTAGCATATACATATGTTGGTGAGCTTTAGGGACAGTGCCCTGAACTTGTCAGACTGGCAGACACTCTTACTTTCTATAGATCTTACAATCCAGCAATCTAAAAAGTATCGGATGTCAAAACAATCACATTGCCTAACAATACGTCCATTTATCCCCTAATATTCAGCATTACTCCCCAATAAGTTTAAAAGTTGTTCCGTAATTCTAAATGTTGTAGAAACACATAGTAAAATGAATTACAACTGATACAAAGATTAATGACAACCCCCTTCCCAAGCCCCAGCCCAGAATCCCTGGAGTAGCTTTTCACATTTTTAGGTGTTTCTGATTTTTAAGCGTTTATTGCTTCTATCAAAACAACAAAATTCCTAGGCCAAGGGTATAGCTCAGAGGTACAGCATATGCTTAGCATGCATCAGCCCCCACGTTCAGTTCCCAGCACCGTGCACACACAAATTCAAATACACTTTTGCCTATGTTTCTTGATGCATTCATTTAAGACACTTTAAATGAGGAATTTAGAAAAATGACCTATAGTGCTGCTTTGCTTGTATCCTGACTTGTTAAAATATTTTTAGAAGTTATCTATACAATAATTTACAATGTATTTTAACTTCTATTCTCCACCTGTACAATGAGACAGGATCTAATAAGTTACCAGAATGTCAAATGAGAAATATACACTTTTCTTTCCCTCCTAAGTTTCTGTCAACTATGAGATTTCCCAAAACTTACAGTTTGATTCTTAACATTACAAATAAACGCACAGAATTTATACTATACAATATAGAATATTAAGATACTGAAAAGCTAATGTGACTGGAAACAGAGGAAACGTAATCCTATGTCAACACCAAATTGATGGTATTACAAGATTGTATCTAAGGAACACAGGAAAGTTTCAGAGTCTTTATGTTGTTTCAGTTGACTTGACTGCTCTGTATGTGGATCGTACTAACTTAATTGATTTCTTCCTATGCTCATTAAATAAATAGGAAGGTACAAAAACTAGGGTAGATGAAGAAAAAGAAAAAAAAAGATCCCCAACAGTTCCTGTTGACATTTTACTTCATTTTCTTGTTGGATGCTGTGCACAGATATTTGTCCATTTTTTTCTTCACCACTATTTGGGAATTAACAGGCCCCGTGAGGCCAAGAGTTTCTAGGAAAGTGCAAGGGGCCTTGAGGAGACAAAGGGCAGTTTCACCAGAAGTTTGTGTCACTCACAGCCCTTCTTTCTGGCCAGAGAGTAGTCCTTTTAAGTAAAGAAAACACCTCTCCCCTTTTGCAGTGGTAGAAAAAGGACACTGGATCCAGTGGAACTTCCCAGAGGCAGAAGGGCCACTGGAGAACTTATTAACATTTTATAAAGGCTGCCTGGGTTTTCCAAGAAAGGACAGCGCTTCTGAGCTGGCCGCTGTTCATCAAGAGACAGAGGCTGCACTCTGTAGAAGAAATGAATGAAAGGGACACACAGCATAGGGCGGTCCCTGGAAGCCTTCTGAGAGACTAAGGAGCGCAGTCCCGGGAATGCCTCCACCCTTCTCTGAGGAGCTGGCTGCGTCAGACCTGTGCTGTCCATGCTGGCTGCTGAGCTCTTAAAACATAGCTAATGCAGCCCAAGGAACCAACTTTTACATTTTATATAATTTTAATTAATGTTAAGTCCAAATTAGAGAAATTAGCACTTGGTTTAGTTATTGGCAACCTTTAGAGTACATTTGGGACCTCTTGGCTTTTAAAGATCTATTTTCTCAACTAGATTTTTAAAAATCCAAATATAGATAATTCTCAAAAATTATTGTCAGGACTGAAATGTACTTTAAGAACTTATATACCAGATTCTGAAGATTTTTTGTATTTTTTTGTACTCAGGGACTTGCGTGTCCGCTGAGCTACATTCCCGGCTTGATGATTTCATAAGACAAAAAAGGAATGTAAAATACATTCAATTTTTTAGTTTGTCACATGCTTAACTTATAATATTTTGGACATATTAGGCTAAATAAAATATTTTACTAAAATCAACTTCTCCTGTATCTTTTTACTTCTTTTAATATGGTTGCGGGCATAGTTAAAATTAAATATATGACTCATATTTTTATCGTAATGCACTGGTTTAACTTTGTAAAATGTTCTCTCAGAAATCAAGGAAATAATTTAAGTAATCTTTTATTTTTGATGGGCCAATTATGTACCAGGTAATAGACTAAGAGCCTCACAGTTACCATTTTATTTTTCACCATAATCCTGCAAAATATGGGTTATTATCACCATTTTAGATTTGAGAAAATGGATATTCGGACTTGCTCAAGATCACACAGTAAACAGCAGAGGTGAACTTGAGCCCACATCTCGCTTCCAACTTTCTTTTTGGTACTGGGGATTGAACTCAGGACCTTGCACTTGCCACTGAGCTAAACCCTTGCCCTCTTCCTTCTTTCTGTTACCCCACTGTAACTATAGATCATAAACCTCAGTGAAAAGCATGTACCAAGACTGAGTAATAAAGGCACAATCAAAACCTAGAAGGAAACTAGTGGGAGAGAATTCCAACTCTGTGTAGAGTCCAGCTCCTCACTTAGCCTAGAATGGTCTGGTCTTCTCTATGGCAGTCAAGAGGCTTCCAAGTCTCTTTGAGCTGCATACCGTTCTCTTATAAAGTCTACCGTCTGTCAGACTTTGACAGTGAGTGAATCACTCATTCAAAGCAGACCTCTCCTTGTGTTAAATCTATACACACACACGATAGCATAATGGAGCCAAGCCTGAGGTACTCAAGATAAGAGAATGACCGGGTGTGTGCAGAGAAATAATAAAGGTAAGAGAATAACTTTCCACCATTCAAGGAATTAATCAGGTGGATTAAATTTAATTCATTGGCATCACTTGCACAGAAATCTTTGACCCATACAATGCAGGCAAAAAGCATGAAGGATGCCTCTCAAATTATCATTTTTATTGACTTGTACCTGACTCACTTGTCCTCAGAGAATTTAGTTTACAACCCTTTCTTAGCCAAGGTGGCTTCCAATTTTTCACACCTAATGGTAGAGATAACGCAAATGGCAGTCAAGTTCTTCAGTGGGAGTCAAACCAAGGGTAGACAGGAAGAGTCCTATTATTTATTCTTAGTTTTTCCATTTTGTTTGCATTGAGAAGCTCCTTGGGCTGTTATTTGAACTCCTTCACTCTCTTACCTTAGCCCATCCCTGCATTCTGTACAATTATGGGATTCAGTACATGTCTTGCAATTTTCACTGCATTTCCGGCAAAGATTTTTTTCTGTTTTTTAAAAAAGAAGCACAGTTATAAATCAGTTGGTCAACTGGATTCCATAAAAGCATGTGGAGCTGTCCTAATGTTTGCTAATGTATTGGTACCCACAGCCTTGAGTCGGAAGTTTTAGGAAAAGCCTAAGAATCAACATTTGTTATCACTTCTCAGTAAAGCGAACACAAGCATGGACTACTAACGTGGGAAATTCCTGACACCCATTTGCCATTCTGTAGGCAAGAGAACGATAGCCTACTTAGTTCTTAGCTGAGCAGTACAGTCTTTTCTCACCTTTCCACTCCCTTTCCTAAGCGGGTTTTCCTAATTTCCAACACGAAAAATCCCACTCCTGGAGCTGAACAGCGGTGCTTTGGAAGGACTGAACTGCAGCGCTGTGACGAGGGTGGAGCCCTCCACGGCCACAGCGTTTAGGATTCTCTGACAAGTGGCACTTGAAAAGGGAACTTAGTGAAGATTCAAGGTAAAGCACTGTTTATTTCTTGCCTTGTCTGGAATAGTGTCTCATACTTTAGAGCTTCTGTGGAGCTGACAGAAATGCTATTCTATTTCTGATAATATCTACATTCTGTAGAGTAGAAACATATTGGTTCGAACAACTGCACTGTGAATTATGGTCTTCCTGTTCAACACTAAATTCAGGTTCACAGTGGAAAAAAGGAGTCAATGCATGATTGTTCTACCATGAAAAATGGTGATTCAGTGTATCATAGAAGGGCTTTTACCTTCAACAAACTTGTGCTGGGGACCTGGTATCTGCTCTGATATGCGGGTAGATTGTATTCCCAATGTATATGTAAAACTGAATGAAACTTTGTTCACATGTTCTCTTCCTTTATGTCCTTAAATGTTGGTGTTCATCAGGGCTCCACAGGATGTACTAAGCCCTTGACAATACAATGGTATTTATTACGTGGTAATATTGTGGTATTGAGAATACTGGGTATGGCCTAGGACTGCGGTGGTGAATCCATGGCACACATGCCGCAGTGGGTTGTCTGTATCACTGAAAGCTCTAAAAGGTTGACCGTCACTGGCCTAGGATATGAAGTCACAAGCCCAAGATTTGACTTTTGCTTTTAGCACTGAGAATGGGCAAATTCAGCGTCTCTATTTTTTCATTTGGGAAGTGGAGGTTACAGTGATACCCACTTTCACCTTGCCTTGAGGAATTAATGAAATTATTCAAGAGGATGATACAAACTGTAAGTGTACCGGCAGTAATTACTACTAGTCACGATCACATGTGATCACCATGTGGCATATAAAAGGAGCCCTCACAGGAGAAAACTATAATGCTAAACAACTACATAGGAGAGAGATACACAGACACTTGAGCTAATACTAGGTGGTAGCTAAAGTAATTGAACTTCTTTCCTGAATTATCCATCTCCCATATTCTCCAAAAGAGACTAGGCCCTTAAGGGCTGGGGGTGTATCTCTGTGCTGAGTATGCACAGAACCCCACCAAAAGAAAACAAATTAATCTCTCAATTATTTTCATTTTTTCATAGAACATTCTAGAACCAAAATTCTTTTCCAAGTCCCAGCCTTCTTGATAGAATTTTTGAATTCACTCTCTAAGCAATACTAAGTATTTCTTGGCTTTCTTATGCTCCTTCCATTTTCTTTCTCCCAGTTTTCCTTTTCCTTATCAAATTATAGCTCACACTCCAAATTTTGGGGCAAATAAGAACTGCAGAGCAATACCTACCCCCTACTCCAAAGGTAAGATGAAAAACTCATCTGCTACACAAACACCTTTTGAATTACAAAATTTCACTTCTTAAGAAGCAAGAGGTCTTTTAACTAACTATAGAAATGATTCCTGAAAGTATAGCCTTGCAAGAGCTCTTTTAAAAGCAGCTCTTATTCTTTTAAACTTGGGTTTTCTCATCTGTTGCGTTGTGTAGAAACACAGTATTTCAGTGTCATATATACCATATATACCATGGTGTGATGCCTTTTTAAGACAAATTACCCTGAACTGAGAAATAAAACAAAAGATATCTGCAGCCCTTCTCAGAGTCATCCAGGGCTAACAGGTGTGCCTGGAGATCATTAATTATCTAGGACAAGGATGGAGAGCCTTTTAGAGCTCTCAATGGTACAGAAAGCCCACTATGGCATGTGTGCCACAGGTTTGGCAGCACTGCTCTAGGACAACATATCTTGGCTTGTTTGCTAAGTAGAGTGGATGAGGGCCCAAACTCTGAAGTTGTATGCTGTAGCGTAGGCCTTTGTTGGATAAAGTCGCAAATTAGTTCTAGACAAAATGCCCCCCGCCACAGATTCTAGTTTTGTCGCCATGTAGGAAATTATTCAAGATCGCCTCTAGCTCAGCAAAGAGGTTTCATTTTGCCTTTCCAGGCAGACTGTCATAACTGATCATCTTGGAGCCCATTTGCCATCTCACATGTGGCCTCATTAAAGAGAGACATGCCTGTAACATATGTTCACTCTTCCTTTATAATAAAGTCATGCCTTTTAAACTTTCCAAAGCATATATTCTGACACCATACAGGCCTGTTCCCAGCTGGGGAGTACGCAGTAAGGAGCAGGCCCAACTGCTACCTGTGGTCAACCTTTATAAGTCAGCTTAATGGGCCTACAGCTGGCAACTAGAATCTTGGCTTTCTAAATTAGAGGGTTTCTATCACTGATGAGAGTAAGCTTTTGTTGTCTAAATTGTGTGCAAACAACATGGTTTATGATGAACACTTGCTTTCTTTCTAGGAGTCTGAAATTTTGGTGCATGCCAGGCACAAGGCGCCTACCTGACCAGCTCCCAGTACCAAGCCTAGGCACTTAGTCTCTACTGGACAACATTTTACACATTTGTCACAAATTCTCATCAGTGTAATGAAACGTGTCCTGGGTGTCTTCACTGGGAGGGCACTCCCCTTGAAAGCTTGTGCCCAGTTTCCTCCGGACTTTGCCATTTCTCTTAGCTGATTTTACTTTGTATCCTTTTGCTTTAATACATCATAACTGCATTCAAGAGTACAAGCATATCCAGAGTCTGATAAGCATTCCTAACAATTCTTGAATCTGGGTGTGATCTTGAGGAACCTCTGATAAAGTTACTTGTAAGAAGTTTTATGCAATGCTTCTAAACAATCTCTTAAAATAAATTGGCTAGAACCTATTTGGTATTAAGCAATGTACAGATATCATAAAGAATGAATATTCCTCCCAACATCATTGGAATGAAAATCCTATATGTTGCCTCTAAAATACGAATATTTGAGGGCTGGGGAGTTAGCTCAGTGGTTCCACTGCCTACCCTCGCAAGCGCAAGGGCCCGAGTTTGATCACTGGTACAAAACAAACAAACCCCCCAAAACCAAAAAACCCACAAATGAAATCAACTCACTGGTGTCCTGATAGGACCCATCAGGGCAGTGGATAACACAGCTATTGGTTTCTTCGCTCAGGAAGTAACCGTATTTACAGGTCAGGCATTGGTCACCATGGCTCCCGAAGCAGGACTCACAGTTGGGCGCACACTTCCTGCAGCGCTTCTTGTCAGCATGGTAGTGGCCCGGGGGACAGCTGGAGACACAGATCCTGCATTGTGGAATGATAAGGAAGAAGGTTCCATCACCAGTGACTCAGTCCTTAGTATCCTCTTTGAGGGTCAGCAAACAGTTGCCCTGAGCCTGGAGATCAGTTCTGAACCAGAATGCCAACAACACACTCAAAGGGCTGCTGTTGGCTAAAGCTTCCTCCCTGCACAGGGCACTGAAGGAGGAACACAGTTACAGGGCACCACCTCCGTCAAGTGAAGTATCCTAGCCATCTCTTAGTTCAGGTCCAGCGTTACAAGAAAGGATGGTTAGACACCGAATCTCCAAAGTATGCCTGGGGTGGTGAGTCAGAGGGAAAACACATGGGAACCCTGATTTCACGCAAAAAACGATCACTCTAATTGGTGTTCTTCCTACTTTTGTATGGGTCCTATGTGTGTACATGTGGGTAGCAGTCCTGGTCGCCTGCATAGTCTAAATTAATATAAATATATTTACATTTATGTTGGTTATGAGAAGCTGTTTTTCTTAATAAGTTTGACCACAACTTAAAGACAGGGCTTAATTTATTCATTTCTTTGACAAATATTTACTGAGCAACAATTAAACATCAGGCACTGCTGACATACAAGAGATAATAGAGACAGTGAGTTAGTTAAGGGTCTTTCCCTCAAGGAATTTAGATTCCAGCACAGACTTAAATAGGGATTTGAGCCTGACTGGGTCTGCCTAGGTGGCTGGAAGATGGTGGTCCTGCATGCAGCTCCCAGGGTGACTTTCTGTCTGAAAGAAAAGGGAGAAGGTGGGCAGGGTGTGAGGGCTGTGGGATAGGAAGGATGTATTGGGACTGGGCAGTCCATGGTTCCTGGCCTGGCCCCATAGGCACTGATCTGCACGGCTCTAGGCAGGAGCCAGCGGCTCAGGGTACACATCAGTGAGCATAGCAGGGACCAGCACCTTTACCGCATGGGTGTTGTGCATGCTGGGAACTGTGGGAAAGCATCAGTCCAGCCCATGCACTGGCATTTTCGTGAAGGCAAAGCCAGCCAGAGCATCAAATATGAACTGGGTGTAAAAGACAGAGAGCTTCAGTTAAACAGGTAGATTAAGTGGGAGAGCCCATTATCACCACGGTCACTAGTTAGTAGCAATGTACAGTACACCTTAAAATTGCTAAGAGAATAGACTGTAAAATTTCTAACAACAAAGAAATGATATGTACACGAGGGAATGCTTACATTGAATAGCTTTCGCCATTCCACAAGGTGTACCTATTTCAAAACATCACGTTATACATTATAAATACATTTTTAACTTAAACAAAAAGACAAGAAAGAAAGAACTGGAGAAAGGCTGAGGCAGGAGGATTGCTAGTTCAAACCCAGCATGGGCAACTTAGTAAGATCCTATCTTAAACAAAAAAAGGCTGGAAATGTTAGCCCAGTTCAAAAATCTTGAGTTCAAACCTCAGTACCACAAAACAACAACAGCAACAATGGAACAACAACAGCAACAATAACAACCACAAAAAAAGGAAACTGGAGAAGAGCACTAGGCTGGTATCTCCAGCTAAATTGAAGACGGACGTTTGCAGTTTCATGGCACATGTACACTTCATAACTCATCATCATTTTAATCACTGTGGGTTACACAGGTGGGTATTGGGCCTGAGCAAATAGCACATTCTCTGAGCTCAGGGCCTGGTAGGGGGACATAGGGAGATGGTGGCACCTGAAGGTGCCCTGTGTTGTTAGTCCTCTGGGAACTCCTGGGCCTGCAGTGACATGCTGCAGGATCTGATGTGGTCTCTCTCTTACCTGGTGTTATTTTTCAGCTTGTAGTAGTAGTGCAAACAGTCACTGCAGTGATCTGGTCCTGGCCCGTCACAGCCTACCTCACTGCATTCAGGATCACAGGGCCCTTTCCAAAAGAGATTAGAGCAAAACATGAAAAAAGGGATTTTAGTGGACTGGTTGATCCTGACTTTGGTACAGAATAGCGTCATTTTTCCCCCTTATATAATGACAGTTTCTTTAAGACAGAAAACTAATGGTCAACATGATTATAAGCTGAAATATACACTTTTGACTTTTATTAGGAAAACCTAAATTACCTAGGTATCAAGCGTGTAAAACCTACTTAAGGTCCATTCTTCAAAACACATATGGCTGCGTGGTGGGAGATAAGAAATATTTCAGAATTCAAATAAACAATGTGACTATTTCAACTGGAAAAACCCTGTAATTAAAATGCATAACAAAATGTAGGATTTATGGACAATGAAAAGTTAGGTGTTGACAAAAGAAGAAAAACGCTTATTACTCGATGCCTAGACTAAATTGCCTGTCTTATCCAAGGTCAGGAAAGCCCCAAAATACTTTTGTAATACTGTGGCTTGAAGAAACATCACTATAGCATCTGGCACAAGCTTATCAGCATCTAGTTTTGGATCACAAAGCAGGTACCTAAGGTACAGATAATAGATTCAAGATTGCATCTATTCCAAAGGACAGTGGAAAACTCTATGAAAGCAAATGATATAAACAAGTAAAAATGAGAGCTAGCTTAAAAGAATGTCAGACCTGGGATGAAGGTTCCTAATTTCTCTTGTATACATTCTTTGCTATAGATCTAGAGAGAATGCATACAGAAAAAAAAAATGCCACAAAATTATTCTGTGATGGATGGAAAACTTTTTATTGACATGGGCTACTTACAGTATTTATCTCTTTCCTTCTGGTTCTATATTTTGGTATGTATGGTCCCTTAATCGTCGAGGCCTTTCCCACTGAAAATTCGTAGATTTTAACCATCAAGGAGTAATTGCATAAAGTATACAAATAGTAAGCTAAGGGTACCAGAAATGTTTTGAATCCAACTTAGTATTGACCACACTTTCCCTGAGACATTATGGAATGACACCCAGCATTACTTAATCCTAGAAGCATAAAATTTTAGAACTGTGTGGAATGACTTAGAAAAAAATCTGGTAGTCAAACAGTTATCATTTTACTGATGAGAAGATTGGCTTTTCCAAGCAATAACAGTGATTTTCCCACTATCATCCAGCTAGAAAGGTTTGGATCAACACTGCCTTGCTATCTAGTCTGGAATTCTTGCTTAAAGGTAGCAAATCAGGTATTCAAAATGACCTTTCCATCTGAATGAAAACAAGTCATTTCAAATGCTGCAGAATTGAAATATATTCTTGATTAACTGCAAGAGTCATTTAACAGCATTGTTTATCCCTATTTTCCCACGAGCCTTAAAATCTATCTGTATATTAAATTCCACAGCTAGTACAACTTGGGGCAGATTAGCGGTCTACCGCTGTCCACTAGGGGAGGGATGGCTGTGTTGGGAAAGGGTTGAAGTCCAGCCAGTTTTGGTTCTCATGGTCCCTGGGATTCAATGAAACAGAACAGGAGTATCATTATGATCATGGCATCTGTGCCTCTGGTGAAGCCAGCTTCTATATGAAGGTAAAAAGTCACAATTCCAAAGGAAATTTGGAATGGCCTTAAATTTGGGTGGCCTTAAATTTTCAACAGATGATTTCTAGAATTAAAAAAAAAATCCTAAACACATTTATTCTTGCCTATAGGGCTCTGTATGGCAGGTTCACATTCTATGTTGTTTTTCTGATAATTTTAAACTGTCCCAGATGCAGTCTAGCACTGTAGGTTGCAGAATAATAATGAGATAATTGTCTTTGTTCTCTCATAGTTATGATCAATGTTTTGGAGATGTAATAAGCAAAACCACAAAATTCTTCAGCTGTGTTCAGTGCCTTAACTTTACCAAAATTTGAATTAGAAACCACTAAAATTTGAAGAAGAAAAAAGTAATAGGTTTCTATTGTGATCCCTTTATGCTTTTGGATACACTTTCTCCTATCAAAGATGATATAATGGTTGACAGTTATAACATAAGTAGTCATTTTATAAGCTCAAGGCAAACCAAGGCAAAATCTCATACATTCTAGCATTAGTTAGCTTCATTGGTCCTAATTATCCAAGCATTTTACTGATTCTGGAAGGCTGTTTAGAACAAAGGAACTAAATGCATATTTAGGGATATTCTGCTCAGGTGATTAATGAAGAAGCATTTAGAGAAAAAATTCCAGAACTACAGTAACCAAACATTTCTTGTCTGAAGGTACATTATGCTTCTATTTACACAAAGTTCTCCATTAGGAGAAGCTTTCTCCACTAAGAGTTATATATCATATCTCAAGACTCAGTGGCACTAGAAGTTGTAGTCAATGTAACAAGGTAGTAGGAGTCACAAATATATTGAGAAGGACTGAAAAAAACTCCCATGACCTACAGGTGATACAGTACCTCAACCACCCAGAAAACCAACTCTAAACGAATACAGTATATTAATGCCAGTTAAGCCACATGGACATATACTGGAAAAATACAGCAAACAATAGATTTCCTACATACCAATGTATGCTAGTCAGAAAGTACGAATATTTTCCCTTACAAGAGCAACAAGTCCCAGTACTTAGGTATAACATGATCAAGAAGAAAACTACATAAAATTAAAAAGATTTCACTAAAATAGGACAAGACATATGTTTTATATAGAAAAGCTATGTACTGTAAAAAAAAAATTTTTTCCCATGAGCTTGCATGTAAATTCAAATTAAATTCCAATGGGACTTTAAAGGGGCACTTAATAAACAATTTAAAAATTTATCTAGAGAATGGCAGGGCAATCATTTCTACGGAAATGGGAAGCAGATGTCCAACAAATATTAATACATCAGGAGGGCTGAGGGTGTAGCCCAGTGGTAGGGCGCACGCTCAGCATGAACAAGGCCACTTGCTAACATCCCTGATCCTCCCCGCCCAAAAAAAGCAAAAACAAAACAAAACAAAACACTGTGCGTGGTTTTGAGAATTCATGGATTGATGAATCAGAAAAGGTAGTACTAGCAGAGATCTTGACATAAAAACTTATACTGTAAAGAAAGTATCATAAACCAATAAAAGAAAGGATACTCAGTCAATGATGTTAATCGCATTGGGAAATAAGGACAGCTTCAGTTCACACTATATATTCTAAACCAAAGTAAGTTCTAGATGAATTAAATGGTCAAATGTAGAAAACAAACCAAGAACAGCATGTGAATACTTATGTTATAATCAAAGATAAAACTTCTCTAAAAAAAATCTGCAACTGTTATATCTGTAACTATGCACTCTTCTCTAATAGTGTTTTCGGTTAAAATATCACAAAACAACACAAAAATTACATTTGGGAAGCAAGTGATCACTGAGAATATGTTTTCAGCCAATATGAGATAATGGGAAAGACAGGAACATACAAAATGTTCTTCTAAAATAGGTAAGAGAATTACTGCTACTTTGAATAGAAAAATGGGTAAAAAACAGTTGTATTTAATTCAGGGAACCTGAGGGGAAAGTGTTTAGATTTACTAAGGATCAAAGCTATAAAACTTAAAAAATGTGCTTCTGAAAAGAGCTTCTCTGTTTCATTTCCAGTCGATGCTGGACAGAATGAGCGTAATAAAAACCCCAGAGCTGGTCACAGTGTGGCTTGGTACATCTTGTCTGAAGAACAATGTGCCAGAATGTTTCCAAGCCTCACAACTGATTTTCCCCTCTGTGGCAGTAAACCTCAGAAGATAATTCTATTCTAAAGAAATAATCAAAGACATAGACAAAGACTCAATAACCATGTGTATCTAGACCTTGTTCAAAAGTAGTGTAAAACTAGGCAAACTATGTATATCAGATTATGGATTAAATACATCACAGTATCATCGTAGTATGGAATATTAGCCTTGTAGACAATATATATGAATATCTGAATATATGAACCCACAAAAATGTACACACAAATATTTGGGAGAATGGATAAACTTTATCAGATTACAATTCATCTACCATCATAGCATATATTATTTAAATTATATATTGCCCTACATGGGGGACTGATGCATAAGTGTTCTGAAGATGTGTCCCCAGCAGGCTCACTCACCTGCATAATCCTCTGTACCGTAGTCCTCCGTGGGGTCCTCAACTCGGCTATAGCGGGAACGTTCCACCTTAGGAAACTCGTTGGTTGGGGAGTATGGCTGCACAGAGGTGCCATAGAGGACCAAGGACCATTCTTTCAATTTACCTGTAGAATCACAAAATCCCTTGTTAGCTGTAAAACTTACGTCCTTTATAAATAGACACATACAACAGTTGAAGAAAGTAGGGGAGCGGATCGAAAGGAAACATTGCATCAGATACAAGGCTAACTATGCGCATTTCCTACTATTTACAGAGTTAACTATTTAATAATTCATATACCATGGAGCACCCACTTACTGGATTGGACCTGATTTAGTCAGCATCTTTTAAATTTACTCAGCATTTGTAGGAAAGCTGGGAAATAAACACACTTCAGATTATTGGATCAAAGACTGAATTTAAAATTATGAATAATTAAGAGAATTCCAGAATTTTTTAGAAGGCTTTCTTTAGAAGGTATAAAGGTCTTATTTGGGCATTTCATAATTTTTGGTATTATCCCAGTTGTTAACAAACGACAAAACAAAACAAACAGCTCAAACAAACCTCGATTCTACCTAATTCCTTAATCTGCCACTCACTGTTCAGATCACTACATAAATTCTCTCTCTTTCTCTCTCTCTCTAGTTTTTGGTGACAGAGTCTCACTCTGTAGTATAAACTGGCCTTGAACTCATGGCAATTCTTCTGCCTCAGCCCCCCAAATGCTGGGATTACAGGAGTGCACACCGTGTCCAGTTTATAACCTCTATTGCAGACTGTGCTGTGCAATATGACAGCTTCTAGATGTACAGTTTATAGCTATTTAAACAAATGAAGACTAAATAAAATTTACAAATCTACTTCCTCAATGACAGCAGCCACACTACTGGGCAGCACAGAGAGACCACTGCCATCACCACAGAGTGACCTCCCAGACAACACTGCAAAACAGCATTTCCCAGTCAAGAATGCCACGAGACCAAAAGTGATTTTTCACCTCCTTTGGAGGGATTACAAGGAACATTTTGCTTTCATTAAGTCCTTATTTATCCATTTAGTTCTTAGCTTCAGAAAAATTAAAGAAAAAGAGAAAACTGCCTACAAACCATTAAGCTTAATATGATTCACATCAAAAGGAATCGACCATAAGACGTGATTTAAAGCAAAGCCATTTCAAATCTAAAAATATGCTAGTAGGAAAGCAGAATCTCCCTCAGAACGCTTCTGACCTTGGCTTAACACATAGAATCAGGCACAGACAGGGCTAGGGTCAAGGCAAGGGTCAGGGGCTAGCACAGAGAGTGACAACTGACCCTCAGCTCTCAGTTCTTTCATCTATTAGCATCTATAAGCACTGTAAATCTATGTCTACCGCTTCTAAGTACAGTACTTACTATATGCTAACAACTACAAGCCTAAATGTTTTCTAAGTTTCATTCAATTTAATGTGACAGCAGCTCTGAGGAAAGGACTAGCATTCCCCAATTTACAGATGGGGAAAATGAGGCACAGGAGTTGCTAACTTACCCAACTTCAGTAAAAAGGGTAGATTAATATTAGAAACCATTCTCAATCCAAATCCTGAGCTCTTTAAATGGTTTTACAGAACTGTCTCCTATTCATTTCTATAACTTGAAGAACCTAATATTTAACCCGCTCCACTGCTGGTGGGAGTGCAGATTGCACAACCACTGTGAAATCAGTATGGAGATACCTCAAGGAACAAGGATTAGAGGTCCCATTTGACCCAGCTAATCCCCTACTGGGTATCTTCCCAAAAGAATTAAAAGAATCACACCACAGTGATATATGTGCACCCATGTTCAAAGCAGCACAATTTATGATAGCTAAAACATAGAAACAACCCAATTACCCAGCAACTGGAGACTGGATAATGAAAATGTGGATTTTTAATAAAAAGGAGTACTACTCAGCCATAAAGAATGAGAAATTATAGGCATTTATAGCTAAATGGATGCACATTGAGGTGATACTCTTAAGTGAACTAAATAGGACAGACATAAATATCAAATAGTTTCTCTGATATGAGAAACTGAAAGTGTTAATAAGGATCAAACGGTATAATAGACAATGTGAAATGGGAAGAAAAGGTATAAAGAGGAAGGGGAAGTGGGAGGGGCTGGGGAAAGGAAAGAAGGGAATGGAATTAATAGGAGAAAAGGAAAAAGTGAAAACAAAGTCTTTGGAAATATGGAGGGGTTGAAGGGAGGGCAGGGGAATGGGGAAAAATAAGAACCAAGATATATTATGCAAAGGTACAAATTTCCAACGATGAATGCCATTATACAGTATACCTAAAAGGTACCAATAAAATTAATTTAAAAAAGAAATAAGCTCACACATGCTCCTTGACTTATGATGATGCTTGGTACTGATAAAATCACTATAAATTATAAATATTTAAGTTGAAACTGCATTTAATATACCCAAGCTATCAAACATCATAGCATAGCCAGGTTGACCCTAAATAAGCTATAATATTTATGCTGGACTTCAGTTAGGCAAAATTATCTAGCACAAAGCCTAGCCTATAAAAAACATCAAATATCTCACAAATACACACCAGTGAGTGTTCTGTGGACATGATGGGATTCAAAACCACAATATCCACAAAACACTGGCAACACAGTACCTCAGAGTACCAGTTATTTATTCTCATGATGTGTGGCTTCCTGGGGCAGTGGCTCACTGCCACTGGCCAGCATCTTGAGAGAGTCCTTATCCTGCACAACACTAACCCAGGAAAAGATTAAAACTCAAGAGTTCTACATATGGTTTCCACGGAAAACATGTTGCTTTCACACCATCATAAATTTGAAATCTTAAGGTGAACACTCATTAAATCAAAGATCATCCAGATTCTATGAAAGACTCATCTTTTTCTGACATGTGCATTGGGCCAATGCAACTGGTTTTATATGTGATTTGCTCTTTTTTTTTCTTTTATTGAGTTTATTGGTACATTTTAGGTATACAGTACAATTACTTTTACATGACAGGTCTTGGTTCTCATTTTTTTCCCCTTGTTCATGCCCTCCCTTCACCCCCTCCTCCCCTCCCCATTTACAAACACTTTATTTCCATTTTTTCATTTTGTCATATTTTTTTCTTTTCCCTTATTACCTTTCCCCTACCCTTCCACTCATTTGTTAATGGCCATGCTTTTCACAATCAGGGTGGTGTTTGGGGTCAATTCCAAATGGCACACATTAAGTAGTGGCTAGAAATGAATGATTATTTAGGAACTAATATCCTCCTCGATTGCCTTGAGGCAGCAAAACAAGGAAGAACCAACTTTCCTGAGGGCATTTCTCAAGGTATCAATGGAATATGTAACACTACAGGTCATCTTGTCCATCAGTCATTCTAAAACCTAGCACATTTTGGACCTAAAAGTAAATCCTCCAACATGCTTTGAAGAGTGTTGTCTCAAAATTAATTATGTCCCTTTGCGTGCCACTTCTGAAGGACATCATAGGCCCACTAGGGATAGCCTCACAATCCATCTCTTCAATTTTTACTTATGAGGCTATCACAAGAGCTAAGCAGATGTCAGTGCCGTGCTCTTGAATTTCTAGAAATGGTTGCTAAATAAACCTCTTTTCTTTATAAAGTACCCAGCAACTGATACTTTGTTATAATATCCCAAAATAGACTAAGACTTGTGAGAAGCACTCTTGGGTCAAAATGCATTCCATCATTTTCTTATATAATACATTTATTTATAGAAAGAAAAGTTCTCACCTGGAGTCTTGAAGTTCCTCAGCTGAGAGGGAGTATCGTAAACTTCAAGGATCCAATCACCAGCAGCTTGTTCTCCCCAGCAATGAATGGTCATGAACTCCCAATTTTTAAATCCTTCCATTGAATGGTCAAACAGCCTGCAAGAGAATCACAAAACATTGTCCTGTGTGGAATTTAAAGTCCAGAGAGGGTATAGGCAACACCATACTCAATGGTCGTTTGTAGTCAGTCAATATGATTAGCTGCACACTGGAGTTTATCCTTTATCCTGGAATCACCAGTTAGCAGACCCACACATATGTCAATGTTCTTCTCTAAGCAAACAGGCCTGAGGTTGGTCATGTAATAGCAAATCTACAAGGACTAACAATGTGAGAAACAGGGAAACTAGGCTAAGACTCTACCCACAACATTGACAGTAAATGGTTGAAGATGCAGAGCAACTGGAACTTCATCACGGTATGGAGAGGAATGCAAAAGGATTACAACAAATTTACCCATACAATTCAACAATCTCTTTTTAAGATATTTACCTATGAGAAATATGTCTGTAGAAAGAATTGCACATGGGTGTTCATGATTGTCAAAATCTGTAAACTCAACTGATCATGAACTGGTGAATGAGTAAATGAATTATGGTATAACCACACAATGAAATACTATCCTGTGATTAAAAACTAATTTACTAGTAATAAATACAACCACATAAATGAATTCCATAAACATATACTGAGTGAAAGGGGCTGGGGATTTAGCTCAGTGGTTCTGCTGCCTACCTTGCAAACAGAAGGATCTGAGTTCGATTCCCAAGTACCAAAAATATATATACTGAGTGAAAGAAGCCAGACACAAATACTTCATATTGTATGAGCCAGTTTATATTATATTCTAGAAAAGGCAAAAGGAAACAGATCAGTAGTCATCAGGAGTTTAAGAGAGGAAGACAGAGGTGAGAGAGAAGTTTTGAGGGTGATTGAATTTTTATCTTGGAAGTAATGGTGTGTGGTTACACAGCTATAGAGGTTTGTCAAAACTCAGAATTATTCTCATAAAAAACCGAATTGTTTAATAAATTATGGCTCCATAACAAGGCTCCCATTATTTTTATCTCATTCTAGTAGTCATGCCTGGAATTCCAGGTGAGGGTCTGCTCTTCTGGTCTTCCAAGGCTTTTCTAAATTCTTAATTTCCTACATGATTCTGTTTCCTGTGATGGAACCCTGAAGTGTGAAAGAAAATAAAATACATAAAACAGTGATCAAGAATAAAGAGTTGTCAATAGATAAGGAGCACGGACTGTCTACATGGGTATATAATGAAGAGGTGACTACACAGACACCCAAAGATGTTGAAGTCGTCTTGTGTGAGATGCAGCTCACCTGGTAGAAAGTAAAAGGTGGGGAAAGGGACAGATGCTTTTAGTATTTTCCTTTATAAAATTATATGTACCTATTATTTTCTTGAAAAATAAGTTTAGAGGTAAAATGGAAGGAACATATCACTAGCTTTATCTTAGGATCAACCACATGTAGTCACTTTTCTTCAGGGGAGACACAGGTAGAAAGTCATGGCTAATGGATGTGGAAGGCTACCCAGAAGATGCAGTCAATTTCTCTTGCCTTAATTTTATGTTTACCAAATAAACTGGTCGTACTTTGACTTTCTGGGCATGACTTCCTTGGAAGAAATTGTGTCCTTCCAGAGCCTAAAACTGAAGGGTTCAGCAGCACAGAATTGGACTGTTTTAAGTAAATGACTGACCCCTAGATGCAATCCCTACAGAAAAGCAATCGCCTGGTATTTGTTTCTTAGCCCTTGCAAGAAAGAAAAATGAAAAATTTTAAGCAATATTTTCAAAGAGTCCCATGGTCAAAACTTCCCTCTGCTGGGTATCTTTCCAAAAGAATTACCACAGTGATGTATGCACACCCATGTTTATAGCGGCACAGTTTGTAATAGCTAAAACTTGGAAACAGCCCATCTGCCCATCAGTTGGAAACTGGATAAAGATGTGGTTTTTCTACAAAATGGAATACTATTCAGCCACAAAGAATGAGAAATTAGATTCATTCATAGGAAAATGGATACATATTGAGGATATATTCCTAAGTGAAATAAATAAGTCACACATGTGTAAATACTGAATAGTTTCTCTGTTGTGAAAAACTATAAAAGTACAAGATCCTAGTGAGATAATTGACAGTGTGAAATAGGAGGAAAGGGGCTAAAGGTGTAGGGAAAGTGGGAAGGGTAGGGGAAAGGTAATAAGGGAAAAGAAAAAAATATGAGAAAATGAAAAATGGAAATAAAGAGTTTGTAAATGGGGACAGGAGGAGGGGGTGAAGGGAGGGCAGGGACAAGGGGAAAAAAATGCGAACCAAGATCTGTCATGTAAAAGTACAAGATCCCAATAATAAATGCAATTGTACTGTATACATAAAATGTACCAATAAACTCAATGAGAAAAAAAATAATAACTCTTTTCTTACTTTAGGGGAAAAAAATGAGAACCAAGACCTATTATGTAAAGGTACAAGATCCCAATAATGAACATAATTGTACTGTATACCTAAAATGTACCTCAATAAAAGAAAAAAAATAACTTCTGCAAAAGCGGCATAAACAAAGCTGAACAGATGCATTACTGCAGCACAGCTCTGCTCTTTGGAATAAGCAAGTGTGTTTGAAAATCTCCCTAAGGGAGTTAGGGTAGGCAATGATTTCCAACCTAATATGTATGTGAAGCACACTCTCTCTTGGACTCTCTGCCCCCCCTCCTCACCCTCTCCTCCTGTTTTTTCTTCCGATCGTTTCCCTCACTTTCCCTTTCCCCTCTCTCATAGTATCTGTATATTATCTACGAAGGTACATTTTGAACAGGGCTCTGTTGCACCTCAGTCAGGCCCCCATGGGATTGGGTGTTGTACCCTCATCATGACAGGGATGAAAATGGTGTTTTCACACTGACTGGTCCTTACTAAAGGATTTATGGAAAATCCACAGTTCATCACAAAGCCACAGCAGGCAATAGGGTTTGTTTCACAAATTCATGGTTTAAAACTCGACTTGGCCAAGAAGAAATATCTAGGTCATTCTATAACTGATTTACATGCATAGAGAACCTCATTTAAAAATGGGCTGTGTGAATGTTGAGCAGAAGGCAACACAGAAGTAGAAGAAGAGCTCTCTTAAGTTGCCCTTCCTTCTGGGAATGTTATCAAGGAAGTGTGTTGATATGGAAATGGCTGGAGGTAGGAACCGGTGGAGAACCGCTTCCTTCCACAGCTAGAACTCGAACTCCAATCTACAGGGGGCCTTGTGCCATTTGAGGGCACTGAGGCAATGACTTGTCACATTACGGGTGCCAAACTTAGAAGCGGCTCCCAAAGAGCACTTGGCTCTCTGTCTTGCATCCAAAACTACAAAGGAGACTTGGGCTCCATCACAAGGGGGCAGTCTTGTTTCCACATCTGCAGCCAACTTTTAGTTACTCACAGGTCAATTATTTGACTGCTGGATTAATAGGCCCTGTGTTTCTTCCCTTCCATGGTTTCTCGTCCACCTTTGAGAATCATTCCCTAGCCACCAATCACTTTCACATTACATTTGGAACAAAAAATTAAATACAGACTGGATGCCAAGAAGATTATTTGTAAATTAAACCCAACTAAGAGTTTCAAAGCCCAAATATAAATGGGCTTTGTCTATGTTTGTCTATGTCCATGTAGCTAAGCAATTTTCCCCTTGGTCTCCTCACGTTACACACAGTGGGGATGTTCATTAACTTCCTGTGAATGTATAAGAGGAGGAGAGGTCAGCGCAGCCAAACATGACCGCGGCACCGTGATGAAAGGCTCAGCGGGGAAAGAAACAGACACAGACTGTTGCCGTGTCAACTAACTGGGAATTCACATTTCCAGTCTCACCCTTTCCTTTCTAAACACATAGTTTAAACGGGGATGTAAGGTGCCACATTTGGATCCTAATTCAATACCTCCATTATTTTGTATCTTTAGTAGTGTTAACATTTTCAACAACTGCATCTAAAAAAAAAAAAAAAACGTAATGTAGCTTGTGGTTGGGTTGATATTGAGAAGAACATATTTGTCCAAGTCAATCAAGTGTGAAACCACGGGCATTTATTAAAGAGATTCTAATGGTAGAGTCAGCTAAAAAGTCAGATGCCCAGTTTGAATGTCTGTGATGCGAACAGCAGCGAGACACCAACATTGTTAGTGTGGGCAACATATTATTTATACAGAGCCAGCATGCCAAAAGCCGGAGTAGATCAGCACCATGCCTGTATCTGCTTCAGCTGTAGTACAGCTTGGCTGTCAAAGTTGACTTCATAATCATGTGCTCAATGAAACGATGATATATGGACGCGATGGCACAAATTACACACCCAGTTATTAAAACAGTGCCCCACAGCCCTGTCCCTGTGAGCAATTTTCAAACAAATTACTTTGGATGAAGCCTGGTAGGAAAGACTTGCCATCGAGTGTAGTTCATCCTTTTGAAGAATTAACTCAGGAAATAACTCAAAACTATTAACCCCTTCCCCTTAAAGAGTCCAGCCAAATATCAAGGATACAACACTTTTCTATGATGTTACGGCAACTAAATAATAAGGCATTTTATAAGTACCGACAGCTATGTGTTATTATATAATTATTTCTAAAATTGAAAATGGATCTTAATTTCAGAAGCACTGATTACTATTCAAACAGTATGTGTAGCTACAGAATTAGACATAAAACCAATATTCTTAAAAGGTTTCTCTTTTATTCTATGTTAATTTATCTAGCATGTCATCACAATTTAAGAAACAGCTTAGGGAGTGCCTGAAACGCTCATTGGGCTCAACTGTGATTGATTTCTTTTTGTTTTCTTTAAAAGCTTGTTTTGGAGGGCAGGGGTATGGGGAAAAAATAAGAACCAAGACATATCATGTAAAGGTACAAGATCCCAATGACAAATGTAACTGTGTTGTTTGCTTTAAATGTACCAATGAATTTAATGGGGGAAAAATCTTGGTGTCTACAAGGTTTAGACCATTTTCTTCTGATAGAGGATATTTAAAACATACAGTTTGGTTTTTTTCTCTTTCCTAATATAAACTGTTTCTTTAATAAAGGTTCAGAGAAAGATACTGGTTGGAAAGGTTTGGGATACCAAAAATGATATTTTTTTAAGGTTCAAGATGTAGACTATTGTCAAATCATTTACTAACCTCCAAAATGCATCCCTTCTTGAGAGTACATGATATAAGCACTTAATCTTCTTTAAGATTTATTCCAGTTGATGGTAGATGGCTTTTTACCTAAGAATCTGTTTTATATTATAAACTCCTTCATAAATTACTTAAGAGTCTCAAGTAGCTCACCACTCACGAGTTTTTGATGACATAAAAAATAACAAGAAGACTGGGTGATCTTTTAAACTGGGGCTAAGGTGTAGCCCATGGGCAGGCCGCTTCCATCTCAACTGGGAGCTGATTAGAAAAGCAATCCTTGGGTCTGCCCAGACCTACAGAATCAGAATGTCTGGGAAAGGCAACCAGTCATCTGTGCTTGCTGGAGTTATTTACCAGATACTTTAGAAACACTGCATGAACAGTTTTCTTATTTATTAAGGAAGCATACATGTGAGGTGCTGCATGTGCTACCTTATTTAACACCACACCAGTCTTTTGAAGCAGGTACTAGTACAACTATTTTATAACTGAGAACATCCTTTTCTTCAAATTCAAACTCAGACATCAGTGTTGTCAAGATAGAATCAGTTGTGCCTGATTCCAAAGGTTGTACCTGGTTTCGAATGAAGGCAGCAGTCTCTGATGATGGGGCTTTCCTGGAATATCAAACCTTCACTGTGAAAGCCTAAGTTTAACTCCCAGTCACAGATGGATTTTTATACCATGACACCTTACAAATGTCAATAGTCTGTCATGGAACATTTGGGTAGGGCAGTGACAAAAATGATTTAGCTATAAACATTATATTTTAAACAGTCAATGAGAACCCTGTAGGTTTCACTGACTAGAAAGTGTACCTTCTTTCTACTTAAGGACATAATTAGAAGCAGAGATATTCTTCTATAATCAAATTTAGGAAAGGAGGCAAAGTTTCAGCTTTCAGTCAGAGGCCAAATTTGGAACAGAAAGCCAATACTGCCAAGCTAGATCTAAACCTCAGCTGAGTTGGGAGTAGGAGTGATTTGGGGGGAAAACACAAAGATGGCTTCTCAAAGTTCTAACAAATATAGTGGACAGAAGAATGTGACGGAACATGCTTTTACTTGATTTTTTTTTTTAACACAGGCAGAATTTGACTATCATATATTAAAGGCTTCCACTGAAAGTTGTTCTTATCTAAAAATGTTTACAAAGGAGCCCAGCTCCCGGAGTTCCTCCCCACGAGCCTGGCCTTCACACTCTCCATACAAGTAAACCATTTGCTCTAAATATTCAGTTTGGTTCTGTTATTAGGAAGGATACACAGGCCAAGGGAGGATTGAGGGGAGGTAGGGCAAGGGAAGCACAAAGGGGAGGAAGGAGCTACCATTTGTCCACTCCCAGGGCTGTTCTCTTGACCCGAGCTCCAACCCTCTAAATTATTCATGTGGCTTGCCTGCTGGGCAAACGCACCAAGCTCCGGCTGGACCACAGTTCTGAATGCTGTTGAGTGCCTTCCAGGCTTAGCACCTGCAGTCACTTGAGTGAGCCATTCTCCCTCCAACAGCTGTTCTCCACAGGAGCTCAGGCAAGTGCCCCTCAACCGGGCCAAGGAGCCACCGCGGGGCTCCAGACGGCCCACACAGATGGAACTGAAATGTTCAGCGTTTTGCTGGGCAGAGACTGTCAAAGGAATTGCTGGGGTGAAGGGGATAAACAGTTCTGAAGAAATTCCTCACGGAAATGTCTAGGAAAAAAGGACCCATGGGCTGTCAACTATGAACAGTGACCAGAGTTTCAGGCCTCCAAACTAGGGTGTGTATTTTGTCAATAACTAAAAGCTGCATAATCTCAGACGATCAGGCGGGGCAGGACCTGCCATCTCGGCTCTCCTCTCATGTTGAATCTCATGGTGTGTTTCTCTAGTTTTTATGTCACAAAGAGGAGATGATGTTTAGTGAGCTTCACATAGTGAGCCTGAGCTGGCACCCGACAGTCGGCTGTGAGTTAAACACGGGCAGAGGATGCTTTCAACAGCCGCGAGGAGTTCTCTGCACTGGCTGCCAGGCTAGTGAGCAGGCAGGATGGGGAATTGTAAGTCTGAGAGAAATTACCTGCACGCACCTGCTGGTGGGGTAAGACAGACAAGACAAGGACGGCTTAGCCTCAAGAAGGCCACATCATCATCCCACAAACCAGCCCTGCTGGAGAGACCTTGTTTTAACCTTTACATAATTCCTATTTTAAAATTGTTCTTTGCTTTTCATGGGCCTCCTTAGAAATCTTGACTTCTTCGCAACAAAACAAGAAATGTGTTAATCACCATCCTGTTGGTGGGACAAAATACCTGATATATACAGCTTCAAGGAGAAAAGGTTTATTCTGGCTCTTGGTTCTGGTCATCTGGCTCCCAGGCAGAAACATCATGGTAGGAGGGTGTGGAGCAGGGGGCTGCCCACCTCATGGCAGCCAGAGAAGGGGCTGGGACTGGATGTGGTACCCAGGGCCCACCCAGACACAGCCAGAAGTGTGCTTTTTCTAATCTCCTAGGAATTTCTCAAGCCAATCACGCATAACCATCACAGTAAGTCTCCAGGAGGGAAACTATTTACTGTCTTTATGAATAATCTCAGGCACACAAATTTCTTCTAAAACCCACTACTGACTTCTTGAGGAAAAGTATTACTTTGCAGAGGGGCATGGAGGACATCAAAGCAAAGCAGCTCTTTCCGCTCTCTTCTCTACCACTTTCTGTGCTCCTTGCTTCCAGCTCTCCATCCTGGGACTGTTTTGAATCAGAGCCAAGGTGAGAGGACCTGAGCACTTCTTGCCAATAGGCCAGAGACTGAGAGGCTTTGAGTAGAGATTTCCTCTAATAAAATGAAAGCCTCAGAATCTGCCAGAAGGAAAGAATGCCAAAGGAAACCGTTTTTCTCTAGCTGTCTCAGTAGGAGGAACACTGCCCGTGTCAAGCACAAGAACAGAGGGCCTGGCCTTGGAAGGTGGCCATGGGTGGTTTTGGGACCAGGTGCAGCTGTTTCACATTTCAAGCATCAGCTACCCTGAGCAAGGTTTTGAGGGAGATGTGGAAAAATGAATTCATAATCTCCTTCACATCTCTCAGTGCTTCTAGGCCCTCCCACCTCCAATTGCTACCTCTTTTTGGTGGCTACATATTTTCAGGACTGAGAAGGAGGATACATAAAGAATAGCACTTTAAGGGCCGGGGATTTAGCTCAGTGGTTCTGCCATCTGCCTTGCAAGCGCAAGGTCCGGAGTTTGATCCCTGGTACCAAACAAAACAAAACAAAACAAAAAAACCAAAACAACAGAGAATAGCATTTTAAGAAGACATTCCCGATTAGGACCCTCTAAGCACAAACTCTGTCTTTTTCATTATTATTGTTATTATTTTTATTTTTGCAGTACCAGTGATCAAACCCAGGGGCACTCTCCTACTGAATCACATCCCCAAGACTTTTCTAGTTTATTTTGAGATGGGGCTCACTAGGTTACACAGGCTGACCTAGAAATTGTGATGCTCTTGCCTCGGCCTCCTGAGATGCTAAGATTACAGGCATGTACCATTGCACCTGGCAAAAACTTTACTCTTAATAAGGTGTTCTGAAAGGGGGAGACTGAGGTAGAGCCAGGGAACATTAGTCACTGAGGGCCCGAAATACCTTTTTCTTATCTCTGATACAAGTCACATAGCACCCTTGAGTTCAGCAGTTTGCAAAGACGGAAGCAGATGTCACCTGGGGAGGAACTGCTCATGAGCCTGTAGCCAGGGACCTTGCAACTCACCAAACGCTGTGATGGAATCCATCGTGCCTCTGCTTGCGAGTTTCCCTACTGAAGTCACTCTGAAGGAAGCCAACAACAAACAGCAAAATATGAAGGAAGAGCCCAGAGAGAAGAGACTGAGTTTTCTAAGCAAACGGCAATAGCAGAGGGACTGCTTTCCTATGAGTGGCAGGGTTTGGGGCAAAGAACCTCACATATACAAAGCAAACCTTTGTGTTCCATTCTATTTTACTGGGATACTCTTTCAGTTTAAATCCAGATGAATATTGAGAAAGAAAGGAAAACAAAAAGATACAAAGGCTTTCCTGGGCTTGCGTGAAAACATCTGGTGAGACCGCCATTAATCATGTAATTGCGTGCTGGAAAGAAGCAGGAGGCAGGTTGTGGCAATTACCTGGCAAGCAGCAGCTGAGACCCTTTTGTCTCCAACAGGAAGAGGGCATGGAGGAAGTGCCCAGGGACCTGAGGCCGCCAAAGCCTTATGCTCCTTTGCACCTGCACAAATACTCGAGCTTAGCTGTACTTCGTGTTTAAAATATTAAGTCTGGGTCCTTCCATCCTCTAGTGGAAGATGTTCTGTTTTGTTTTTGGTCAGTCGTAGAATGTTTTATTTAAAAGTTACTATTCCAACTTTCAAATACAACACATGTAGCAAAGAACAACAGTTAACACACAACATCTGCCACACTAGTTGAACTCCCTTTTCTATATTACGCGACGTGCTATAATTTCTTACATTCACGGGACTCTTAAAGGCAGCAATGTCAATTTCCTACTTTGAGATAGCTCCGTTGATGTTCGGGAATTGCTTAAAGTAAAAACTTCTAGTATTCTGCTGCTCACATTAGTGACATAATTCAACGTATTATTAATAACTTTCAATTCTCAAGTCTAAGTTAAACTGAACTCCAACCTAAACAAGCATTTTCCTAAATCAGCATACATGGCTACTTTTCTCAAAAATATTTCTGAAATAAGTTTTTGTAACATACAATAGTTTCCTATTTTATTCCTAACAGAGCACATGCCATTCTTTTTGTTTCTCAAAATATATTTGATATATTCTGTGCAAAATGTTAAGTTCTGTATAGGCATGTACCTTATTTTGAGAAAGTTTATAAAGTATAATTCCTAAAACAACCTCCACGTTAGGCAAGAGAGGAAGAAGAACCCTATCAGACAAAGCCAAATTTTTCACACGAGAAACTCAGTATGTTACTAAAGCTCTAGTAATGTGCTCCTTGAAAAACCTCAGAATGCACTTTTGGTCATTATTAAACACATGAGAACAGAGGTCAACAGAACAAGACGCTTCCTGTTGTTCTGGGCAGGAAGAAAACGCACTGTCCAGTGAGGCTGACTGGAGGCTGGCCGGAAGGGACGGTGAGCAAAGTAACAGGACGTGGCTCTGCTCCACGCCCTCCTGCTCTGAAGGTCGATTCAAGAGTTAGAGCTGCACCAACCAAAGAAATGACCTACCATGAATTATTTTCACTTCCATAAAACACGCTGAAAGCATGAGCATATTCAATACGATGTACTTTGGAAGATGTTAGTTTTAAAGGAAGAACATGGCTTGTGCCCACACAGATAAGTACCTGGAGATTTCGGATTCAATACTCCTGGTCCCTATCACTGTGAAATGCTATTGCTCTCTCTTCTTACTACCTTACAGTGGATGAAGTGTGGGAATTTTTCAAAGCAACTGGGTACTGGAAATTTCAGTCTTGTTTTTGGTTATGCAGGCTTGCGTTGCCCCTGAGCTCTCAGATCCTCCAGCCTACTGGTCACACTCAATAAAGATCACCACTGCCTTATCACCTGCCACATGGACAGGTGGCTGTGGCTACATGAAAAGTTCACTTTCATTTCAACTATACAGGCCACTGATGATGAGGTTCTTGTTCGCATTAAATGCTCCTCTGGGAGAAAAAAAAGTCAAATTAAAGAAACATTTAGGCTTTTGGTTGTGACCCCTATTTTAGAACCATAATTGGGTGGGAAGTCTGGAAGATAAACTGACATCTCCTGGTCCAGCTCCACCTACTGACAGCCAGGTCAGCTTCTCAGCCCTACAGAAGTCAGTGGAGCCAGAGAACATTCTGGCCTTATTTTTACAGCAGGATTTCAGTCTGGGTACAATGCACTTACCTGTGGGTTTAATATTTGGAAAAGAACAAGAAAAACAAAAAGAGGCTAAAAAAAAAAATTCAGTATCCTCTAGAACAAAAACTACTAAAGGTCCAACATTAAAGCCAAGCTGCACAAATGACAGTCAGTACATAAGCCAATCTGGCCTGCTGCCCATGAGGGAAAAGCATGATGAGAATTCTCCTGCCTTCATTTCTATTATCCACGGCAGCTTCCACATTCTGACTGTAGAGCTGAGTGGCTGGGATAAAGAGGCGGCCACAGAGCTCAAAATATTTATTATCTGGCTCTCTGCAGACAAAACAAGCTGCCAACATTAGTTAAAAAAAAAAAAAACACCAGAATTTCCTTTATCTTTGGAAAGTTAAGTGTTTGGGCAAAAAATTCGGTTAATCCGTAACAAATGTCATCAGACACTTCACAGTAAGCAATGCTATTTAGAGTCAATGTCAAGTGGCTGTCAGTTTTTCTGAAGCATCCTTTTATTACCCAAACTATCAAATTCCTTATTTTTCCATGCTTATAGATGCTAGGCAGTTCCCATTCTTTACTTAAGGGCAATGAGATCATGACATCCACTGCCCCTCAGCTGATTCCCACACTGGGAATAAGGAGCAGTAGTTCCTTTCCACCGTAAGGGTAGCTGCGTGCTGCCGTGCTGCCCACACTGGTGGGCAGAAGCCATCATCATACCTGTTGGCCAAAAGCTGCGATCTGGTTCCTGAGGGTGAGGTCAGGTAGATGGCCAGGTCTCCTCTCCGGGGATGGGTGATGGTGATGCGTACAACCACGTGCTCCAGGTACTTGACGTAGTGGTTGGAGTTATCAGAGCAACCCGAGGCTTTGTAGATGGAGCGTATTGCACTGTTGGGGCGAATAGTCCTGAGAGAGAAAGAGAAAGAAAGAGACCTTTGAGCAAAATTTGCAAAACAGCTCAGATGAATTACCCTGAGACTTAGGGATGAGTACGCAAGACAAGCAAGCAGCTGGACTCTGGATATTAACTGACAATAGTGCTAACATCTAAATGATCGGGCCACTTAAAGTATCAGTGGTTAGAAAGCGGGAAAGACGCAAGTGAGGTAAAAGGAGAATCAAAGTCCTTTTATCTTCATGCAAGTAGTGGGTCTCAAGCTTGACTGTGCCTTGGGATCATCTTGTTAGGGACAGCCCCTGGTCAGAGTGGCTGATCACATAGGTCTGGGGTGGCTCCCGTGCACATTTCTTTGTAACAATTTCTTAGGTGACACTGGTGTTGCTGATCTACCGAATACACTTTGAGAACTACAGCATGGTGGCAGAATAGCGGAGGCTTGGGAATTTGCACAACCTTGGTTCAAATCCTTGGTCAACCATTGGCGCTAGAACCCAGGGGTACACTTTCCTCTCCTCTGCAGGTTCCTGTCTTCCGCTCTAGTCTCCTCCTCTGCCACAGTCCAAACTTCACACCTTGAAGACCTCATGAAGACCTTGAACACACTACTCTGCACGAAGTACTCTTTTTTGTTTTTTGTTTGTGTTTCACTCTTCCTTCAAGGTCGAAGCTTAAATTTCACCCCATTAAACCAAAGGCAAAACTTGCTCTCCATCACTAATTCCCTACTTTTAAAAATTCTCAGCATTCCTTTAGAATCTGTGGTTTTCTGCTTATTACATTTTTCTTGTGTGACTTCTTCTCAACTCTGAACTCCGCAAGGGCAGGAAGCAATTTTTATCCCTCTGCACTTTCTCCCCAAGAACAGCTTAGTGTTTCATATCTGGAGTACAAGGAAGCTGTTGCTGAGTTAATGAATGAGTTTGTAAATGAATAAACAAATAACCCCATTGATATCGCTTTCTCATTTATCAAATGGGACTAATACCCAAGTTGTGAGCAAGTTTTAAGAAGAAAACTGTATATGAGGTTTCAGCCATTTGACTTGGCCCATAGTAAGTGCTCAAGAAATACTGACTTTCACTCTTTTTTTCTGTCCTCATTCTTTTCCTCAAAAGAGTAGAATGCAGGCAGAAAAACATTATTTTCTGCTTCATAACAAATTTCTTAAAGAAATTATAAGGACTCTAGTACCATCATAAACCAAAGTTTTTGAGACAGTGGTGTCTGAGAAGAAAGCCAAGAAAGAAATACTAAGAAGGCCACTAAGAAGGAATGCTGTGCCCCGGATTTCACACCAAGGAGTGACTTTACAGAATTCTTTGGTGAATACTCTCTGGGTGCCTGCATAGCTAACATTGGGGAGCAGACCCTTCTATCTTAGAGTAAACTGAATGCTCATGAACTTTTTACATTTTATGTTGCTCTTTGGAGGATAATATAGTTTGCAGTTAGGCTTGCAGAGCACATGTTCTGATTTTGTAGCACATCTGGAGAATAGTTATACCATTAAACAGAGATCTGGACAGAGTAAACTACTTTGAAATGCCCACTGGCAAGGGCTCCCAACTTCCTTTGAAAGACCCTTGGGTTATACTATGAATTTAGCAGCAGAGCATCGTGGACGTTTTAGCACAATAATAATTATAACAGAAAGAATTACAGAAGCTTCTAGCTTCCATGTATTAAGCAGGGGCTGTTGCAAGCACTTGCGCTGGCCCCTCTCTTTTTGGGGCTTTATCATGTTATCTGGTTGCTGCAAACATTACTTGATTTGTCGGTCTGTGCTCTCCACACACACGTGCTGCTGGGGGACAGTGGTCCACTTCTCTGCTTCCATCACCATGGCTTCAGCATCCATCAGTCCAAATCCGTAGAGATGGCTCACTGCGGAAAGCAAGAGGCTGGTCAGCTTCACTGCATTGAGGAACAGCCTGTGCTACATGTGTTAAGTCAGAATGTCACTCAGGAAAGGCCCCAGATATGTCCCAATGTGATCCTATCTCTCTTGCCAGCAAAGGCTTGAAAAACAAAACAAAACAATCTCAAGAAAATAAGGTGACTGTGTATTATTCATTGGCATTGTTATCTCTGGTCCATGGATGAGAAAACTGAGGAAGAGAGCAACTTGGCCAAGACTGACCAGCAATTAAGTAGTGGGGCTGGATTCTAGCTCTCAATGTTTTGTCCCAGGGCCCCACTGTTAATCATTTGCATTAAAAAAATGATGACGATGGTGGTTAGAGAGGTAAATGAACAGACTTAAAGAAAATTATAATGTATACAATTTCTCACAGTGCAAGTAGAACTCACATGCCAGAAATACCAATTTTATGACATATCCAGTAATTAGGTTAAATATTCCAGAAGACATAAATGGTTACCTTCTTCTAGCATATACAAGATTTATTAAGCTATATGCATAAAATATTTTGAGGCCTCTAGACTTTTATGCCACCTTCTTGTCTTCCAATGTGCTAATTCTCAATTAGAATGCCTATAGATCTAAGGCTGAACTTGACATAACTGTCTCAGAAATGTCAATTAACTTCAGGAATATTTAATGATGATACAGCAAAACCTACATGAGCAGTTCTTCCTAAAAATACTTTAAAATCCTAACTGAATACGTGAAATCTCTGCATTGTATTAAACTGTGTCTTACTTATATCATTACATTTAACGGAAGTCATACTTTCACCAGATTTGGTCGAAAATATTCCCATTATGACATTAGTTATTCAAAAAATTCTATAGCTGCCTGTATTTGTGGATTATTTTAAGTATATCAGCTTGAAAATCATGATGTTCTATGATATGGTCTCATTCTGCTTTTGAAACAACTTCTTCACTAAAGCAAAGGATTTGAGAACTTTGTCACTGCTTTTGCTCATACTTGGCCCTTGGCCTGAAATTCCCATCTTGCTTTTTTTCTGCCAAAGAGTCAAACCTTACTCTTGTAAGTTCCTAAAGCCCTGATGAACTTATCTTCTTCCTAAAGTATTCTCCAACTAATGAAATAGTCAAGAGACATTTACTAAATCTCAACCATCTGTGACCACTAAGCCTTTTCCTTTGTACTTCTATAGCTAATTACTTTATCAATACACCTGCCCATCCATCCATCCATCCATCCAGTATGATAAGCCTTATATAAGGCATTTCATTTTTCATGTGTGCCATCAGTTTCATTGGTTTTAACACCATCTGTTACTATGTGTCCTTTTACTCCAACCACACTGTAATTGCCTGACACGGGAACTATGTCTTAAATATTGCTTTATAGATTTTATGAGGAATATTATCAGAACTTTATATACATGGGAGCACAAAGAAATTAGACCATGTAAAAAAGAAAACTTGTGCTAGGATTCAGAAATAGGCCTATTTATATGCAATTTGTTAAACACATAATTCTTAGCAAATTAAATAAAATATCTAATTCATCATTTCTTTGTTATGGGATATTATATTCTATCCTGCCACTATTACTAAGTTCATTAAGTATTATTATAATATGTCCCATGTGAGAAAATCTGTGTAAAGAACTGTACAAATACAAAGTTTTTTTATTTTACTATCAGGCACTTAGCCTGACAGGCCATATAAATTAATAAATAAACCTACTTTATTATGGCAAGGTTGTATTATTTTTATTCATGCGCTTTTGCAACTTTTATAATTCATGAATTTTTCTTCTCCTTGATTAAAAAGCAATTCATGTTCACTGTAAAAAATACTAAACCAAAAAAAGTCATCAATAACTTTATGAAAAACTAGCAACTTCTACGAACAATATCATAGATTTTATTTTAGCTGCATAATACTATGTAAGATTATTAAAGAGAGACAAAGGGACCCAATTGATAGAGGACAGACGTCAAGTGTGAGCGGAGGAAAGTGTTGGGAAGAGGCTGGAGAACGGGTACGGGAACACAGACAGGAGGAATAAGTTCTATCCTACAGCACAGTGAGTGACCACAGTTCACACTCACCTATCACATATGTTACAAGAACCAACAGAAAGGTGTGAAAAAGCCCTGGATGTAAACAGAGGACAGGAAGATGGGAATACTGATTACCCCGACTGGATCAGTACATGTATTCATGCATTAATGCAGCACACTGTGCTCCATACATGTGTTCAACTATCACGTGTGAAGTAACAAGAAAAAAATGTAAAGAAGGAAACTAAAAACGGGTTTTAGTTAAGAAAACTGAATTGTAAAGATCTTGCTAAATTTCATACGCCTTTGTCCTCACTATCACTGATTCATAGCCTACATCATTTCATCAGGGACAGTCTGTGGTATTTCCCTTCCTAGGGAAAATTCAAATCTTTACGGTAGATGTTAGGCTAGGGCCTCTTCCTCTGTTCAAGTCAGCATGCAAACCCCACCCCTCCACTAGTGCTAAGTGTTTTAAAGTAGTGTAGTTTATCATTCTATCTCAATGTAGGGGGTCTGATTAAAGGTCGGATTGGTATGTGGACAGTATAGAAAGGATTTGGAGGCTGGAGGGAGGTGAGGGCTTTGCACAATTACGGTTAACACTGGGGCATCTCGGGGCAGCTCCCACCTGGGCACCTGAGCTCCAGCTCCACTCACCTGCCCTGCCCCGCTTCTACCCCACCAGCCACCTGACAACCATTAGAATGTAAATTAACAGAGATATCAAATACCACCCACACTTCAGGCACACGTCTCTATTAAGCAACCACTTGAGTCAAGTAACAAAGTACCTTGTGCCTTTATGAAGGTCATTAATTTGTTTCCTTTACCAATTCAATTCCTATCCTCCAGGGAAAAGGGCTACTCATTAAACACTCCAAATAGATGTTAAAAAAAGAGATTAGCTGGCTAAACTTGGGCTGCAAATTAGTGGGTTAACAGAAATAAATTCTACTTATATGAATAAATGAGGGAACTAAATTTGATCACTGAAGGCCACAGAGTAAATAATGGAGATTCTGAGTATTTTGAAGGTATTCAAAATTGTGTATCTGTCCCCAGTCATGGCACACAATCTAAGAAAAAATGAGAAATGAATGTTTTTGGTTGTTTTCCTTTTTGGGCTGTCAATATATTAATTCCATATGATTTGATTAGCAGTTATTTGTAAACAGCAATGAGAAAATAATTACATTGTAAAGGCATTGGGAAGACAAACTCCTTCACAACCAGGTGTCAGGAGGGAAAACTACCATGAAAATGTTTGGAAGCGCTAATAACTTTTTATTAATATATAATTTTAACACATCTGAAATGACCTATAACTACAGAAGTATTTATTTATTTTTTAGACATTTAAGGTAAGCCTATTTCACCTGTCCTACTGTCACAATGAGGGGCCACACGGGTCAGTGGTTACAGCATGCCCTGTTTAGAAAAACCTTCCATGACAATTTGTGAAATAAGTGAATGGAATGGAGAGAATTTTTAATGCACCAAGTAACATAAAGTGTTAAATAGAAAATCACAAGGGGGATTAGGAAGCCTGTTCTTTTTATATTACTAATTTATATGAAGTCATAAATAACACATGAAATTTATTGAAGTATAAAGCCAGTATTCAGACTTTAAATATCTACAAAGATGGCAAATGTACCACACAAATAAGTGTTGTGATAGGGCCCCTTCCATACATAGTGGACTCTTATTAACACCCACTTCTCTGGCCAAGTCCAAAGCCAAAGTTGAGGCTGAAAATACTTTGATGATCAAACAGAATCTACTCTGTGCAGAACAGTGCAAAATGCACAATTCTATGAAGTCAGAGCACCATTAACATTGGCATGAATAAGAATCCCAACCAGTTCAAGCAAAAATTTTCATTCTATCAATGTGGGCACCAATATCTACTTCAGATTTAACATGAGTTAAGATTCAAATATCAAATATTAGAAAGATAATGAGGGAACAAGCCACGTGCATAGAATAATTAAAGAACTTGAAGCAAAGTCACTCAAGTATATTTCAGACTGGAGATTTATTTCTAAGTAGAATAATGTACAAAATCTCTGCTTCAAGATAGGAGATTTGGAAAACTTGCATTCCATTCTATCTGTTCCTCTAGGCAGCATGATTGTTTACTTCTTATGTAAGTAGGAAGCGAGACCTTAGAAATGAGCTCATTTATACAGGAAAATCCTCAAGAAAGTAGTTTTGGGGCTGGGGATCTAGCTCAGTGGTTCTGCTGTCTGCCTTCCAAGTTCAAGGACCCAAGTTCAATCCCTGGTACCAAAACAAACAAGCAAACAAAAACAACAACAACAACAACAACAAAGAAAGTGGTTTTGTCTTGCACCAGAAGTGCAGCTAGTTTTTAACTCAAAGTTATCCAAACGTTTCCTTGCTTCAGACTTTTGGATGGACAAGCAAACTCAGGAAAGTGGGTAATACTCCCTGGCAGGCGCATTTTCATTTTCTGATGAGATCAGAAGTGCTGAGAGAAGCTAATCATTAGACACACAAGAAAGTAATTGTGTAGTCTGGAAGCAGAGAGTTAATTTAAGCACCAGCTCTAGCTCGGACACCTAAAATACTCAATGAAAGGAAAGCTAGAAAGCTCAGAAAAAAAATCGGAGCATAAGAAGCTATACAGAGAAATTTGGTGCGCTTTTATCTCAGGACTATTCTTACTACAGCCAGCTATTTTAAGTAATTGTTTATTAAATATTACACTGAGTGGATATATTATGATGGAAACACTGTACTATATATAATAAAGGAATTGATTGGTTAAAATAAGAGTACTTTTTGTAAGTACTTTGAGCTTTCTGAAGTGAAGAAGGGCCTTTCTCCTACAAGCTGTCAGACACAACGACACAGTGTTATAGTACAGTATCCAATGTAAAATAGGCAAACATCCAACAACAAAAATCTTTGAAAACCTGAGAAAAGGCTAACATATCCTTCATATACTTGGAAAAGGTAACTAAGTGGCAACTATCTATTACTCGATATTCAATACACAATCCCACTGAGGAATTCATACCTCATGACGAGGATGACTGAGCGAGCAGGTCTGCCCAAGACTGGCCTGATTTTCACCTTGAAAGTCCTATGTTTTGGGAAACCCTTTACTCCTAGACAAACCAGGAAATGAGTCACTCTTTGTGGAACTGAGTTAGTAATGTGATGCTATAACAGAGTGTTTCAGGGCTCTCACACCTCTTAACAAATTCACAACGGAGTTGTAATTCATATATCTTGCTGCCAGGCAGGTCTGAACCACAGGTGGCACATGCATGACTGCCCTATTGGGCAGCATGGGACAGGCCCATTGGTTGGTACAAGCTATCTGATGAGACAGTCATGTATGTACCACTGGCTGTTAAAGCTTGTGGGAATGTGTTAATGTCAATAATTTAGTAATTATTGGTGGACAGATATTCCACCAACACCATGGACAGCCATCTTAAACTTGTATTTGTTAAGATGTAGACAATCACTGATACACAAAACATGGTTTGTGAATTAGGTTCAATTCTTTGAATATTCAAGGATCAATTTTAATGTACTTTACCAATACAGTTTGAGCAGCCTTAGAATTGAAAATCTGAAATTTCAAACTTTTCGTTACGGACACAGTACTGCAAATACAAAAAATGCTACACCTGATCTCATGTGTAGTCAGACTGCAAGAGCACTAAAAATACTGTATAAAACTGCCTTTAGATTTTGTATATAAGGTGTATAGAAAACATAAATAAATTTTCTGTTTCACTTGGGTTTAACTTCTAAATTATGTCATTATGTATGTCTCAATATTCTACAATCCCCCAAAATCCAAACTTTGAAATACTTTTCAAATTCAACATTCAAGTTAAAGTACACGCAAGCTGCATAATAACTGATTTAATTAGTTATCTTATCACTCGTGTTGTGAAGCACCCAGTCTGTCTGTATTCAACACCACTCTGGACGGTGAAGGTCCAAAAGAAAACAGAAAATGATTTGCATTTCCAGTCAACTAGAGGATGAGACAACAAAAACTTTAGGATATAATGAAAACCAATTATAAACACCAAACTGTGTAATTACTGAAGATATAAAAGCACTCCAGAAGATTAAAAAAACACCTCCAAAGCCTGCTTAGGAACCTCAGGAAGCTCGGTGTGCAGGAAGTACTCTGCTGCTATCAGCCAAGATTTGCAGGGACATCAGATAAACTGTGTGGAAAGTGAGACTTGGATGGTGCTTTGATGCATGTGCAGGATTTCATTAGGTGGAGAAAAAGGGAGCTCATACTGAGCCTCCTGGCTAAATGATGAGTTTGTTGGGTAGCTCTCTGCTGCAATGATGAAACTAGAACCCCTGGACTGGACTGGGTGAGAGGTGAGCTGTCAGCAGGGGATGAGAAGAGTGGGAAATATCACAGGAAATAGGGCTATGCCAGACTGTAAGAGAAACAAAAGCCAACCTTGATTGTTGGATATCATTCACCATCAATCAAGTTGCTGCTACTCTCATCTGTCTGGAAGTAAACCAGCAGAATAAAAGGTGACTACCCAAATTCCTGGCTCCAGGGATGCTGCTTGATCTGTGGAGTGGGTAGAAACTCTCAACCAGAGATCAAAGAGCTGCCTGCAGCTGTTGTAGTCCTTGTACCTTTGGGCCCTTTGATTGTCAAAGTGTTGAACCACCTGCTCTGAAGTAGCTGCTCTCATCAGGCCCTGTGCTTCCTGTGCCTATTAATCAAGCCAGGCAAAACGTGTAGGACAGGAAGAGGGCATGGAACCAAGAGAGCCTTGGATGGTGTTTTGAGCCACTATGTCCCACGTGCATACTGCAAACAATTAAGTACTGCTCCTTTAGAGTAAAAATAAACAACTAAATAACGAAACAAAATTTTAAGGATGAAGCGTGATGCTTTCATTCCCCCAATGTCAGCAGCTCCATACCTGATCCTCTCGGATGGATGCTCCCAGAATAACCATTTCTTTCCTTGTCTTACTTCATTTTTCTCACATCTCTCCATTGTTTACTCTTTCAGATTTTAGTGTGAAAGCTATATAAGCTTGTTAAAGACAGAATCAGAAAAAGCAATTGCCATACTTTCTTCTGTACTGCAGTGCAAAATGCTTTCCCCCTGGTTGGAAAAGCAGAGCAACTGGTCCCCACATTCTGCTGCGTGGTTTGTTTTTGTTTCCCTTGCTCTTCCTAAAATCTTAAGCTCTAGTCACAATCTAACCAGAGCCACACATGGCAACTGTCACCATGCCACTGACAGCTTGCATGTGGAAAGTTTCTAGAGACTTGGCTGCCTGCTGGGGCTGCACTTCAAAGCTCCCTGGGGATGGTTTTGCTCAGCAGCTGTAGGTAGTGAGATGGGCTCATCCTTACAGAGGGGAAGTAGTAAAGGTTTAGAGAAACACTGCTGGACTCCCCTTCTCCTTATACAATGCACTGTTATGTATATATGTGCATATGAGTATGTCCACAGGAATAATTTGTATATGTGCGTATGTAGAATATATATTTATTATGTAATTTGCAGTGAAGAGGTAGGCATGCCTGCCATCTCTCAAGGGCCTCTTTTAACCAGGAAATTAAAAAAAAAATCTGTCAAATTATTTTCTTTTCTCCATCCAGTCTTCATTTACTTGCTCTCAATATGATTATAATAAGCAAGTAGTTTGCTTCAGGTAACTGATTTGGTATTTCTTGATCAGAGGCAGAAAAACTATTCTTCCAGCTTGAGGAGACTTTAGCCCAGGGCATATCCAGGGCACATTTTTGCTTGTTTTTTTTTTTAAAGGAAACTAAGATGGTTAGGACAAAGATGAGTACTACAAGGCCTCTGATCAAAGGGTAATTGAGGGTTAGATTGAGGGGAGGGTAAGTCAGTTCCCCAGCATAGGACCTCTTGGTATAAAACTTAAGCAAACAATTAACAAAATGAGGCTTTTAAAAGATAATTCTTCATTTAATTTTTCCTTGTTTTTGTCTTTTTCTTAAATTCTCACAAAATAGGAAAGGAAAATCTACTTGTCATTCAATTAAGTGAGTACATTTTCACTCAGTGGTTAAAGTGGCTACAAAGATCTATTACTTCATCTATCCATCCATCCATTGGATCACCTGGTAGGTAGCCATCATCAGTGTTTGGGTGGTGACTGCAAAGCACAAAAAAAAGATATTCCTGTGCTGCGAATGTCATCATCTCATGGGGAGGAAAGCTACTTCTTATCCTTCTAAGGCTCAAGCACTCTATTAGGCTTCTCATGCACGCTCCTTTCCATTTCCGTGAAAGTCAAATAAGTTGCAGCTTAAAGGGTAATAACAGTGAAGTTTCTGTAAAACTGTAGAAAGGTAGGCTATTTATGAGGAAAAGATGTACTCCTAGAAGAAATTAGATATAAAACAGCTCTCAAATCTTTGAGCAAGTTCGGATTCATGAAGGGTAAGCAATGAGACCAGAACATCTGGAATAGTGCTTGTCTCAAAGAAGCTAGGTGGGACTAGAATGCACGGTCGGATTTACCCTGGAGACAATGAGTAACTAATGGTCAAGGAAATGGTGCAGTGTAACTGATGCTATAGAAAGACTGGCTGAGCATCGGTGATATGGGATTCCAAAGGACAGCTGACTGAAGCAGGTGCAGGCAGGGGAGAATGCAGACCACGTTATGGAAACCGTCAGTGAAGAAAGAAAGGAGAAATCACAACTCACATGGTGGGGGTAGTGGAGGACAGAGAGGAGTCAAAGTGAGTAAGAGTGGCGGGCGGAACAGCACCCTTTCAGACATAAGTTTTGGAAAGAAGTTGTGTTGTGAAAGAAGACTTTGGCTTTGGAAGTTTAGAATTCTAAATGACACAAGGCCACACTTGTGTAGGGATTACAAACCAGTAATGGATGAAGTCCTTGTTAAAGATGAAAGACTAAATAAACATCCTCATCAAGAACGTGACACTTGTTTAAAGAAGCCCTAAATGCAAAAGAGATGTTGGAGAATTAAGAAGCAGAGAGAGAGAGAGAGAGAGAGAGAGAGAGAGAGAGAGAGAGAGAGAGGGAGAGAGTCCTCCAAAACTCTCAAAGCAACAGACTTTGGGGAATGGCTGTGGTTAAAGAAGGGGAGTCAAGAGGGGCTGGGGATTTAGCTAAGTGGTGCCGCTGCCTGCCTCACAAGCACAAAGACCCAAGATTGATCCTCGGTATCAAAAAAAGAAAGGGAGAAAAGAATTAGTGAAGTTTCAAAAACAAACACTGTATTTCTCCATCACAAAAAAACATGGAGAGAGATGTGGACTGGGGAGATGAAGAGCAACAATGTTAGAGGGAGACCAAAAAAAAAAAAAAAAAAAAAAAAAAAAAAAAAAAAAAAAAGCCTCGGATTTGGCCAGCAGGGGATGGGGAAAAGTCTCACAGAGGCCCTTAGCTTCAAAGAAGGAGGTGAAGACGGGCTTGAAGGAGTTAAAAAAAGTAATGGAGGGTCTAATTTGGGCCACTTGTGGCAAACTTCTCCTTGTGAAGGGAAGGACAGAATAAACGCAGCAGGACAGGTCTTTCCTCTTCCAAGAAGAGTCATAGGAAAATTGAAGGCAGTTTCATGGTTCAGTTGACAGGAGGGAGAAGAAGGGAGGCTGGAAGCAGACAGCTGAGCAACTGATGGGAAAAGATGTTCTGGGAACACCTTTCACAAACTATCCAACTGCAGAAGAAAATATGCTTTGAGACTATTTCTTCATTTCTTCTAAGGACAGCACGTGATTAGCACTGTTGGAATAACTGCACAGGGATTGAGGGCACACAGAGGATGAGTTAGTCAGTGGTTCTCAACTCTGCATACACATTAGTACCATGTAAGTTACAGGCAGCTCTGTCTTATAAACTAAAAGCATATACTAGATATTTAGCAGATTGAAGGTCCATAATTTATATTTCTAGCAATTTTTTTCCCAAGTGACACTGATATTGTTGGGCCAGGGAGCCCACTCTGATAACCACTTGCTTAAAGCTGGCATCTTCTCCTGGAAAGGCCTGGTGGGTTAGGCTAACATTTCCAACATAAGGTATGAGACTCTATAGGCCTGAATCCTAAATACTCCCTCCTTCATACCAGAAACACAAGGAACGAGGACTGGCTACCTAGTACACAATGTCAGTATCCTTTGATACAGATTGTCCCAAATATTTTTTCTTCTCTTATAAAAACATCTCATGAAGATAAAAGTTTTCTTACTTGACTCATGGGTGCATAATCTTTCCAGGTCCTTCCATTTTGGGATGCACATTACTTAACAGGGTTAAGCGCTAGGCATCCTGAGGATAGAATCAGGGCTTATCTGAGTAGAAATAAAGAATCATGCTTAGTGTAAAAAGGTGAAAGTAGGAAGTATACTGAAGTGTCTATTTCCTAATCCTGCTGTATTGAAAATGAAAGCATTTCCTGAATCAAGCATGCTACTCAAGATGCACAAATGAAATTCTAGATGGGAGATAAAAATAATATCTTGCTTATGTATTTCATTACCTATTAGCTGACAAAAATCTTCACAACAATCTTATCAGTAAGATAGTATTCACATTTTACAGCAAAACGAAGTCTTGTGGATATCAAAAGATCTTGTGCAAAGCCTTAGGGACTAGATCTCAAACCTTCAGAAATCCTTTTCTACTGTCTAACTCATCCATTGATTACCATGGTCTACAAAACACACAATATTTCTTTCCGTGAAGACACTCAAATTAGTTACAACCTCAGAATGACCCTGAAAGGTAACAAACGGAGAAAGGGGAATCATTTGGAAATTTTGTGGATAACTTCCTTTGCTTTTTGCAAGTTAAGTGCTTTCCTTCTTCAAAACTCGCTTAAAATATCACATGCCAAAAAGAAATACATGGAGATTGGAGTAAAAGTTTAACATCGGGTCTAACACACTTTCCCCTACTCTTGCTGAGAAATGACCTCCTTCGGCCATTTCTATCAGGTTTTTCTTTTTCTTCTTGAGTGTGAAGATACTAATATGGAAAAGATATTTTATTTTATATGCATGGCGAGGCTAGTATTTTATTAGAATTAACTAGGCGTGCAGAGATGAAAGAATGACAGAGAGCCAAAGTGTAACCTCCCATTTGTTAAAATCTAGCAGTGATTACAGTACTCTTCTTTTTGGCTCTTTTAAGGTTGACTCTGCAAATTTCAAGGTGTACTGTCTTTCCTGGTATAACACACTGTAAAATGAAGCCTGTTGAAACCATTACTGGGTTGTGTGATCGAAATTTAATTACTTTAAAATGCCACAGGCTAGCGAAATGTGAACACATGTAAAGAGTCTGAACTGAGACTCTAAGAGGAGGAAAAGAGTCTGGATCTATTTGTTTTCCAAGAGATGTATCCAGATGGACTCTGCAAAGTGATTGTCTGGCGTGTTACCTGACCCTACTAGATGCAGTGGCCTCAGAAAGTCATGCACAGAACAAGGGGAGGGTTAACTTTCAGGATTTCTTTTTGCATCTTTAGATGGGGTTTATATCAAAGACAATGGCACCAATATAAAGATCTCTCTGGATTGAATAAAAGAATGGCATCTACTAATGCCATGTTTTTAAAAGATACTATTATAAGGCCCTTTTACCTCTTGTTCATTTGGGTCATCATTTCCCACAGCATCCACTTGTACAGGCTCAGTGTGGGCACAATCAGGGACAGTCCTCTGTCCCTGATGATGGGTGCAGAGCCGGCACATCAGTCTACGCTAGAAATTGGATATGAGGATGCAAATGGTGAGCATGTGCTCATTTCAGGAAGAGAGTTTCTCCTGCTTACTTCAACATGTTTCTCCTTCACACCCAGAGTTATGCTGTTGGCAAGTAGGTAGCACCTTCACAGGGCAGCTGGATGGTAATCATGGAAAGCTCCAGTTTAAGCCTTTCTCTAGTCCCAGTGCCCAGGTGTCCCACATGTCAATATTTACAAGGACTTTTACCCCAAATACGAACTTCCTTCTACTCAATCCCAAATGAAAGAATTACATGTGAATTCATGTAGCTTCAATCATTTTTCATCTCAAAAAGGAGTGAAGGATACGAAATCTCACTTATGCGATTTTACTTGAAATTTTCTCTAGAGCTGGAAATAAAACCAGTAATGAAACAGTTATGAATTCAATTCTAGTAGCACTGGAGAATTCTAAATTTGGTAGCGCTGAGTCACTTTGCTAATAAAGGATAGGTTCTATGAACATCAAGATGGAAACCATGGGTGAACATTAAAATGAATAACATAATCTTTGCATGGATACTCAGCATGGCTTGTGTCTAGATGTCCCCGCCACCAAGCCTCATTTAGTCATAGGTGGGGCTTTTTCAAAAGTGGCTGAATCTAGAGTATGTGATCGATTCATGGTGCAGTCCTAGGATTAAGGGTGGGTGACTACTAAAGCAGTACAATGATTGGTTTGGCAGCCCCCTAATCCTGGTACCCTGAATACAATATAAGGGAGAAAAAGAGGCTTGTCCTCTCCCTTGCTTGCTTTTGCTGTCTTCTGCTTGCTGTGAACTGGTTCTCCTCAGGCACTGCCCTCTGCCCAGCAATGCTGACTTGAAGCCAGCCAATTACAGATTAAAATCTCCCTAAACTGTGAGCTAATAAACCTTCCTCCTTTAACTTTGGGTGTCAGGCATCTTGTCTCAGCAAGGAAAAGAAATTAACGAAGACAGAATTTGGAACCAGAGAAGTGGAGGTGTTGCTGTGACTGCACCTGACCGTGTGGTTCAGGAGCCTTTGGCCTGGTTTGTGGGAAGACTTAGGAAAGGTGTTGAGATGCCAGCTGAAAAAGCAGGGCTGGAACACCTCAGGTGGTACTCGATAGGATATTCTGGTCAGAACTCAGAGGACCAGCAGGCTGACAGAAATCCTACTGGTAAAGACCAGGCTTGGGAGGTTTCTGCTGGGAAGAAGGACTGCATTAGTTTTTGGACTCTAGAAAATGTGTGTTATAACTTTGCAGAAAGTTTGTCTTCATTTTGCCCATGTCCCGACACATTGCATGAGACTATGATTAAGGGTAGTGGACTACTTAATCGTGCAGAAGAAATTTCAAGGCAGTCTAATGTTGAAGTGGTGGCATGGCTACTACTGGGGACTTTGCGACAGATTTATGTTGAGAATCAAGAACAAAGAGGCCAGGAGAATGATTCAAAATGTTGTAAATTTGACCAGAAAGAAAAGTTGTGGCCTACAAAGATGGAATAGAGGAGAAATCAGTTGTTGAAAAGACTAGCAAGAAAAAGCCAAGTATTTCAGAAGACAACCGAAAAGATGGCCTGAGGACATCATAAAAACCAACAGGAATCCAGCCTCTGTAGCCTCAGAGCTGCAAAGGTGAAAGAGTTTGCTTCGAGAAGAGAGCCTCAGAGAACCATGTTCCAGAAAGGTGGCAGCTGAGGGAAGTTGTTCTTTGGTATTTGGTTCATAGCCACTGGACCTCTACAATCAACAGAAGGAAGCCCGGCTACTGCTCTAGCTGATGGAAGACTTTGGCATCATCCACATGGTGCTGGTTTTAGTTGCATGCAGAATGGAAGAAGGCTTATGACCAGATTTCAGAAGAAGGCCTGGGAGGCCGGGCAGTGTGCCTGAGTGTGTGAAGCTGTGAGTGTGAAGCTGAAGGTACAATGGGGAAGCCAGAAGTTTTGAGAAGCCAAGAATGTGGGTCATTTGAGGAAAATTGCACGGAGAAGCAGAGCTGGTCCAGGAGAAGAGCTGTGGGATCTATAAGCATCAGAAATACTATAGAAGCAGAGCCACCCAAGTCCTTTGGAGTTCACATCTCCCAAAGATTACCATGGAAGCCGCACATGGAGCTACAGGAGTTAATGTTTGTCTTTAGATTTTGGACTTGGTATGGTCCCATTCCGTTGTAACCCCTCTTTGTACCTTTTGGTAATGTCTATGTTGTACCACTGAATATTGGAAGTGTTTCACTTCCTTTTCATTTGTATAGAGGTCAGAGCTAAGAGTTTGCCTTAAAGCTCAAAGGAGACTTTAGACTTGGAATTTTCAGCAACTCTTTGGAGATGGACTAAATGCCTTTTGTATAAAGGGATGTGGATGAGTCTTTGGGGGAGTAGGAGTGGAATATTTTGGCTTGTGTCTAGTTGTTCCCCCAAAGCCTCATGCAGTCATAGGTGGGTCTTTTTCAGAAGTGGCTGAATCTAGAGTGCGTGACTGATGGTGCAATGATAGAACTAAGGGCTGCAGGATTAAGGGTATATGGCTACTAAATCAGTACAATGATTGGTTCAGCACCCTCCCAATTCTGGCAGCCTGGGCAAAGTATAAGGGATAGAAAGAGGCTTGTCTTCTCCTGTGCTTGCTTACTTTTTCTATCTTCTGCTTGTCATGAACTGGTTCTCCTCTGGAATTGCCCCTCTGCCAAGCCACTCTGTCTCGGAACCAGCTGATTATGGACTAAAACCTCCCTAAACTGAGCTAAACACACCTTCCTCCTTTAACTTGTGATTTTTGCATATTTTGTTTCAACAACGAGAGAAAGGTAAGACAATACCTTTAAGACATCTGTGTCTTCAACAGTTTTAAGAGACCTCAGAACAGAAGTGCCCGTGTAAGACCTGTGTAAATTAGAGGTGCTCATCACTATTCTTTAAGTGCACAAAGCTTGGTGTGTAGTGACCAGACTAGACTTCTGTTACCAATCTATCTTTCAGCTTGGCCCCTTTGTGCAGTTAAAAACTGGGCAACCAACTGTGGAAGCCCTGACAAACACGCACAGATTATTTCTCACATTTTTAGTTATGGCCCCCAATTCTCTAGTGATACATGTCTGGAATTAGAGAGGATTTTAGGCTAAGTTGTAAAATATTGAACTGTGGAACAAAGCTGAACACATACTGTCTGCCTTGGCTCGGAGGTTACTTCTGAGAGTAACATGAACAGACACAAGTGATTTCCAGACAAAACCATCTTAACACAGTATATTAAGAAGGCATGTACACTGGAACCTCTGGCAAGTTAAAAAAAAGCAACAGCTTCCTAAGACTATTGAGAACTCCTCGTTGGCTTCAGACCTGAGAAATAGTGTATTAACATAAAACTTGAGAGGAAGAGTCACTCTAAACCCACGATGCCTCTGTCACTGTTTGCATCCTATTCTGCAAGATGCAAACCAGAATCATATTACTTGGTTCGTATTCTTTGCAAAAATCATGTGGCAGACACAGAATGCAACTGTATGTTAGCAAGAAATTCAAGTAGCGGAAGGCAAGCGGTTTTCTGAAGGTTGTGAATTACAACAATATGCAAAAACTTCACCAAAGCTTTCTCAAAGAAAAAATTCTGGCCTGATATTTTTCAAGAAGCAATCTTATCACCATACCCTTTGCTCTGGGTATATTAAAATGCCATTTCAAAAGTATTTTTCTCTTTTTAAAATAAAGAGTCTACCAAAGATGATCATATATCCTAACTCTAACTCTCATTTAAGAGGCCAAGAGAGGACAACAAATTTTTCTATATGTCATAGTCATTAATGTCATGAGTACACAGAATTGCAAACTAAGATAAATATAAAACGATCACCGCAAGAGAATTTTCATCCATTTCCACAAGTCAGTTTGTTATAAACATGTTATTTTGTAGGACATATCTGGGGATTAATGGATCCACACTAGCAATGTAGCAGATAAAACTCTGACATTAGACTAGCAACTTGAATCAACTTGCTCGAGAAGCACTATTATCCAACTCACTTTCTTGAAATACTACAGAGACTCTCAAGTGTATTTCAAAACAACTGAGAGCTCCCAACTCTAGGATTCAAATAGCTTTGCTCTTTATTGCTTTTAAACTGCTTTCCTTATCACATCATACTTGCCTTTTTTTGCACTTCAAGCCCTCCCTGTCCCCCATCCCACTTCCTCTAAACTGGGGTTTTTACTGTAGTTACCCCTCCCCGGCTGTAATTCCTTGTCTTCCAGGAAACACACACAAAAGAGTGCATTTGTTCAAACTGACTAACAACTCAAGGCACATGCAGACAAGTTTTGGTTCCCAAACTTAGTAATCCTGAAGTTCGCAAACATCTTCTAACCTTGCTTTATATTTACTCATGCTTTTGGTTTGGGTTATACACATGGCATTGATATAATCTGTAATCATCAGCATATCATGCTTTTGTCAAAACTGTTGATCTCCCACCTACTGTGGATTGAAATCCAAGTAATAGTAAAAAACAGAAAACATGAACAAAGAGGTTAACCACTTATTCAGAATCATTAACTAAAGTCACTGACAGAATACAATGAAAACAATAACCCAAACTAGAGAAAAAAATTTATAAAGATAAACTTAGAAGTGCTACAGGAGACAAGTGACTATAAAGCAGTGACTCTAACGTTTGAAAGTGGTGATGGGGTAGTATTTCTGCACTGCACACACCATTTCCTGAGACAGACTTGTACACGTAACATTATCGATATGCTCAATTTTTACTATACACAAATGTCAACAGACTATCAACTACATACATTGTTTTAGAACAATGCATGATATACAGATAATAAAGAATTTTACCTTAGTGCTTCCTATGAGTAAATAATTGTGCTAAATCCTTTATATGATAACTATTTTCCTCCTTAGCTTTGCTGACTTCCTTTTAGCTATGATCTTCTCCTTGCTTTTCTTCGAACAAATCCTTTTTGGCTCCCTGAAATGGTCTACACCTGGGTCACCCATTTGGATTGCTTCTTCATCTCTCCGGGTTGCTTCAAATTACAGAAGTCTAATTTAAACTATATATATAAAATTTGCCCAACCAGACTTGTACGTGTGACTATTTGTATTGGTTTTACTCATAACAACCCCAAACTGGAAACTAGACAGTCATTCATGAGTAGTGGGTGCACACCTGTAATCCCAGTACTCTGTCTGGGAGGTTGAGGCAGAGGGATCACGAGTTGCAGCCCATCCTGGGCATCTTAGTGAGACTGTCTCAAAATACAAACAAAAACCAAAAGTGTAGATGTAGCTCAGTGCAGAGCCCTGGGTTCAAAGTCCAGTATCCCCCCAAATAAGTTAGTCACTAAAAAGTGAAGGAATACACAAATTAAGGTTTAGTCACACAGTGGAATACTACTTAGCAACAAAAAGGAATTGATTTGCTTCGTAACAGAAGTGTACTATAAAACACAGAGATAAAACAAAGCCAATTTCAAACAATTATACTTTTATGAAAGTTTACCAAACAGAATCTAATCTATAGCTACAGAAAGCAAGTCAGTGGTTGTCTACTATGGGATAAATAGAAAAAAAGAACTTGTTGGGGTGGCAGACATGAAGCACACCTTGATTATGTTTGTCAAAAGCGTTAAACTGTGTATGTAAAATGATGCTTCTTACTGTATAAATTTATTTCCACAAAGTCAAAGCATGTATGAAGATCATCAGGTATGTGGTTCAATTGCTTAAGCAACTGAGACTTAATTTTGGGTTGTCTGAATGATCGTACTGAGTAAGTTTTATAGAAACCTTCAAGAAGAAAATTATTGCTTGAAATTCAAAATGGTCTCTGGTAGAGAATGTGTGGGAGTGCATTCTGATAAGATTGTGTCTTGGCTTCAATCCTATAAATCTTATTTTGGAACTGAATTCAGGAGTCAATGAACAGTGGTTCACAGAAATCCATTTCATTACTTTATAGTCAGAACACACTTGCAGGTAAAAGAGCATTGTCTCCGGCTGGTTATCCTCCATGATCACTGAGTTTAGGGCTTGATAATTTTGTTTTTGTCCAAAAAACAACTGTTCCTATAAAATATCAAGATGTGGTAATATTAAGGGTGGCCCCTCTCATGATCTTGAAGTAAAAATCACTGAGCTAAGCCCCAGCCCAACAGAATTAGCGAGTCAAATTATTTCAGGCAATTCCCCAAAACAGACACTGAGTGTCTCTTAAATGTAGAAGCTTTTGCATATTATTCAAAAATAAGATTTTGGACAAAATAGCTTTTGAATGGTATATTAATTTTAAAGGGTCAATAGGAGGTTGGTTTACAGACAGCAGTCAGTTCAGTTTCCTATTGCTGGCTCCTATATTGAAGTAATTAATTACTACTTTAAAGGTTTAGTAGATTGACTCCAAAGTGGCACAGAAACATAGCAAAACAAAATGTAAGTATCACTGTGTTATTATTCATATATGATTACAGGACAAAAATGATTAAAGACACCTTAGTGATAATTTTGTCAGAAAGTCCTAAGTGCACTTTTCTAGCTCATTTAAAGTCATGTAATTAATTTTCAACTTTCAAACAACACTGTCATTCACAACATTGTACCATATCTTTATCCTTATATCAAGGGGTAGAGAATATGTATGCTTATGTATGAAATATGTATATATTATAATGTATATATATATATGTATGTATGTATGAGATATACTTAGTATTTTCCATTTTCAAGGTACTTTTATTTAACTCAGCCTTTCTTGTTATGTTTGGTAAAAGCTACACATATTCGGCTAAAATCAAGGCACAAAATCCTTGGCTTTCTCAAAGTATTCTGGGGTGGACAGGTGTGCACCACCACACCTGGCTAATGCAACTAAGCTTTTGAGATTGTGGTAAAACCACAAAATCATTCTAAACATAATTTTATTCGAGAAATAACTAAATCTGGTATTAGTGAGAATAAACAACTAGACTAACCATCATTTTCACTCTATTTGCAGGATGGATTATTATTATTATTGGTATTGTCTTCTACTTATTTATTGTTGTCTTGATGGGGATCAAACCCAGGGCCTTGTCTATTCTAAGCAAGTACTCCACTACTGAGCTGCATGCAGCCCTAGCACTGAGGATGGATTTTAGTGTGAAGCTACTGTATGTGTATTTACAATTCACAGTGATAAAAAACCACAACAAAGCATGAAATTCCAAACTCTGACAAGTCTATTGCTACCATTTGGTGAAAGAATAGAAGGGAGAGAACAAAATTTTGTTTTTTAGAAATTGTTTCAACTTTAGAAATTTTTAGAAAATGCTTTAATTTTACATATCTTGTAGGCATGAATTGAACAGTCTGATGGGTCATTCTGGATACCCAACTCTAGATTAAACAATGATTAAGCAGGGTCTGATATCATGGATTCCATATTCCCCTGCAGATGTTTAGAAAATCATCCACAAGACTAAAGGATAACGGTAAAATCCCTGAACCCTGTGCCCCAAAACTTTTTGTAGATGAACTAGAATGTAAGCTTACATATATGCAAGGATCAATAACTGAAAACAAAAGGCTGTAAGTCAGTAGGTATGAAATGAATATGAATTTGCAGAGCACAGAAAACAATCTTAAAAAAACAAGGTGGCATTTTCAAAGAGCAAATTTTATTAGATCAAATCAAATGCATTTGTTTCCCTTTATCATTCTAAGTAAGAACTGAAGTTTCTTTCTGCAAATGAGTTCAGACTAGAATGAAACATGTGATTCCAATCCCACCTCTGACACTGACCACACGAGTAACATTTGATTTTGACCTTTCATCAAGGACATGATGTAGAGATTACCAATATTGGTACATTATGTACCTTTCACAGCTACCAGTGGAGAACCCACACACTGATCAGAAAAGATGGAATATTATTTGAACAGTGAAATAATAAAATAAAATGAAACTTTACCCTTTGGAATAGGAAGACATTAGAAATCACTTTATACACTAAAAACAAAACAAAACCAAAGACAAACCACACACACAATTCAAAACAATTCAAAATATTTTGTTGTGATTCAACACACGGCATGCTTAATGGCTTCAGCAATTGTAATTCTTTTTAATAAGTGTTACAAACTCAAAGCAAGACAAGTAGGTATTAAAATATATTGGAACATCTTAAAGTTACCAGCCCTAACAGTGGAAATAAAATGATGGCAATTAAAGGAAATAAAGGTTATTAAAAGTTAAGGCCTCAGAGGCTAAGAAATTATGTTAGACTGTCAAGTGTTTTCCCCATGGTGGGTAATCAGTTAGAAATTAAAAAAAAAAAATCTAGTAGTTTAGTGGTGGTCAAAGAAAGAGTAAGTGGGGTTGAGGAGGTTTCAGCAACATGCTGGTAGAAAAAGGAGACTTACAGTCTGGGAGAGCAGTGAAATGGAAGACGTGGTAACCTCGCTCACTTAGTTGTCATTTTTTGATTTTCAATGACATATTTTTCATTCTTTCGCCTAGTAAAGATGACAGAAGGTCCTAATTTATTATCTGACATCTATTCCTGTTCCTAGATTTAAGAGAGTTTAACCGTATAGTCATATAATCCAAATACAAATACTATGATGAAAAACTAAAGCACTGATGTCCATGCATTCAATTATAAGCAAAACTCAAGTCAAAACTAGAATTTAGGGGAAGAATCAGGCTGCACAGCCCAGGCACGTGAGGGAAAGAGGGATGGTGGATTTGCAGTTTTCTCAGATTAAAGCGGGTGAGGGAAGATGATCCTAAGAAACAGCTAATGTCCTCCTGAAATGATACAAGCCACAGACTGTAAAAAACACCTGAATTAAAGCTTTTGACATGGCTGTTTGGTTCATAGATTCTACATGCCCAAAAAAGACCTGAACAAAATCCACCCGCAACTGTAGTAAGTATTCTGTCTTAGATGCCTTCTGCTGCTAGAGTTGGGTGAGTTTTAGATGGTGCGAGAAGGATCATCCACACTGTTATCTAATATTGGAAAATAGTTGGAGCGCAGAGTGAAGAATAAAATTAGCTGCTATGTAAATTTCTGTTTCTGTATGGTATGTAAATTACACCATGGCAGATCGGACTAGCAACACCGTGGTGCCCGACATTTATTCCTGTTTTCTTCATGTATTTCAACACGGGTTGGGCTCACTTTTTAAAGGAGCTCAGGATATTTACAAGACAATAAACGAAAGACAGCATTTAAGAAATTAATTAAACTAAAATTTAAAACTATGTAGGTGGCAAAAGTCTGTATCTTTATGGTATATCTTAAGGAGCAGGAGAGCAGATTAAAAAAAAAAAAGAAAACAAAGCAAAACAAAAAGCAGAAAAAGCTTTTTATAAAAGGAAGTGTAAGAGATCAAGGAAGGAAAGAAACAATCCTGACAAAAGTCCCCAACAGCTTAATGCCAAGATCATCTCTTGGCACTGCAAGTGTTGGTCAGGTGCAAAATCCTGGAATTTGGATTTCAGGATACCACATCTGTTCATCTAGCATACGACTGACGATTTCGTATTCTCATGCACAATTTCAAGTAGATTCTTTCATAGGTGCACACATTTATTCCATCTATTTTTCAAGAAACTACCTCTTGAGGAAGAGTACAGTCAAAAGGAATTGTCTTAAATTTAGCTAGAGTTACAAGGCGAGCAGGGCAAATCCATATTTAGTTTTCAGAGGTATATATTGGTATATATTATATTGTGCTTATTCTGAGAAAGTAATCTGCCGAAAAGACATTTAACTACGTTACAACAGATTATTAATATTGAAGAAGCAGCAAGACAGAATAGTCTTAGTTCAATTAAAATTGTTAAAAATCAGAACACCAGTAGCATGAGCATGCTGACTGTGGCTTGCATCTCTGAGGCCTCTTCCCTGCACACTGTTTTTGCTACGGCACCATTAACAGTGTTGCTCTGACAGCACAGGGCATGAAGAAGAAAGTTCTCTGCACCTCACCCCTCAGGATGCAACTCAGAAACAGAAGTGAGTTGACAGAGAGGCCTCCTTGGCTTTCCAAGGCCGTCCTCCTCCCCTAAGAATCTGTGCATGGGAAGCCCACAGCTGCTCCAAGAGGGAACACTCCTTCCATATCCCAGGGCCACAACACAGATGGCCGAATGCGAGTCGAGCCTGTGTACCTCTGAGGCATGAAGATGGAATCGAGAGGGCAGGTCACAAGATTTTGGCCTGTAGTCAACCACTGTTTTCTCCAGTCTGTGGAGAACTGTGTGACCACGGATTCCTGCTGAGCAAGGACTGCAAAAGTCGGTGCATTTCGTATGAAGGAAGAGCTCTTCCTGAGCTCCGGTTTCATGAACCTCTTCCAAACGTTAGCTCTTTTTATTCTTCCAGTTAATATTTCATGGTGACCTGCATTCTCTGCATCCCCAAAGCATGTGGCTTCTGCTAGCCTCCACCCTAATCACTTTTATTTGTGGGACTCTTGGGAGGGGATGGGTAATGTTTAGAGTAGGGAGGAAAATAACTTAAAAAAAATCATCTCATTATGATCATGTTTAGATGAAATACGGGGCTCTCCATCAAGAAAATTACAAAACAATTCCACTGGGAGCCCATACTGTTCAGGGTAATTCATCTATGAAAAAGTGAACTTTAATTGTTACTCTTGGCAGCTATCTAAGAGAAGTGTGGAATGTTATACTAAATATTGCCACGTGCAACAGTAAGATACTATTTCCTCCTTGCCAGAAGCAGTGTTCAGCCCCCTTCACAGTCAGGTTTGGGGTTGGTAATTTTGTCTAAATCCCCTGTTTCCCCCTCTGCAAAACCAACAGAGGCTTTCAAAAGAGTGGAGTGTTTTATTAGAACCATTTGCTCTTTTTTGATTGCCAAAAAGGAATAAGTAAAACCGAATTTATTTGGGCTAAAATTGATTCCTCAGCTCTATGGAGGTCAATGTACTTAGTCTGTCAACCTTCTACTACCAAGTTCATGTCAGCCTCGAAGCAGCCAAGGTTACATGTTGGTCCCCTATTCCCTCCACAGCCTCATGGACTTATATAAAAGAGATGAGAGCATGTGGAAGGTAGTCAAAATGAAACTTATGTCAAGAAAATTACATTCTGGATTTTCTAGAACAACACAAAATTCAAGCAATTTTGATGCGCTCGTACAACTGCAATTTGGAGACCAAGTGCCTTGATTTGAGTTTGAGACAATGGGATCACAACAAGCATTCATAACTCTTTCACTGAACACTGCTGTATTATACAGTTCCCAGGCATGGAAAAAGTGTTTGATAAGAGTCAAGAGTGGAGGAATAGTGTTCTTTTCCTAGAAATGAAGCCTTCAATGAAGATGTTAATCAAAGAACTATTTATATGGTGCTGGTTATCTCAGACGTGTACTGGCCAAGGATGGGTCTATAGTAAATTATTTGCAAATAATTTTAAAATATACATTCCATCATACATTAAGATCATATGTAAGACAGCAAACATAGATAATATTCAGCTTCCAAAATATTTAAATTGGGACAGTCAGGGTCCTTAGAATTTAAATAACTTGCCCAAGATTATTCAGCATATTACTGATGGCCTGAAGTCCAGATTCACAAGTTACAAGGAGATATTCCTTGTGCTATGGAACATTGTTTTTCATCTACAGGGAAATATAAATATATATACATATACAAATGATTGATATTATACTAGATTATATGATATTATAAAATTATATTACACTAAACTTATTTGGGAGTAAGGTTAAGTCTACAGATATGATAAAAAATAATCCTTGCTGTAATTTAACAGATTAAAATTTAGGTCATCTGCAACTTGTGTAAGTATAATAATTTTCCACACATCTGCTTCTTATAATTGTTTTTGTTTTATTACAGCATATATTATCTAAGCCAATAAACAAAATGGCTACTGTTAAAAATCAGATCACTGGAAGGAAATATAAACTGTATCAGCCTTGGGAAAAATATTCTGCATTTTTCCTATGCTGCACACAACTGCATAAGGATTGTACATTATAAAGCTTCATAAGTACTTGTAGTTTATATAAAGTAGTATCTCTTTGAAGTAAGCCTATCTGTGGAAGTTTACTCATAGAATGCATGGTTCTACAGTAAAGCCAACAATATACATCACTTACTTATAAAGCAAAGTAATCACTACAGAAGGTGAGGAAGTTTAAAATACATTTTTATAGATACCACTTATACAATCAATGACAGCAAAGAGTAAGCTGTTAGTCCCATAGGCCGGCTATTCTCAGGAATTGGCTGATCTTTTCAAAACTTGTCCTATGGTCTGGGAAGCCAAGGAAATTTGCCTTATATGTGTAGTTTTAATTTAAAAAATATCAATTGCCCTTTATTTTCTAAAAGATCAAGCTCTTCATCTGTGAGCACAAAAGTTTAAGTTGTGTGAGGGGTTCTATTTCTTGCTCTCCATTTAAAATGGGAGAAAAATAAAAATATTTTGCCTGTGACAGAATATGAAAGAAGTTCTCACCCTTAAAACCAGCAGCATTGGTTTTCCAGTCATTAGCGTTCAAATGTCCCGCACGGGAAGTCCTGACAATAACATGCTGTACGTCTCTCCAGGTCAGAAACGGACTGGGGAAAGACAAGGTAAGAATCATTGTACCAAAAAAAAAAAAAAGATGGGGGAAGCAGAGAGTCACAAGCAAATTAAAAAAGCAAAATCAAAATGGCAAAGTACTAAAAACAAAGGGTCAGAAATTTGGGTTTGGGATAACCAAATGCCAAATGCCGCTCTTGCTCTCAACATGGAGAAGTGACATTCGTCTGAGGGAGGCAGAAAATGTAACCTTGAACTGAAGAAATCATAGGGTTGAAGTCAGTGTAACTTAGTTTTTGAAGGGTGAGGGTTTCCATTTTTCTCATCAAAATGGCTGTCCTTTATGGCGTCATTGTCCTCTGTGTGGAAGTTTGCATCATTTCGGTAAGTTTACAGTAAGCTGAAGTCAAGACAGAAGGCTGCTGGAACATTCCCTGCCCCATCATATAGCTAGGCAATTGACTTGCAAAGAACTTAGCAATGTTTAATCTTCTGCATACACATATGTGTATGTGGGATATGGAAAAATCTCAAACCGAGTCCCCCACATTCAGTGCTCTTTAAGGAAGAGACCATGGTACAGACCTCAAAGTTGGACCCTATGACACAGACAGCTAGCTAGGGTGATAGTCTTACTTTTTCGTAGGGAGTCGTTATATTACATTATTGGACAGTGAGTTCTTATGGCCTTCAGCATTAAAGAGCACAAGGCCACCATGGCACCGGAGGTGCCCTCAATGGAGAACTGTAATGCTGATCATAAACATATGGAAAATGAATCCAAGAACATACATACAGACAGACTTATGTTCTGTTTCAAAGAATATGTGTGAACTACGAGGTATTTGATTCATCACATGCATGGAACTCTCATTAAGACATTAATTCAGTTTCCCCTTGAATTTTGAGATGGGACAATCTTTCACTTTACTAAGGATTATGGTAATTACCACGCAGTCTTGGCATTTTTTGTTTGTTTCTCATGCGCCACCTTTGTTTTAGAAAGAGCATTTTTTGCCAGGGTGGTTCAGAATATTTGAGGAAGAGGAAGAAATTACTGCCTGCCATAGATGCTCATGTGTGGAAACTACAGTTGCTCAGAATGAAGGGAAACTTATGTTACTGTAGCTAATTTTTAATGGCGAAGCCCACACATTGCTTTACTTTATACCACATTCTTTTATATATGTGGTTTAAAGACTAGACTCCTAAGAAGGGCCCACCGATCAGATTTTGGATCTTCAATTTCTATATAAAATTAAGCTCTCAAGGTCTTAATTTCCTCACTTAAAGCATGGATACTAATATCTATTTGTTGTGCTGATTGAATTAAGTAATGTCAATTACTTAACCTAGTGCCTGGTCCACAATATACTATTCAGAAGCAGTATTTAGCATAACATTTAGCTAAAGTAAGAGCTACAGCTTTTATTTCGTAGCTTGAACATAAAGAAAATAGGAAAATCAAAGAACTTTGAGTTCTGATATCTTTTATGTTATGCTCTCAGACTAAAAGTAAACACTTTCATTTTGAAAAGGTAGAGGCTCGGAACACAATTATTTTGTAAGGCTGCATGCATTAGCTAAAGATTTGTTCAACAAATTAAACCCAATCATATGAACTTAATAAATATGAGAACAATAAGAACAGGATTACTTTGTTTTGTTTGCATACCACCCTTGACAGGAACTTATTTTATTTTATTTCCTTCTGTTTCTGTTTTTTTGAAACAGGTCTTACTATGCAGTCCAGCCTAGCCTCAACTCACTATGTAGCTCAGGCTGGCCTTGAACATGCAGCTATCCACCTTCAGCTTCTGGGGTGCTGGGATTACAGATGTGCGCCACCATGCCCGGCAGGAACCAATTTTAAAGCTGGTATGGCATGAAACTCTCAAGAAAGGGAGAGCTCTTGTGTCACAGATTCCAGAAAAAACAAGATGTCTTGCTTCTAAAAGAAACAGCATGACTTGGTCCTTTGCTAACTAACTCTGAATTCACATGATAATTTAGTAGATTCAACACATTACTACCAGAGCAGTGAAAAAAATGAATCAAGGTGTAATTTTGACCCCTGTCTCAACACAAAGCTCTGAGGGCTGGGGATTTAGCTCAGTGATTCCACCACCAGCCTTGCAAGTGCAAGGTCCCGAGTTCTATCCCCGGTACCAAAAAACAAACAAACAAACAAACAAAAAAAAACAGTCATATCCTTTTATTTTCCCAGTATAGCTACTTGGATAAAGGGCAAAGCAACAAGAAGAAAGTTCAGTCCAAAGAGAAATTCCAGCCACTTATGGTAAAGTACAGTCCTCTCAAATGAAAATGCATGTCTTATTTTTTTCTATTGGTGAATAGCAAGACATTAAAAAGTGCACAGGGATTTGACATAGATAGCTAAACTAACTTAGTAATTTAAAAACAACAACATATAGTTAAAAACTCTAATGTTTTAAATTTCACCCTTTTGAAAAAAAGGTAAGTTTTCCACGTTACCTCTCACAGGGTAAAATTTCTTCAGAAACATCCAGAAGAGGATTCAGACCACTAGGAGAGAGACATTTTCCCTAAGAACTTTAGCACTATATATAATAATAGAACAGGGGGGCCAGGGATTTAACTCAGTGGTTCTGCCGCCAGCCTTGCAAGTGCGAGGACCTGAGTTTGATCCTGGGCAACAAAAAGAAGAAAAAAAAAGAAAGAAAGAAAAAAAGGGGACATTTGTCTTGTGGCTTAGGCAGTTGTAATGTGGTAGATTCACTAAGTCTCCTGCATTCAACTCAGCCTGAAGGAATGAGTTACTTGTTCTCATGCTGAGGTGCAAAAACAAACTAGTTCTTAGAGTGCTCGTAATTAAAAGGAAACAATCAGCTCGGGAAACTGTAGCTACACATGGAAAGGAGGTGGCTGGATGATGTTACTCTGCCATCTGACAATGCACCACTTCGGAAATGATCTAATTCAAAAATTTCTTGAATATCACCAAAAAAATAGGGAGGTAATGGGCAAACAACAGATTTGGAATTAGTGGTGTTTCTACCTGTGGGAAAATATCTAATTAGCTCAGAAAACAGATCTAGGTTAATTTTGTTAGACATTTTGTTTTAGTTAGTACCAGTATCCTGAGAAGACTTCCATTTGTGAGAAAGTCTGGATGCATCTTGCTTTTTATTTGCATGCATGCTTACAGGGATGACGCAGAGGCAAAGACGGAATCGAGCTATTAAAGATTTAGTAATGGATCTTGCTGGTGACCATATTTAGGGCAAAGCAGAGAGAAAGACTGAGCTCTCTTCTGTGGGACTGTCACACACACAACAGACCTTCTAAAACTTCCCCCTCTGTCAAATATTTTGGGCTCACACTTTACTGGCTTCAGAAGACCAAGAGCCTCCTCATTTTCAAGAACAGGAAGACTGAGCCCCAAAAGCTTTGATACAAGCAACAATCAAGAGGTCAAAAATCTAGCAGACTTGGAGAAAGAAAAGCAGTTCTTTCAAGCTGAATTTGCTGACCAGTACTCTGTAAATAAGCCACAGGGAGTTATGCCATACACCTCTTTATTTTTTCCTGGAATCATTAACACTTACCCTCCAACAATAACATATACCAAAAGAATTACATTACTAAATGCCTTCAAGACCTGGGTAGCTGTCTAGGGCCTTTCAAAGGAATGAAATGAACATGACTCTGGGGAATTCAGCATAGGCAATCTTCTGGTTAAGAAGTTGTGCAACTTTTACTAACAGTGTAATAATAATCAACACTTAGGAAGCACCTGGGGTCAGGTAATATATATTTTACGTGCAATAATGTTGTGTACTCTTGAAAGTCACACGTTGTACGCCATATTCCCATTGCTATTGCAGAGACGAAACATAGGCTTTAATTTACACATAGTCACTCCAGTGCTCTGGGGTGGTAAGTAGTAAAGCTAGAATCTAAACTGGCTGTGCTATAGAACTATACAATATCATTCACTTTGTCATGCTGTTTCCAAAATGGATCCACACAGGTGACAGGACACACACACCCCTGGCTCTTCATGTGCTCATGTTCACCCAATCTTTGTGAACGCTCTCTCTATCAAATTGGACTATCATTTACCACTGAATTCAGAATATTCTTGTGTCTTAATTTGGTTTGTGGGTTCTAAATCCCTAACTTGAGCACACTATCAAAGATAAACTGAAAAATGGATGCCAGGGAACTGATATCATTTTATAACATATTTTACATGTATAATATATGTCATAATGTTATTATTTTAGACCATTATTGTTATGAATTATTCATGTTGCCACAGTCCCACTGTAATGAGGCTCAAAGACTGGTTAAGCATTTGTTCTCTCCCTTGAATCTCAGCTAAACCCACCCTCCAGTATGTCCTAGTTCCCAGCTGCAAAAACAGAACAGTCAATAACACTATCACTACTCTATGCTTATGTTACATTCCTTATTCTGAGCAGCTCAAAGTATTTCACAGGAACAACATGAGAGTTAGAAGAGTAGCACTTTGTACAGTATTTTAGCTTCTGCATGCAACTGCTGGCACTTAAACTAAAATTGAAAAAAAAAAATTCCCTCACCAAATGTTCCCAGATAGTTCTTTGGATGTATGAGTGTTTAAAATAAATCTGTACTTGGTGGCTCTTAAAAGTAAAGACCAACTTGAAATCTCAGGTAATTGACTCATCTGAAGTTGTTAAAGAGAAAAAAAAGTTCCTTATTCCAGATCCCCAAAGGATCTGGAATCCAGGGATGACTGATGAACAGGAATAGCAGATACATGTCTTAACACTAAAGGAGAATTTATCTACAAGAGAAGGGCCTACAAATCCAGATAATAAAAACGGTCATAAAAGTGTGATTCTGTCTAACGAGATTATGAGGTATTATCCAGCTCAACGGGACAATTGCATGACCAATCAGCAGTTACCCACATATCCTACTTACTAAATGTTCAACAATAATCCAAGACAAAGCCAGCCCTCCTTTGTACAAGTGTGCAAAACAGAAATGAGAACAAGTAATCAGAAAATTAAAGTTCTTTTACTGATGCTAAAGAAATCAGTAATTATGGGAATGAATTTGTTATGAGTTGGAACAATAAAAGATGGGCAAAAACGGTTCAAGGCCTCCTGAGATTAATACAAACATTATTCTGATTGCAATCAATGCCTGCAAATGACGACTCAGGAACACAGTAGTGACCATTCAACAAAGAAAACCAATCCTTTTGATTTTGGTCAGGTAGCAAAGAACTACTTGATTGTGAGCCTCCCCTCCCAACAGAAGGACCCCTAACGGGTGCATTTATTTTGAGTTCTACACCAATCAAAAATCCCAGGTCTAAAATCAGATTATAGTATGGGAAAATAAAATTAAGAACTCCTTAGGGTTAGAAATGATCCACCCACACATGAACCAAAACAGAAAAGATGAAAGAAAATGGAAAGTTGATTCAGAGCTACTCAAGTTCCACTTTTACATCACTCTTCTGAAACCATTTTCTGAGTCTATGAATGCAATGTACACCAATGGTAAAGAAACTTGGTCTTTACACACACTTAATAGAAAATGGCATCTATTGTACAATGAAAAGTGTTATATAAACTGAAGTTTCCTCCCTACACAACCTGATTCATCATTGCAGATATTTGTTACTGCACCTAAAAGACTACAATTAAGCCTTCTGTGCAGCCCATGCGAACAAGTGGCATTTTGTTTGCATGCTCAGTAATCACTTCCTTGGAATACTATGCCTCACGTAGTATGTGCTATACCTCACAGAGTCCTCACAGAATCCACTGTGAGGAATGGCCAAGGGAACCAACCCAGAGATCGCACACATTGCAACTGGGTCATAACTGGACGCTCCGTCCATGTTCCCTGTATCTCATTTGCCCATCAGTAGCACCCTGAATACAACACTGAAAGCTATTCCACCCATAACCAGGACTCTGGGTCTGGCTGTCACTTCTGGCCCCAAACTTTAAGAGCTTTTGCAGTAGATAGCATATGACATTATGAGTGCATCTTTTTCTAAACTTATCCCTGCCAACTGTGGAAAGCTCTTGCTCCTGTCTCTTTTCTGCTCACGGTACAGACTGTACAAAGACTTGCCCAAATAAACACAATTCTGGGTTAATTGATCCTATACTGTGGGAAGATATCAGCACCCCTCTCCCCCATTATTTTGGTTTCTCATCCAAATTTGTTCTCAAAATAAAATAATACTAAATCTCTATTTAAACTATTTTATTCACTGCTCCTTAATTTTAATAATGTCTTTTAATTTGTCCAGTATCACTTTTAGCACCTTGGTATATTTCTACTTAGAGAGATAATAATGTTACTAGAAAATATCTGTCAGAAAGATGAGTTTCATCAAGCCCATGGTGTAGGTGGCAGTCTAGCCAGCTGGAGAAAGGACTGCTCGTGCCTACTTGGATGGATGGGAACAAAGTCCCTCTGTGGCTCATCTTCCCCTTTGATTGGTGGCCACTGATGTTGCGGAGGACTGGGAAATGTTTTCTTTGTCTTGACAACAGCATGCTTTATAGTATCAGATGTTAGAACTTTTGAGGATCACAAGCATATTTATTTGCTTAACCAAATTGCCAGACTGAAATGCTCTTGATGATTTTCTCTAGTATTCAGAGAATTTTCAGGGCTCCATCCTTAACAGCGAACAATTTAACCTTTGGACAGGCAACAAAAATAGCTAGTTGTACCTATTATAGTTATTTTTTGTGGTGCTGGAGACTCAACAGGCCTAGTGTTTGCTGGGCAAATTCTCCACCACTAAGCCACACCTCATTCCCCCCTGTGTTATTGCTATTATTTTAAATTACTTTATAACTATCCCCTTTCCTGTTAAACATAAAGGGTTAAAATAATGGCTTTCTACAGGCTTACTGAATGTTATTATGCCTGTGTTAGAAACACTTGGTTTAGTAAGTAAATACCCGGAAGCCTTGCTAACCAGAATCTGTGTGTTACCCAGATTGAGAAAATAGACTAACCTACTCATCTACAAATATATCCTATGGGAAACAAAATAAAATAACATAAATGTTCACTTTAGTTTATGAAGAAATATATCAAAATTAAGGGGAAGTGGGAAGGGTAGGGGAAAGGAAATAAGGGAAAATAAAAAATATGAGAAAATGAAAAAATGGAAATAAAGTATTTGTAAATAGGGAAGGGAAGAGGGGGTGAAGGGAGGGCAGGGGTAAGGGGGAAAAATGAGAACCAAGACCTGTCATGTAAAGGTACAAGATCCCAGTGATGAATGTAACTGTACTGTATCCCTAAAAAGTACCAATAAACTCAATGAGAAAAAAAATTAAAAACTAAAATGTATGCCTGTTGATAAGAGATCTAAAGGTGATTCTAAAGTAAATTACATATAGAGTTGACTTAATAATTATTTTACAAAATTCCTTTGGGGAGAAAGAAAAATGATGATAAATTAAGTCTGTTATATAAATCTATGCTATAGTATTAAAGATGGGGAAATCAGGAAATAAGCACAGAAAAGTAAACATAAATCAAATTTATATACTAAGATGTCAAAGGAGATACTTCCCCTACTGTAGTATATATTTATTTAAAAATAAAAACTAAAAGTTACAGAAGGGTCATAGATTTTCCCACAACACACACACAAAAATATTTGGATGATAAAATAAGTTGCACAGGGTATAACATTTTAGGCCAAATAAGTTGAATTTACTTGAAGACAGGTGCATCAAGATGAATGAATTCAAGCAGTAGGAAAAAAGAAATTCCTGGGAACCATAGCAGTGTTCAGATAATTTAATCCATTTTTCTCAGAAGAATATAAAAGGCTTATTTATATAATAGCTATAGCAATATGGAAACATATGTCCTACAAAAAGGCATTAAAAAAAATAACTCATGGATCAATTTAAGAGCTTTGAAAGAAAAATTGAAGATACACTGAGCCAAAGGGAAACCTCTATAATTACACTACCACTAGTGTTGCTGATTTTGATTAAAATGTAGTACAAAACAAAACAAAACCCAAAAGTCACTAATAATTGCAAGAAAGTTTACTAAATGCTTAAAATATTTTTCTCAATTATCATTCTACGGAAGAGGAAGCCAAAACAGCATCAGTGACAGTCAAAATGACATCAAATGACTTTCAAAAAATGTGGTCAGAAATAAATTCACATCTTTAAAAAATTGTTTTAAAGTACTGATAAATGGCTCATGGTTTTAATGATGCAATTCCTAAAAGAACAAAAAAATACTCCCAAGGAAAACAAGAAAGAAATTAAATTTTTAAAAAAGCTCAGTGGAAAAAATGATCAAAAAGTTCAAGAACTGTCCCTTTGGAAAAAATAAATTTAATCAAGAAAAAAAATTTAAAAATCACCAATAATTAAAGAAACATTAAATATTAAGGCAGTTATGAAAACTAATACAAGGGGTGCTTATAATATTATCAGGTATTATGTATATAACTGGTTAATAAATTTGAAAATCTTATAATTTCTAGACATATTTCTAGAGAAGGTTTAAAGAATTAAATAATTTTTAGTTTAAAGAATTAAAATAGAAATAATGTAGCAAAGAATTATCCCTAATAAAAGTCTTGGGGCCACATGGTTTCCTTCAAACTTACAAAAAGAGTGATCTCAAAGTTCTCCAGAAAAAAAGACAAGTTACAAAGTTGCAAAATTTATTTTGAGAATTTAACATCACTTGATATCAGGAATTTACAGAGACAGATACCAGTTTCAAAGTCAACTTGGCTTTAGAAAGCTGACTCTCCTATTACTACCTGTACTACCTTTACATGAAGACTAAATGAAGTAAACCATAACGCATATTTTAGTATATGTGCTGCCGAAGAGAGAACCATAAAGCATATTTTAAAATATGTCATTTGTCCACTGTGAGTTAGTTATGCTAACTAACTCCTGTAATAAGATAATATCTGAGCCGGGCGTGGTGGTGCACACCTGTAATCCCAGCACTTGGGAGGCTGAGGTAGGAGCATCGCTGTGAGTTTGAGACCAGCCTGGGCTACATAGTGAGTTTCAGGTCAGTCTCAACTTCATAGTGAGACCCTGTCCCAAAAACAAGCAAACAAACAAACAAAGATAGTATGTGTATGCACACACTATCTTAATTCCAGTAAAAGATAATATGAACTATACATCTCAGGAAAATGAACTCAAAGACATAAGTAAAATGTGTTGAAACTCAATCAATGGCATATTAAGGGATAAAATTTAATTCATCAATACAAGCAATGGATATTAAGAAATCTATTCTAACAAATTATACAAGCAAATGTATTATGAGATACAATAAAATAGTCCTGACAGATATTGAGAAAACACTCATGTTTCATTCCTAGTGAAACCAAATTGATGAATAGGTAGGATGAAAAAGGTCTAAGAGAAAAGCAAATATCCATAAAAAAGAAACAAGGAGCATAAAGTAAAAAGAAAAGAAAAGAAAAACAACAGGTAATGAAGACCTAGGCATGGAATTGTACTATATCATTCTTGATATTTTAACATTATTTGAATGAACCCATAAAAAGAAACAAGGAGCATAAAGTAAAAAGAAAAGAAAAGAAAAACAACAGATAATGAAGACCTAGGCATGGAATTGTACTATATCATTCTTGATATTTTAACATTATTTGAATGATTACTTAATGCAATAGAAATGATATTATATCAGTTTCTGTACTTTTAGTATGCACTTTTCATATATCTAAATTCATTTAACCCTAGCAATAACCCTTTGCCTTTGGGTTATTGGCCCAACTTCAGATGAAGAAACTGAAAGTTAGGAAACCTAACTTTCCTTTGCTGCAAGTTACTCAGGCAAGAATGATAGAAGCAAGACTGAAGCAGCAGTCAGCTTGACTCCAAAACCTGAACCTACAAAGAGCAATTCGTGCTATCCTACAATAAGAACAAACATGAAAATGCTTATCACAAATGAACAAGGACCTAGGGTTAGATTATTATTATCACATGCCATGCATATATTCTAAAAAATCTAAAACATCCACCACCAAAAACACATAAATAGTCTAGGCTCCAAACTGTGGTGAGTCTCATTTCTCAGAATGCCTGCACTCTACTCTTGGGTGTATACTTTTATATTCTGCCTAATAAATGACCTTGTGCCTCTTTCTGGGAAACAACAACAACACCCAAACAAAGCAAGACAATCTGTCAAAGCATAATGTAAATTAAGGAGCTAGAGATAAGAAAAATATATAAAACAACAGCTCTGTTATACATAAGCAATAACCAGATAAAGGCATTATTCTAACAGCAAGACAAATATTTACTGTTCTAAAAAGTAAGGAGAAAAAAAAGTATGTAAATAGATTTTCTTGACTGGGAAAATCAATTCTGCAAAGAAACCACGGATTTACAGAAATAGTTACAAATTTTCCCTGGGATTGTTTTTGAAATACTACAGAATGACTGTAAATTTAATCTGGAAATTGTGTAGGAAACTTTAAATTGTGAAGTGGTTATGTAAAAACTTGACAGAATACCAAGAGAAAATGCTGAAGGAAGTCTTCACAAATGCAACAACTTAATGCAAAACAAATTGTTAGAGAAGATGTATTATTTAACACTGGGCAAATGGGATCTCAATAAAAATTCAACTTAGATCTTCACAGTAAAATAAATTCCAGTTAGTTAAACCTTAATGATGAAACATTCATGAAGAAAACACTAGATGAAAATCTCTGCTGTTAATTAATAGATTTTGAGATAGGAATGGACTTTCTAACCTAACATTTCTTAATTATGGGGAAAACATGTAGTTTGGTATACTTAAGATTTTGCTGGAAGTACCAGGAGATCATATATGATCTATTTAATTTAATTAATTTAATTAATATGACTATTTAATTCTAACTAAAGATTTCACGAAAGACACATTTTTGTGGAATAATAATTAAAAAGTGAAGAAAGAAAACTCTCCTTGTAAAAGCAGTATGAGGAAACTTGAAAGCAAATAGCAGTTAATAAAGTATTTGCAAGAACTATGGAAAAGGAATAATGCATTATTTATATACACTTAAGAAAAATATGACCATAAAAGATCATTAGGTGACATACTGGGGGTTCCTAATATTACTACTTGCTTGAGGGACTTTGAAACATATTTCTGAAATTCAATTTGAATATTCAATTTCCAACAACAGAACAGAGATAGCACCAAAAATGATATAAAATCTTTAATTCAATCTTGCTTGACTTTAGATTGGATAAAGCATTCTTTAGTTAAAAAGGTTGATTAAAAACATAATGGGAAGGGAACAATAAAATGATCAGGATCTGAAGGGAAATCAACGTACAGATTAAAGATAATAAAGTATAAAATATTTTAATAATAAATATATAATCTATATTAGTATTTGAAAGTAGCATAACACTAGGAATTATTATTACATGATTTGAGCATAAAATAGCTACTGAAATTTGAACAGAAACACTTTCATTATATACATGTCTGCCTGATTTATACAAAATTTTTACAAAGGCTACGCATTATTTCAGTGGCTATAACAAAATTTTAAAAGTAGTTCTATAGTTAATAATATTGGTGGTCATGTAATTGCTCTTTCAGGTGTCTATCAGTGTTAAATAAATATTTACTTGCTCCCAAGATGTCAGTGGGATGTTGGCAAGCAGCCGTAGGATGAAAAAAAGGCTCTTAATCACCAAGATTTCAAAGATGAGCAATTTTTTTTCAATATGTACTTGAAATATGAGAAAATGGGAATCAATGTGAAGTTGGTCATTTTTAATTTTGCCAAATAAAGACAGTCAAACAAATGCAAAGCTTTATAAAAAAGTAGCATGTAATTTCTAAATACTTGTAAAAAAAACTTTAAAATATACTCTTATTTTAAAAACACTGCATATTCTAAATCATTTGCCTGGAGAGTCTTGAACATTTACCAAATAGCATCTCAACAGGCCAGATGGTCCCTGGGAAGCCTTCCAATCTTAGGGTTCTCAGACAAACTGATAACAATTATTTTATGTTCCAGGTATGGGGTCCCATATAACAGAAGATCGAGTACCCTGAAAACTAAATGGATCTACTGCAGAAAATGAGGCTAGGAAAGTCCACTTTCAATGGCACCTAAATCCAGAGCAGAGAGTAAGGACTCAGCATGACTAATATGATCAACTCCTTCTATTCTCTCTCCAGTAAGTGTAGCAACATTCTGGGAGGTCTCTGTGAAGGTTTTCCATAGCAAAGTAACAATCAGAATCCACTTAGGGCCAGTCAGAGAACACATCTCCCTACCTTGAATTTCACTCAAAGCCTCTTCTTTCTTCTCACCTGCCCTTATTTGTATACCAAATATTTCAAATAAAATAAAGTACCCACTGAAGACAGAAAAAGAAGGTTTTAGTGTACTCTTCCTGTCTCAATGAAAACCTTGATCGTTGAAGTGATGCCAGTTTTCAACTTGTTTTTAGTCATACACAGGCATGTTTTGTAAACTGTTGCAGGAATATAAAATAAATTATTGTATATACGCTTTTTTCTTTATCATTTGGCTTTCTCATTAGACTTTCCTTCTCTATCGTTTAGCTTTATTTTAAGGTCCAGTCGTGACTGTATGCACTGCTGGATAAGCAAGGTGAAACGTGGTTAATATTGCCAAATTATAACCCAGTCAAAGCTCACAAAATCCAAGTATAAACCGGACCACCTTTATGACTCCAGGCACACGATGGCTTTGGGTCACTGTTTCTTTATTTGCTATTATACATCCTTTCCTACCCTTATCCACCTTCACCTTCCTACCATAATACATGAATGCTTTGTTTATCCGCCAGGGCAGGTACAAGGATCTCTAATCTGCATCTCTGTTAACTGGAGTGAGGGCTCTACTGCAGTCAGGCTGAAGCCCTTACATACATCTCTGGCATGGACCATGTATGCTTTACGTATAGATGTATTCTAGTTCTCAGTATAATGCCAGACATGTACTGAATTACATCAAAACCATGATGTTATAGATTTGTTATTAATTCGAAGATATATTGCAGTTTCAGAGATGTGAAGCAGAGATCTGCTTCAAAATAAATTATAATAGCATGCACAATTCAATAAACATTTCTTGAAGGAATCAATCAATATTCAGAGTTTAAACTCATTGGCTCCATATCCCACTATCTACAAATTCCTAAGTAGATAACTATGCATACTTTTGAATAACTAAAGGAAAAGTTCCTTCTGTTCACTTGTTAATTCAGAACACATATCATTGCCTACTACATGCCAAACATTGCTCTTGATGCTGGTGTTACCATAGCAGTCTACAGTTACCGTTACAGTTTAACAGTTACTGTTTACAGTCTACAGAGGTTTCTCTTTGCCATCCAGGTGATGGAATTACCTGAATGACTTTGGGGCTTTGCAATATCCATCCTTTAAACAAGATCCTAAAATGAGTCACTTGCACATTAAAGACAAGTCTTTGAAGTACAGCTTAAATCCCTCTTGTTCAGCAAAGTCTCTCTAAATCATCTCCGCTCAAAATTTTATCTCCCCTCTCAAAACTCATGGCTCTTCTAGTGCCTGGCACCCACTCGTCGTTAACTACATCTCATTACTGCTCTGACAAACAGAAAGGTAGTGTGGTAGGATGGTGAGTTCTTGTGCCCCAGTGCCTGAGTTCAACTTCCAGAACCCTCGCTTGCAGCCTGTGCGAATTGCTGGGCCTCGGTCTCTATGTGTAATAGGACATCGCCTACCTTGGAGCCCTGCTTTGAGGATTAAATGAGATTACCGACATAAGTGCTCAAGCTCAGTATTTGGCATACAGCAAGCATTCAGTGAAAGGTGACTGCCGTCTTTCCCCATCATTTTATCTTTTCTTTTTTGTACTATGCAACATCTGCATACTCATTTGCACCAACAGAAAGAGGCAACTTTTTGCACCTCTATGGAATGTTGCAGTAGCATGTTCTATGATCTCCACCGATTAGGATTGGTACTATCAGCCCTCACAGACCCAATTTCTGGAATACGCAAAGACATAAGATTGGACTTTGTCTTAGTCACATATGTGGCTCCTCAGTAAAATCCAGAATCAGCCATAGTGAAATTTTAAACTGTAAACACACAAGAATCTGTCTTCAGTCCTGCATGTTCCATTCCAGGCGTCACATTTTGTTTCACGATGACTGTACTGCTGGGAGCTTTCAACACATCAAATGCCATAATTGACTTGTTTTTGTTGAGAGGAATAAACCTTACATGTTATTGAAATGACATGCTTTTTAATCTGTCATTTATATTTCTCTTATTTATTTTTCCTTTCATATTGATGGCAAAAAGTACTAAGATTAAAACTTTTTAAAAAGAAAAAAAAAACAAATGCTGATATCAGTGAAATACTAAAACCAGATTCTAGAGTCATTAGGAATAATTATGCTCTCTGGAGTAAATAACACAAACTGTTCTAAATTTTATATGATAAAAACGTCTTAGAAGTTAAAAAAAAATATGCATCAGGACAATGTAGGCAATAAGCAACATTGTTTTGTTTTGTACTGGGGATCATGCTCAGAACCTTGCACTTGCGAGGCGGACGCAGTGCCAATGAACTAAATTAAATCCCCGGCCCCATAACCTATATTCTTTATTCTCTTTGCTTTTTTAAAACAGGTAAGCCGTCGCAGCTATTTACAGCCGGCCTGCTCTTAAAAATGAGCATTTTCT
>NW_022900943.1:23710790-23750398 GCF_012274545.1 Fukomys damarensis | reverse complement strand
CCGTCGCAGCTTTACAGCCGGCCTGCTCTTAAAAATGAGCATTTTCTGAGGACTCACTAACTGTTGGGGGCGCTGCTGAGCCAAAGCACAGTGACTTGGGAGCCATCTGCTACCTTTCTTTCTGCAAGGCCGGCAGGCCCAGGATCTTTCTGACCCCTCAGGTTTTACTCTTCTTCGAATTCCAGTTCCCATGGGAAAGAAGAAAGGGGGAGCCAGTTCCACGTGTGACTACAATCTACCCACGCTCTGCAAAGAAGCTTTGGCCATGTTTTTTTCCTTTTCCCCAGGGGACGTATCGAATCCGTTCCCTGCTGGCTGTATCTGCTGGTGTATATCAACTGCACCCACTCCTCTAGACTGATGGCAGTCATCTTCACAGCCCACCCCGATCTATCCCTGAACAACGCCACCAGTTTATCTGCTTCTTCCCACACCAAAGGAATATTTGCAACATGAGGCACTTCTTTCATTTGACACTTGAAAATGGTATTTGACCAGCGAGGCAAGGAAAAGGCTTAGTGATTGGAACACGACTAAGAACTATTCTTTTAAAATTATTATTATCACTGTCATGAGAACGACATGTTTTCAGTGAATCATACATTTTTCTAAAACACATCTAAGCAAAAAGAGGCAGCAAATGACCCGTTAAGAAGTTTTCTGTCCTCAGTTCCGCTTCTGAGCACCTCAGTTCTCCAACACATTTCTCAGTTTCTTCCTCTTGGGAAGGAGATGGAGAACTCTGGAAAAATCTCAAGATAATTCTAGGTGAATAAGCCTATTGACCAGGGCTGTTTCGGTCATAATGGATACCTTTGGAAGCTGTCCTGTTTGAAAGCATTACTTAAGGTACAAAATTGAGCCCAGGGAAACTTGGCTTCTACATAATTTGAACTTGAAAAGTGCTAGAGGACAGAGTGTATTGTCTGTGTGTATGTAGACATAACAAAGCTATTTTCATGCACAGTCCTGGCAGAAGGCCCATGCTAACTGCTCTCTGGGTCTGGTTACAATTATTTCACTATAGGGAATAATCCAGGACAGTACATCCCTTCTCTGCCCGTTCAACCTCAAGTTGAAATGCGCGCTGTTTTTACCTCACATAGCTTTTCAGCTCTCCTCCATTACCTTTTAATTGTGCTCACTCTACTCATGCTGTATATCCCCACCTTTCAGGCCAGAAATTTGAGCTAAATCCTAAGCTCAAAAAGGAGGGCTTGTGAAAGGAAGGGTGGGAGTGAGACCTTTCTCTTTGCCCTGGTAACTGCAAGGATCTGGGCCTATGCGCCTGTATTTCTCACTGTGATGAACTTTCTAAGTTTGAATCGAAAGAAACAAAACTTCCTAAAAGGAAATGGTTGGCACGCCCTTTGCAATTTTACCTCCATAACCAAACACACTGATGTTCCCTATCCTTGCCAACATTTCATACATCTCAATGTGGCCCCTGGGAAAATTCTTAATGGAATGTTTTATACTAAAATGTGTTTTTAATTAAAAAAATAAAAAAGATAAGATTGGCTTATAGGACATGAGTACTCCGACGCTAACTAACCTCAATACTTAGAAATGTTTGTGACTAACAAATCCTTCTTGAGTGACTCTTGTTCACACTCAGATCTAGAAAACTGAAGTCCTCCCTCCCCCAGTGAGGTAGTAAGCTCAGAGCTAAGTTGTTAAAAACTCCAGATGTTCTGTCCTCTCAAATGTCCCAGGTACTAACTTTTCACAATCACTGTATCACAAATATTTTGGGCATTTCCTTACACTTTTCCTGCCTTGGAAATACACACCAGTGAGACAGATTATAATGAAAGGTGAAGCAAAGACACATGTGGCTAATCAATCAGAATTATGCAAAATTTATAAACATGAATTTCTTGGGTTTAAAGAAATGCAGATTGTTAGTTCCATTTCTTGAGCACTTTTTTTTTTAAATTAACAGCATATGGTATGAATCATTTTTGGCTAAACACTCACTTTTCACACTTTGACCTTTCCATGTCTGACATGATCTTTTCCACTAAGGACAAAAGGTGGAGAGAGTTCTTTAAGAAGCTGAGAGAGGGAATAATGGTTACCCAGGTGAAGCCTGTTCGAGAGAGAGAGAGAGAGAGAGAGAGAGAGAGAGAGAGAGAGAGAGAGAGAGAGGGGGGGGAGGAAGAGAGAGAGAGAGAGAGAGAGAGAGAGAGAGAGAGAGAGGAGGGAGAGGTGAAGCAAAGCAGTGTAGGGAGAAGGTACAAGCAAGTGTCAACTAAAGGATTGGGGACATTGAAAATTTTTGTTAACTTCTTCAGGATTCGGTTCCCTTGTAGAAAAAACAAAGTTTGAGTAGAAGAATTAATCTGATATTTGCTCAGCATTGGCCCTGTTACAAACATCTTGCTTAGGTGACACAGAGGCTGCAAAAACCCGTCAAGAGAGGATACAAAAACTGTAATCCAATTTGAATCACCATTTCTATTTTCAATTAAGTTCCACACCCTCCCTCAGACTACCTGGTTGGCTTCTTAAAATAATTTGTGTATATCTGCTCATGAACATTTGTTTCCCTTATTAGATCCTTCTATACCAAGTGACTTATTTTTTTAAACAAACATATGAATTACAGCATGCCTAATTCACTTAGTTTATACCACAATGCCTTACTTTTTCCTAGTGTTCAATATATGTTATATATACATAAAAGATTTTAGATACAATCATCAACTCAAGAGTTTAAGCCTCACTGGAAGGAAGGTATTATATATAAAAATATCCAGTGTAAAAGAAATTGTTTTTATTCTACATTATGAATATTCAAAGTTTGTTTCATGTCTATCTATGATATACTCCACAAAACAGTGGCAATATGAGAACTGTATTCGGCAGGAACAGAAGTAATAAAGTGGTTAAGTCTGCCCAGAAAAGTGTAAATGCATCTCAGTGTTTATATGGTGTACACCGGCAGCAATATTTAATATGGGCCAGATATATTTCTAGTAAATAGTAAAAGCTGCTACTCAATTTGTGTACTGTCGAAATTTAGTTGTAGATAAATTGAACTTTCTCAAAGTAAGTTACTCCTGTGGCCCCTTAGATATGATTGGTCGGTGTAAATCAGCTTATCCTTAAGGATAAGATATTGAGATTACTTGAGGATTTGTAGAAGAGGTTTTCTACCAATCCACTTCTATATCCTAAATAATTTCAGCTTCTATCTGATTTAGTGCCTTTCATCTATCCTTTACTACGCAGAAAAACATTTCTCCGTTGCTGAATATATACTCTTGAGTTTTCCAATGGGGGGGCGCAATAATGGTTATTACCTTGAAATTCAAGGTGAAAGAGTTTCTTTGGTGAACTTAAATTTTGACTTTACTGAGTTAATGCTGACATTTTAATGAATAAGACACTCCACTCAAACAGTCTCTCTTTTGTAATGATTGCATACTCTGGTCAGGAAGACTTTTAGCAAAACACAGTTTATTGTTCTGTGCCTTCTACTTTTATGAGTGCCTATTATTTCTATTTTATATACCATTTTATGCAAAACCATCATTTGCTAGGAAGCATTTTCTTTTTTCCCCTGTTTACCTATAGGTCTAGAGCACCAGTGATGTATACTAGTATCTAGGTACAAAGCACCTTACAAATGTGACTTGGCATACTCCTGGGTACAAACCTAAAATTAGTATAATCATCTTTCAATACTTTCCTCTGTAAGAAATCTGCTTCCTAGTACACTCATTTTATTTAAGCTTTCTGAGTCCCACTGTATAAAAGGACATCATTTTAAGTGGCAGTGAACCAGATGGTAATTAGTTTCCTTGTGATTATTGATTACACATTCCTCATTCATTTGGCTGAGGCAATAGAAAATTACTAAGAAACCAAAAACAGAAAAAAATTGAAATGTTATAAATTTTTCTGAAACAATAAATATGTTGAGAGTATACAGCATGAAAATAGTATTGTTCCCCTTTAAGATTTCAGTACTTTCAGGGGAATGGGGAAAAAATAAGAGCCAAGATAGATTATATAAAGGTGTAAATCTACAATGATGAATATCATTATATTGTATACCTAAAATGTACCAATAAAATTAATTTTAAAAAGATGTCCGCATTTTCATCTGTTCTGAAATTGTTTATGATTTTTAGAAGCACAAGGGAATGTGGAGGAAACTGCGTAACTTACCGCAGAGGCCAGATTCACAGTGAGACTCGTAGAGGGGGCTATTCAATTTCATGTACGCAAATCAAAGAGGCTCAAACCCAGCCAGAAAGGATGAGGAGGAAATGAAGTGGCAGAGAAATTGAGATGCACTCCTTGCTTGGGAAGAGAAGAGTCATCCCCAGGCATCTGCAGGTGTTTGGTTCCAGGCCCCTCACACCCATCAGCAAACTTGGTGTTCAACTCACTGTCTAAAACGGCACAGCATTTGTATATAACCTACATACATCACCTTGTATACTTTGCACAATCTCTAGATTACTTAAAATACATAGCTCAATGTAATGTTTTCTTACTAGTTGTTAACATTTATTGTCTAACGACTCGTGACAAGAGAAAGTCTGTATCTGCTCAGTGGAGATGTAAATTTTTGGTCGAATATTTTGACCCATGGTTGGCTGAATTCATGCATGCTGATCCTGTGGGCGTGGAGGGCCCCTGTGCTTTCATACAAGAATCTGGGGTGGGGGGCAGTTACAGGAGAGTTTGCTGCGATGTGTATTGCAATAGATTTCCCTTTAGGAAAAGGATGTCTTGGGAGTACTGTGAGCTGCCACAGCAAAGTTGTTTCAGGGCTATAGAGTTAATTAAGTTTGGATAAAGAGACAATGGACACTTTAAATTTGCCTGATTCTATGTTTTGCATTTGTTTTCTTTGCCAAGAGGCTATGGGCAGAAGTGGCATCCATAATAGGACTCCTAGTTCTACAGGCAAGTCTTCCCGACATAAGGGAATCAGGCTGCAGGGAAGGTTAGGAAGTGGACTTTTCCCCTGATGTTCCTGTGCTGAGTAGATACTCCAATCTAGTGACAAGCAGAAAAACAAAAATTTTATCCTGTTGTGTAGGGATAACTGGGGCATGCAATGAAATCAACAGGCAAGATCTGCTTGAGCTTTGTAATGTGAAGACCCAGGCTCTCCAGTTATTCACCTGCTCCTGATGAAGGCAGGCCACACATATCAGGAGGGAATTCAGTGAACCAAGCCTTACTTCTGCTTGCTGTGGGTTTCTCTTCTCTCCTTTTACAAGGGAGAATTTTGGAAATCTGGCTCTTCAGCTTGAGAGGGTAAATGCTGAATCTCAAAGCCCCAGTGTTATTGAGAAGCAATTGTGTAGGAGGACCTTGCAAAGCTTGGGGCTGGGTAAATGGGTGATGGACACAGGCAAGGTTACGCTTAGCTCTAGAACAACCGCAGCCTTGATGCACTGTTAAATGAGCTCTTCCTACAATTTCTTACTTTTAGGCAAATTCTATACAAGCTGTAGCCCTGCCTACCCTGATGGCTTATTTTTCTGCTGGATAAACAATAATGCCTGCCCCCCCATCCCTTATAATACTCAGGCCTCTTTCCTGTAATTTTCAGCTTTGCTTACAGACAAAGATTGGCCTCTAGGTCAAGCCAATGAAGTTACAAGGAAAACGTTTATTCTTTCTCATTTTGACAGATTGCTCACTGAACCGGATTGCTATACTTTTGAAATACAGTGTGTTTTCCAGGTAATCGGACTTTGGGGAGCTTCCTTCCACTCAGGAGAGTTCTGGCAGAAAGAAATCTTCAAAAGAGCTCCACGTGCAAAAGAAGAAGAAGAAGAAGAGGAAGAAGAAGAAAGAAGGAGGAGGAGGAGGAGGAGGAAGAAGGAGAAAGAAGAGAAGGAGGAGGAGGAGGAGGAGAAGAAGGAAGAAGAAGGAGGAGAAGGAGGAGAAGGAGGAGGAGAAGAAGAAGAAGAAGAAGAAGGAGGAGGAGGAGGAGGAAGAAGGAGAAAGAAGAGAAGGAGGAGGAGGAGGAGGAGAAGAAGGAAGAAGAAGGAGGAGAAGGAGGAGAAGGAGGAGGAGAAGAAGAAGAAGAAGAAGAAGGAGGAGGAGGAGGAGGAAGAAGGAGAAAGAAGAGAAGGAGGAGGAGGAGGAGGAGAAGAAGGAAGAAGAAGGAGGAGAAGGAGGAGAAGGAGGAGGAGAAGAAGAAGAAGAAGAAGAAGGAGGAGGAGGAGGAGGAAGAAGGGAGGAGGAGGAGGAGGGGGAGGAAGAGGAGGGGGAGGAGAAGAAGAAGAAAAAACAGTTGCAGACTTTCAGTATGTTACCCAGAACAAAGTGACCTTCGCTCACTGAATGGGCTGTTGGAGAGTTAAAGTATGGATTTACATTTCAGCTTAAGTACTGCTTAAAAGAAGGATTGTTGAAAATAAAGGTATCACAGTAATATCAGAAAGAAGCAGAGATCATATAAGTGTGTTCAGTGGAAGCATACTGATGGGATGCCAAGTCTGAGTTTGAGATCATATTTTTTTATAGAGGCTTCAGTGTTGGAAGAATTCCTGATTTTTTTCCATGGAAAATTTCTGATTTTTGGAGGGGAGGGTATAGGGAAGTAGTCTAGCTAAACAACCTAGAAGATCAGAAGGAAAACAATACATTCTTTAAAAATCCTATTTAGAATGCACCAGATTAAAAACACAGACAACTGAACTGAGACCTCTGCTGCCAGAACACTGTAGCAAAAAACTGTCGAGTGAGAATTTCATGGGTAAGTGCCAGTTCCTTGCCATACCCAAACTTTTAACACCTTAAAAGAAATAATACATTTACAATGACTTCATATTGAACCTTGTCAAAAAGAAAGGAATTCCTGGGGGTCTGCCTGCCTCCCACTGATGAGGATTAGGCAAGAGGCCACCCACAAACACGGCACCACATTCAGAGGCTGTGTTCTGCTCCCTGCTTCAGTCCGTGGCTTAAGTGACTTTGCAATTTACTGCATCCGCAGTATGTGAAAGGCCTGGCTATTTTAACATAGGATCCTTATCTTTCAGCCGGGGAGCCAATGGATGTTAGGCAGCCATTTGTGAAGCAGGAATGAACTAGCACCATTAGTGCAAGGCCCGAGCCTCCCTCTTCATCCTGTGTCCCGCTCTTGTAACCTGCTCTTGCTCTACATCAGAGTATGACTGCATGAACTAGTTTCTACTCCCAAGAGGAGGCAGGCAAAGCTATTTCTGAAATATGGTGATGTTATTACTCCAGCCCTCTGTCCCCTTTAGGATCCTCCTGCGGGGGAATCCTCAGACAGCTGACACTTGATTGCTTTAAAAAAAAAAAATCCTTGGACCAGATGTGTTTGGAACTCAAAAGTTTTTCAGAGATGGCATTCACAACATGTATTACACCAAACCTTCAGTGGAGTCTAAGCCAGCAGCTCATAATCAAATACATAAATATTCCTGTAGTCAATATAGAAATTTTCACAATAAATGGAGTAAGACCAGAAATAGTGTCAAATCAGTTCAGGGTGAGTTCTGCCATCAAATGAATCTGGTGTTAAATTTGCTAAAGAGCTTTCAGTTTCCTAGGCATTTTGAGATTTGAAATTGAGGAAAGGAGATTTTTAGGTCTGTATTAGGTTTTTAACACATTATAACAAATTAACTTATTTGTATTTAGAGAGGAAGATGAGCCTATATGGCAAATAGCTTAAAGCACCTTCCAAAGTGATCTTTGGACACAGAATTTGAGGATAATTTATAGCATTTGAGCTAAGTGGATTGACCCTGTTCCTGGGCTCCTGTCATGAGACCTTAACACACTCAGTTCTTCAGAGTCAGGCTGTGACAGTGCTATTGTGAGATCTAGGCTGCCTCTCCACTACAGACAAAGGGATCAGAGTGGGCTGATCTCACTTCTGGGACTCACAGGAACATTCCCAGACTAGACTAAAAACCTCACCAAGACATGGCTTTGGGGGCCAACTGGCATGCTCGGATTATGACTCGATCATAAAGTCATTACACAGTTGGATTATTTTAAGCATCAAAACACCAAAAAACTTCCTAACTTGAGGACTTTTTTTAAAAAGTTTACATCATCGCTCTTTTAAAAATGGGTCAGAGAAGACTTTCAGGGCTGTTATGCTAGGGACTCTGTACATGGGAAGAGGTGATTTCCTGGAGGCTGGGGTTGTCACCAGTGAAGACATAGAGATGAAGGCTTACTTGGCTTCCAGGGCCAGTGCAATGATGCCCGCAGCCATGGGGGCTGAGGCGGATGTCCCCGTGTGGTTGTCCGTGCATCGCTGCCTTAGATCTGTGGTGATCTGAAAAAGAGAAGTAAGAAACTTAACCTCTGTGATTGGTATGAGTCATATGCACATAAACACTTACAAAAGTGCACTGCAGGGGCATTGAAATATTTCAAGTTCTTTGTTCCTTATTCCTGGGACTATACCACTAACAGACAAGGGCCCATGTAAGTGAAAGCTCTTCAGTAAGTGAAAGCTCTGAGAACTGTACTCCATTTCTGTGAAAACCAGAAGCAGGACTGTGGTGTACCTCCAGCCAGAAAGGTAAAGGTGGTGTAAGCATCTCCTTAAATTTGGCACTCCAGAAACCTCCTCACTTCACAGTACTGCCAGGATCAGTTAAAGGTAAAGTTCTTTCATTACCCCAATGTGATTAAACAACTGAATGTTTTGAATCAGCAGCCAGAATCAAATCTTGGCATGGGCAGCATAAGGAATAAAGGACTAAGCCCCAAGTGAGTATGATGGCATATGCCTGCACTCCCAGCACCCTGGCAGGCTGAGGCAGAAAGATCAGTTTGAAGCTCAATCTAGGCAACTTAGTGACTTAGCAAGACCCTGATGCTAAATAAAAATGAAAAAGATTGAGGATATAGCTCAGTATGAAAGCTCTGAATTCAATCTCCAATATCCCACTGCCCCCTGCCAAAAAAAGCATGTAGTCCCTACTTATACCCCACAACCCATTAATCTTGGGAGAGCTGTGGTTTCAAGCCAAAAATAAGCTGGGCAACAGTGGACTTTTCTTGACTTCACAGAAATGCCGCCTGGATGAATGGAGACCTCCTCAAAGATTTCACGTGGATACGGAACACAAGGCTGAGTCCAGTGTGCTTCATAAACAGCAGCAGCATGAAGCATCTGCTTGTACACTGCAGAAAGAGAAGAGCTATTTCTCCATTTTTATTTCCTAATCAAAATGGGAGTACTCGATTACTTTTATTTTCTTGGCTTGAATTCAGTTCACTTCAGCTGCAAATGAATAATATTACCATCCTGCAACAGCCAGGGTTCTAAACCTTTGTTTTATTATTGTATCACTAAGAAAGAAATTAAGTTTAAACTCTCTTTAATAAGATAAATTAAATATTATGGAATAAGGTACTCTGGAAACAAATGTAATATCTCTAATATTTTTTTAAAACCCTGTCTCCTGAGCAGGAATCCATCTTTGATCCCTTGGGACGAATACCATGTTTGTAGCGAGTGCACATGCCTTAGAAGATGAGTTATTAGACTCGTTGTAGTTATTAGAAGACATTAAATCAATCTTTCTTTGTCATAAAGAAAAAAATATAAGTAAAGTATATTGCCACATATTACAAACAAGAGAACCGACAGCAGAAAGATAAAGAGGGATAGATAGAGGTGGTAGAAAATAAAGCTCTGTTGTTGAAAGGCGTTTCCCTGAAGAGACGGTGAAGATGAGCCCACTTTGGGGAGGGAAGAGAGCTGTCAGGCCTCCCAGAGATGGATCTTGCCTCAGGAGTCTCTCCTATGTCACAGCAGGGTGTGCAAGGGGGCTCTCGTATCACCTGTTAAGGATCTAGACCCGCGTCTTGACTCATTTAGTTTCACGTTACAACAGCCGTTTACATTCTTTTCTGTATATGAATACTCACACAAAAGAAGTTGCAGAATGAACAAAAATGTGTAGAATCACACAGATACAGCATGCATATCGACAGAGCACAGACAGAATATATTAAGAATCTTGGTGGACTTTCCATGTTTGACTCTAAAAATATACTTTTAATTGTGTAGAAAAGCACATAATTTGACCCTCTTAGCAGTCTTAGGTGCACAGTTTGTAGTATTAAGGATACAAATCACCACACCGTTATCTGCAGAGCACTGTTATGGTCAAACGAATCCTCACTGCTCTTCTCCTCACCTCCTAGCAACCACCCGATCCATTTCCATGAGTCTGATTAATCTAGGTACTTCATCTAAGTGGAACTGTATGGCATTTGTCTTTTATGCTGGAAGCATTTCACTTAGCACACTATCCTTGAGGTTCATCCCCACTGCAGCACCTGCCAAGATTTCCTACCCTTTTGAAGCTGAGCAAATTGTGCCACATGTTTGGCACGCATTCATTGGCCAGTGGGTCCTTGAGTTTCCCTCACACTTTGGCTGCTGTGGGTAGTGCTGCAAGTGCGCACGGGTGTACAAAAATCTTTTTGAGATCCTATTTTCAATTCTTTGGAATATACAGCCAGCAGTGAAACTGCTGGATCACTAAAATGGTATTTCCATCTCACAGAGAGTGGTGGGTCTATTTGCAGCCTAATATTCTCTAAGTCAATGTATGTATACTCCAGAAGCAGCTTGTTTTCAAGACTCCAGTGCTTAAGAGATGGCCTTGCCTGTATTCCTCTCATTTTACCTCCCCCATGGGCACATCCCTTTGTCCAAGTTTTTTATTTTTTTTTCAACAACTTGTGCCTGGATTCACGAGTTTTCATGACGTTTCCCCACTTGGCTCTCCTTGGTTATTCTTCAGCTGCACTAGATCCTTGCAATTCACAGAAACAAATCCAGAATAAACACTACAAGCGTGGGTAGCATTTTTGAATATAATGAATAGTCACCTCCAGCCAAACACAAACAAAATTTTCTGATGTAGGGTCTGCAACAAGAATATGGCTCATCCATGTGCAGACAGTAGGTACATACATATATAACACAGATGTAAACAAAAACTTTCTTGATATCTTAATACATGAGCATCAAAGTGTTAAGTGTTATTAACATAGCCAGGCCCGTGGAATTCCAAGTAACTACTGGGTTGTAATTTTTTAAGCATTTTAACTAAATTAAACTTGAGACGAGGGAGTTGGAATGGGAAAGAGGTGGAGCAGGGGGCTGACAAAAGGGTTAGATGGAATGGGAAGGAAAACAAACAAACAAAAAACAAGAAAAACATCCTCACTCCCTTCTCATCTGCTTATAAGTGAAAATTCCAGCTGGGTCATTTCAAAAGGAGGTTACTATCAGTGGTGGAGATATTTAGGTGTAAATTACCAGAAAGATCTAAGGCAACATTTTAATAATTAAGAGAAGGCATCTGAGTATCAGATAATTTTTATTTCAGTTTTTAGAAAGAAAAGGCAAAGACCACCAAGGAGCATGCAGTCTTGAAGAAAAATGAGGCTCTGAAAACTGGAACCACATGGGGTAACACTATTAATCACAACACATGCATATAGGATCTGACAGGGTAATTTAAAGGAGAGCTGTATTCAGTGTGGGGCATGGTGGGAGTCTAGAGAGTCTATACGCAGAACAATAAAGCACTTTAGCTTTAGGAATTTTAAAGAATTGGTCTCAATTCACTATCCAAATCAGAAACAGAACTGTTTTCCAAAGAACTTCTCAGATCGCTCAAGAAAATATTATTTGTGTCCATAAAAAGGAAATAAACTGGAAAAGACACCAGGCCCTGGGCTAGATCAAAGCTGTCCTGATGGGCAAATTAGATTTTCAGCCTCTCTCTCAGGATCAGTAGCAGATGCCACCAGTTTCAAGATATCATCCTGAACTCAGTGGGAAGAGTGTGAACTGCACTGGACTAGTCTAGAGATTTACTTTGAAAACAACTATGGCCTTTTCTCATCCCAAGCTATTTCCTAGGAATACTTTTTAACAATTCCCATTTCATTACTTGAGTAGATTGGGTCTGCAATTGTGTTTTAGCCTGTTGATGCAATTGTCCAGGGATTCGCATTTCAGACTGTATTTTTGGCCCTGCATGGTAAGTCTTTACAGTAATTCTACAGGTAAGAGTTTCTCTCTCCCTGATATCCTGTGATCTGTTTTATTTTGAAGGTGCCATATTGTCTCATATCTGTTAAGAGAGCAACTGAACAGATATTTTTAAAACATGAAACAATTCTGCTGTCTGTTAGGTTGAATTTGTTGCTGGTGTTGATTTTGATTTGGATTAGAAATGTGCCAAGAAAGCTGTTTCAGACACAGCTATGGGCGAGAAGGGCTGAAACTAAATCTTACATATGTCAATGAATAAAATAGGAGGAGCTGATTTATTAAGCACAGTAACATAAAAAGGAACAAGGACTGATGAATGCTCTTCATGTCCATAGAAGACACTAAGACTGGTGTAAAATTCAATCACAAGTGACAAGACAGTACGAAGTCCCACTTCTGTGTTGCTAAGAGAATCTGCAATGTAAAGTGTAAAAGAAAGGCTTTGCTTACAAATGTGAGGTTGCTATCACTTAAAAAAGATCCAACCTTATATCATTTTTAAATCTCCATAAGATTCAGCGCAGGACCATGCATCAACAGCCGCAGAGTATTTCCTTGTCAAGTTGAATCCCTGAAATCAAGCTGCTTTAGACTCACTTTGTCCTATGCTTTACATGTCCCTTATTTGAAAAAACACTCTGAGGTCATTTCTTTTTTGAGTCTTCAAACAAAACTCAGAGGCTTATATTCAACATACCAAATCATACGTCTACATGTACATCCACAGTCCAGGGGTTAAAGTACAGTGATTAGTCTCACAATTACTATTGCTATCTCACTGCTTCCCTTAAAGCAAGCCCCATAAGCAATTGATGCAAGAATTATGTGTGTTTGTTTAAAGTTACGGACAAACTTTGCAAGAAAGAAATTACAGTTCTATCAGCTAAAGAAATAGACAAGCTAAGTAACTTGCCAGAGAACACACAGCTGTCACAGGGTAGAAGGCATTAAACCCTGAAATACTCACAAAACAAAAAACTAAGTGTAGTCATTCCTAAGGACATAGGCAAGGGAGCGAGTACATCAACCACAATCAACAACAGCAACAATCAACAACAACAACAATCAATCGAAAGCAGTAGTGGCAGAACCAGCCAGGAATAGCAATTCTCCTTTATGCCACAGTTAAAATCAGAATTCTTCAGGAAGCCCTGAAACTTTCCCTTTTACTTTTCAGAACTTTCGAGAGAATGTGAATCGTACTTCCCAACACATCTGGACTCACTAGTCTTTTACTCATGAAAACATGACATTTTCTAAATCAAAAGGAGAAACAGAAATGAAGGAGAATCATTCACTGCAATGACTGCATTTGAAAAAGAAATTTGGTGGAGGGGAGGGTAGAAGGCAGAACGTCTCTGCCAAGCGAAGTATGTTGCTGCTTAGAAGCACTAAAGCAGCAAGAATTTCCTCTATGTGGAATCGGTCTATCATATCAACACTGAGATACACCACGAAGCAGGTTTGTTTTGGACACAAATAAATAAAATGACTGAGGAAAGGGGTAAGCAGAGCATATATTCTCCAAACCTTAGTTTGCAGAATCCCTCCCAGGAGGAATATGATAGACTCCACATGTACTCACTAAAACACATCACTTGTGGAAGAAAGTCAAAGACCGAACAAGTCCCGCAAGAAAGAGATAATTTAATGATGGGACTGACCGAAGAAGGAAGAGGGCTATGACTATGAAACAGAACTTGGGAGAAATTTGGAGAGGTATTGAGGGATTGTAGAAAACATCTTTAATGCTTTTATGCACTAAGGCCACATACAGCTACATGATGAAATAGGATTTTCATTAAATTTCTGGGCTAAACATACTCTGAAATATCATCTATCTTCCTGCAACCTACCAAAGAAAGCTGTTTCTCTGAAAGAAACAGACCACCTCCCGTTCTTCCTGTGGCTACATAAACAACCTGTAAAGCTTCCATTTTTTCAAGTGTCTGACCACCATCAGTGCAGGTAATATTTACTGAGCTCAGGCTCTGGAAAGGAGCAAAAAGCCTTCACCCTCAAGTATTTTCCACTGTAGCAGGAAAATCAGACAGTGAATAAGAAAATGTACAGGATGGTGTTACGCAGCTGAGTGAAGAGAGCAGCGGCCGATGGAGGAGAGTGCCTCTGCTTTAGGGAGGGTGATGAGGAAAATCCTCTCCCAGGTGAAATCTGAGAAGAGACATAAATAAAGCATTACCCGGTGGAAGAGTGTTCCTAAGAGAGGGGACTCTGCACATGGCAGCTCTGGTTTTTCACATAGTACAAAGGTGTAAGCTTGGGAGTTTGGTCCTCACATCGTGCTTTAGATTTTTACAAGAGTTGTGATTGTCTTAGGGAGTCTGATTATAAAGGCACAATGTCCAAAAAAAAGAGGATGAAGGCATCAAAAGCAGTGAACACCTAGATATCTGTTTTTTTAAACCACTTAAGAGGCTACAAAACAGGAAGAAAACTGTGCTCATTTCATATACACCTATACTGGATGTCCCAGAAGAGCATCAGAGACATGACGGCACAATGATTATAAGATGGGTGTGGGTTCCATCCTGACTGATTGGAATCCAGGCTGTACCATCAACTGGCTCTGCGTGAGTGTGTGTGTGTGTGTGTGTGTGTGTGTGTGTGTGTGTGTGTGTGAGATGCATTTGATGTGCCAGGCTCATATTAGAAGGAAAACTGGTATTTCTAGAAAAAAATGTGAGAGAAAGAAAAGATGAAAATAAAGTGTTTGTAGATGGGGAGGGGAGGAGGGGGTGAAGGGAGGGCAGAGGTAAGGGGAAAAAATGAGAATCAAGACTTGCCATGTAGAGGTACATGATCCGAACAATGAATGTAACTGTACTGTATCCCTAAAATGTACCAATAAACTCAATAAAATTAAAAAAAAAAGAAGGAAAACTGGTATTTCTGACATGTTAATAGAATCTAAATGTATTACATGTAAGATATGGAATGAGGTGCATACAATTATGTTAATAAAACACTGCATGTTGTGGCATTAACGTAACTAGTCCTTCTGGATGATTTCTACTTAGCTTAAAGAGCTAAGCTTAAAGGAGTTTCTCATCATTCTGTTCTTAATATTTAGGACTCTTCATTTGCTGGAAGAAGCCACGAGGTTACCTAGCCAGTGTGAATATATGAAAACATGAACGCAACACCACCGTCTACAGCAGTGCTGGCAATAATGGCAGGAAACCTAGGGACAGAGACCTTGCTACCTTTTGAAACCCAGGACCAGGTTTTCCTACTTGTAAACTATAAAAAGGCATTTTGCCCAAGACAAATAAAATATATTTAACAAAAGTGCTTTGCCAGAAGCAGAGAGGAGTTCTTTCCCCTCTCCTCAGGTCCTCAGTGTCTGTCTCGGTTCAAATCACAAAGGTGCTCTAGGAATGAAGAATGATAACCACGCTCTTCCGGAGAGGCCACAAATAACAGAAGGAAATGAATGGCTCAGGGAAGGCGGCCAGGTACAAAGGAAGACACTGCCTTTCGTGCAGCACTCAAGCACAGATGCCATTAACAGGAAGCGGGCATCACCAGGGGACCACAGGCGTCTAAGTTCAAAGCCTGGAGGAGGTGAGGTCCCAGGTGTGACACGGGATTATTTATCATCCTGATATGGAGAAGGAAAAGGGGTCAGCCAGACCATAAAAGGCTGATGCTGCTCCAGCTCCACTCATGTTCCAACTGTGAACATGCTCACAATCAAAGGGGCCTTCTTTACAGGGCGGGTGGAACAGACCCAAGTATTTTATAGGGCGGAAGGACAGAAGTGCAACAAGCACCTCTGCTAACAACAGCTGCAAAAATGACCAGCGGCCCCTCCTAGGATGCAGACGGCCACTGCTTTAATTATGAATGCTGCAGCCACTCATGGAGCAGTGCCTGTGGTTCAGGCATGCACACCCCCAGCACACCACTACCCTCAGTGTCTTATGTCTTCATGGAGACCTGAGGTCTTCCCCGTCATCCCCTCCATTTCACAGGAAATCTACACTCTGAGTGTCACTTAGCCTTGAAGATGGAGCCTAGTTGCAAACAGCTTCCAAATCGGGGATTCAGATAAAATAAGGGCATTTAAGAATTAGAGGAATAGCTGGGCGTGGTGGTGCACGCCTGTAATCGCAGCACTCGGGAGGCTGAGGCAGGAGGATCGCCTTGGCTCCATAGTGAGCTCTAGGTCAATCTCAACTACATAGGAAGACCGTGTCTCAGAAAAAAAAAAAAAATTAGAGGAAAAGGGGAAATGTGGAAATGAACAAGTTTGGAAGATTCTTGCTTTCTTAATTAATTACAGAATGATGTCTGCATGAAATTTTGCCTCCATGATAGAAATATTATAATCCAGAATCATCGTATTTGCTTTTAAATGGGAAGAACCCACATTCCCTAACTCATGGCCAATGTTCCTTGTACTGTATGACACTCATCAGGTCTGCATCATGAAATTCTTCATGAAAACTCGGGGATAAGTATTCTCCAGGATGATTCATTTGTCTGTCCATGGGAGAGATTCCTTAATGACAACCCTGTTATGAGGGAAACAGCAAATTACAAATCATAGAAAGGTGTGACAAAGGGCCCAGGAAAGTGAAGTCTTGCGGGTAAATCACAGCTCCTCTTCATGAAATTCCTAATGAGAAGGGTGAAGGCATCTCGAAAGCTCGTTATGGTCAGCTGGTGAGTCCTGTTATTCCCTGTGGTGTGGTCACCGTGGAGAGGGTAGCTGGGTTCCATAAATGCTTTCTTTAATAGAAGTTTATAGTCTAACGGGAAACGATATCAAAGAAGTGTGGCCCTGGTCCTCAATGAGAGAATACAGTTGGATATTTTCCCCTCAGATGAAGACCTAATGGGTATCACTCACCGAGGTGGACACTGACTAGAAATTACAGCACACAAGGTCTTTCTATTTAAAAGCCAAAGGGATTTTTCTGGATTAAAAGTTTTTATAATGACGGCAAATTTTCATGGGGATATTACTTTCCAGTTAAGAGAGCTTCCAAGCTTCCTCATCATTTCTGCGTTTGTCCTGTTCTGTTTCCTTGGTGTTTGGATTTGTGCTTATTGAGGAACGTTGGAGGTGCCAAATGATGGACCCACATGCATTTTTTTTTTTTTTTGGGACCACCAGGGATCAAACTCAGGTCCTTATGTTTGCGAGGCAGGTGCCAGAACCACTGAGCTAAATCCCCAGCCCCTTCCCATGCATTTTTAAATGTAGTCCTTGTGGAGGAGCTAGGGAAAGACAAGGACATGTATATAAACAAGGCAAATGTACTGAGTCAACGTACAAAGCGTAACTCTAAAAGGCAGTAAAAATAGCCGAGAAATCAAATATAAAAAGTACAAAATCACTAGTAGTCAAAGAGAAACTGAATGGTACAAAGCAAGAGCAGCAGAGTAGGTACAGGATTGGGTATCCCTTATCTGAATCACTTGGGACCAGATTTTACAGATTTCAGAATATGAGCACATACATAATAAGATATCTTGGAAACAGGAACTAATTTATGGTTCATTTATACTTTACACAGATAAAGATGATTTTAGACAATTTTTTTAAGAATTTTATATAAGTAATCCAGCCATGCGGTGTGAATTTTCCACGTGTGCGGTCATGTCAGTACTCAAAGAGTTTTGGATTTTGGAGCATTTCGGACTTGGAGATTAGCATTTTCTACCCGCAGTGTCCTGTCTTCCACCATGGAAACGCAAGATGCCCACCAGGAGTGACCCACACCTGTGAAGGGTGATGCCCACCCGCAGAGACCTGCACCCATGCGGCTCTGTAAGACCTAAAAGTGGGACTTGGTGAAATGCTAAGTGTGGTTCTGGCATCTCAGCTCCATGTTAGAAAGGTAAGTCCTGAGGCAGTTGACAAAATCCTGATCGTGAAAGGAGTACAGTGCAGAGATGTCGAAAATTTGGAATCAGTAGCACTGTACTGAGCACTCCAAAAGTCAGAGCTTCCCCAAACATCGGCAGGTTAGGCTCTGGGCTATGCACTTTTTGTTGACTTCTTCAGTATCTTAACAACATACACTGGTTAGGTTAAATACCCATCTTATACTCAAGGATTTTGAGACAGACAAGTTAAGTATTTTTCCAGATTTACCTAGTTAGTAAATAGCTATAGAGTGAAAGAAACTTGGGTAGACTAGGCCTGAAACCCAAACTCTTAAATCTTTGGCTGTTTGCCTGGAGTGCAGAGCAGGGGGACCTGGAACACTTCTGTAACTCTCGATCCAGCACACTGTGCTGTACTCTTGTTAAGTTTCAGTTTGAATGAAGCAAGTACAGTGGTCTCTCGGCTTTTGCAAAGGATTGGTTTCAGAAATCTTTTATGGATCTTAAAATCTGAGGATGTCCAAATCCCTTACAGAAAATAAAATAGCACAGTATTTTTATATAACCTATGAACATCCTCCTTTATAATCTAAGCCATATCTAGATTGCTTATAATACATAAAACCTTACAGATGCTATGTGCCTAGCTAAAATGCTGTACTATTTAGAAAATAGTGACAAAGAATAAAGTCTTTTTCTGAATATTTTCAATCTATGGTTAACCCGAGAACATTCTGAGTTTCTTTACACATTTTTGTTCTTCACACTAAACTAACTAGGGGCCAGGGATTTAGCTCAGCGATTCTACCTCCTGCCTCACAAGAGCAAGGTCCTGAGTTCAATACCCAGTACCAAAACAAACAAACACACTGAATTAACTGTACTTCGAAAATGAAGCACCAAAGCTAAGCCTAAAAGTTAGTGTTGGGGGGACTGGGCTAAGAGTTATAAGTTTCTTCAAATCTTATCTCAGCCACTTACTCTCAATGTAAATGTGGGTCAATCATTTGTCCTAAATAATACCAAAGCTTAGTTGTGTTTATGGTTATATGAAAGGCTGGAAAATAATGATGCAAACAAGCAATTTCAATGAATTAGTAAAAAATAGCAACATACAGAGACCTGTGCTGAACATCATCAGCTAATCTGACCTTTTTTTCATATATTACTTAACACATTATGTATCTGATGTTCTCACTTAGTATTTCAGAGTGAATATTACATAAACTGATTGTTAGATATGCAAACGTCACGTACTATTTTCTTATCATACGACTCTCCACTGCTGTAGGTGGTGGCCAGTGTAGACGAACACTCTTCGAGGTACCAAGGTTTCTTTCCGCTTTCTGCTGTGCTGCTGATAGAGATGGTGTAGATGCTATTTGTGTAACCATCACAGGAGCAGTGGTCTTTGCTCCTTCCGCCATTGCCAGACGCCCAGACAAACACAGAGCCGAGGCCTCTCCGTCCCTGTTCACAAACACAGAGAGCTAAATGATGGTGGGAAGAGACAAGAACCACAGGATCTAGATCAAGGGGAGACCAGAAGCAAAAAAGCAAAATCAAATATTTTGCAGGATATTATTTTAGCAATAAATATTCTGGATTTAGGCTGCTCTTGACAGGGATAAGAAAAATTGCTTTAATAAAAATAAAGTTGTCATAAAGTACCAAGAATAATGGTGCCATAATAATAAATAAGAAAAAAGTACCATAATAATGGTTAATATTTATGGACCAAGTGCAATTCTAAATACACAAATTGGATTGAATTCTTTCAATAACCCTGGGAGTTCAATGTTTGTTCCCAGCGTACAAATGAGAAACTGAAGCACAGAAGTTAAGCAATGCTCCTAAGGTCAGATAGCAGTAGATGACAGGGTCAACTTTGAATCCAGAGAGCAGAACTTCTTGATTGAATCCAATGCAATCATATATTACTGTTTTAAATCTTCATATTTACAGTGAAATGGGAGCTCTGATTTCCCCTCATTTTATATCTGAGGAGCACAAAGAATAGTGAGCTTATGGATCTATGCTGAATAGATTGTCAGTGAGCAGAATATTCAGTTCCAACTATACCATTCCTTCTAGAGCTTTGTCTTCTGCCTGGTAGGGACCCTGAGTACTGAAGCTACCATAAATGAGAAGATGTCAAGATGACAGATGTGTGGCCTTCCCTGGGTTAAACCAAAGTCACTAAGCTTCTTTATTTCAAAATGTATAAGAATCTTTTGTAAGTGAATGTTCAGTGTAAAATTCTAACAGTGGGATGCAGTCTAACACGATTTCCTCACATTTGACCACAGGTAACTTCTTCAATGAGATTCATTCACTTTTCCCTGCACGGTCAGGAGATGTAGTCACATTCTCAAAACTAAAGTTTGGTAGTTCAAAATAGAATAATTAAAAGTCTACTTCTTAAGGTCTTAAGGAATACAAGCAAAATAAAATACAGATGTATACAGTAAAGGAACTCTTTGGTTTTCTAAGATGATGTTTTCAGAAGACAGCAGAGAAGCCAGAATAAAGGGATTGGGGTGGGGGGATAGGTATAGCTAAATTCCCAAGAATTTTTTAAAAAATCATTTTAAAATTAGAAGACCTATTGGAGGAGCTCTAGGCCAAATCTGTCATTTTCTGTTTAGGATGTGAGAAGCACAGTTACATAGCTGGTGATGTCTGATCAGCTTTCTTCCTTCAAGGCCCCAATTTTCTGGTCACAGGTGGAGGGGAAAGTGTTTGAGACACTGTGTTGGAACTTTTGGAAAAAGAGATAATAAAGAACCTGGGGTATCCATAATGAACTCTCCTTGATCTTGAATCCTCAAGGAACGGAGTATTTATGACATGATTTCACTAAAGTGAGTACAGACTTCTTTTTGTCCTTCAACTTCAAAAAAATGCAATTTGAGCACACAGCAATGGTAAAAACTCATGAAAAGTGAGGGAGAATGAACTTTCAGTTCCTATTATTGTGAGAGCGCTGGGCCTGTTTCCCTTCACAATATTCAAGAGCTGCAGATAAGTTTGCGAAAGTCAGCGCACCCTCATACTAAGAGCGTCAGTCAGGGCTTCGCTCATCTCTAGCAGGAATTATATCTCACCTTGCTGTGGGCGATCAGAATGAGAAACAGTGGAGGCTGATTCCCATCCAGATCTCAGACACAGAAGGACAGGGCCAGAGAACAGAAAAATGTTCCAAGTCATCATCAACACATTCTCTTTATCACGCACCGAGGGGCTGCGTAACATGGTCATCACTTTGTCTTATCTGGACAGGTCAACAGAATACGTGAAATGATGCAAAAACTCACCTGGCTTGAAGACCGGCATAACAGAGATGATCGATTAAGAATCTCAAAGCAATGAAAAAGCACATGGGGGCCAATTGCATTTATTTATCTATGTGAAATGATGACTGTGGGCCCTATTTTTAAAATTCCAAGATTTTATTTCTATTTAAAAGATCTTTAAATAGTAATTTGACTTTAAAAAGCATTTAAGAAAACATTCTGAAAGTACTTTTATGCTCATGATGTAATTACAAATGCAATATACAAAACAATGAAGTATGGTCTTAGGTTTTGAAAAGTGTGTGTGTGTGTGTGTGTGTGTGTGTGTGGTGTGTGTGTTTGATATAGAAGAAAGGCCATGTGAGGACACAGTGAAAAGGTGTCTTTCTGTAAGCCAAGGACAAAATCTCACTAGGATTTGGCTCTTCTCTTCTCGTACCTTAATTTTGGACTTCCGGTCTCTAGACTTGTGAAGAAATAAGTCTCTGTTGCTTGAGCACCTAGGAGGCCTGAGCATACTAAAGCAGTGGTAGCTGACTAACACAGGGACTGAGGAGGACGGCACAATGACCAGCCCTTCCATAAGGCTCAGAATGCACGGAGGCTGCCAGCACCTATCCTCAAGCCGATCCAAGTTTAATACCCATGTATGCAGTTGATGATTAAAGTCTCACAAAGGCAGGCTACATATGTGGGCTGAAAATGCCAGAAAGACACTTTCCAAAAATCTATGGAGATAGAGTGAGACACAGATTGATTTACTAAAGATGCACAGGGTTCTTCTTTAGTGTGCAATACCCAGAAACCAAAACATAGGCGGTTAAAAAACTATCTGGACAGTTCTCCAAAATACAGAGTAATTTAAGAATTAGACCTTAATGTGGGGTGCAAGGTGAAAGGGGGAAAGACAGAGAATTTATAAAGAGAAAATATTGAGACACATTTTCCTGAAGTGCAGGAAACAATGACATTTCTAACTTGGTAAAACACTGTGATTGCAATGGTTATTTAAAGATGGCTTTGTACAGAAAAAAAAAATTCTCTTCTATTTAATTGAGTGCCAAGTTAAAAGTTAATAAATTTACGGTGAAATATATTGTCAAATCCATGCAGGATCCATTCAATTCAAACACAAAACAGTCTTCTTCATTATGTGTCTAAATATTCATGTGATTTTTCTTGTGTATGAGTAACAAAAACCAATTCATATTGCCCCATAAGCATCGTTAATGGATAAAAAGAAACTAAAGATACTTTGTGTGGGTGGGGAGGGCTTAGGGGGTCAGAAAAGTCCATTTTATGCTAGATTACCAAGTAAGTCATCCCCAACCCTAGCTAGGTTTTGAGAACTTTAGAGCATGATGGAATTAAACTTCTTTCTTTAACATGGTGTGATTATTTTTAGCCAATGACGCTAGACTTTATTTGGAATTTTAATACAAATTTCTTCCCTATTTTCTAGTAAGTGTTCTTACTAGTAAATTACTTAATAGTGTACTTACTAGTTCGTACAATGAATAAATGCTGGAGGCTTCTTGCAACATAAAAAGGAAAGACAAAGATAATAGTATGTGAGAATTTGACTATTAGTTAATTTAGAGCCATAGAAGCAAGGCAGGTGTTATACATAGATCTTCACAGATCAGGAACCTGAGGAACATTAAGTAACACTCTCTGTATCATTGAATTAGAACATAGTGGAGACAAGAGGAAAACTCCAAGATTTGAACCTATGTATCGAAATAGGGTATCTGTATGTATGGCAACATGAAGAGACAAAGTAAAACAACCTCAAAATGAGGAACTTCCATTTATCTGCGATATCTTCCCAGCATAGCCCGAATGCCCAACTGACCAAAGCCCTATACTGTCACTCTCCCCATCTTTTGTGACCTTCCTCCCTCCTGAGAAAAGAATACTGTTCTCTTGTAGCCCTATATGTATCTGATGGCTTTCTATTCTGTGTAGGGTACAAAGGGGGCTTCCAGGATAAGGGGAAAGGTCTCTAGAAACAATATCCACTGCTGACAACTCAGCAGCTGGGAGACAAAGAACTGTTCAGCTTTTTAAAGCCAAGGACATTTTGATTGGTAAAATAAATCTTATTTCTTCACAGAGCAGAGTTCATTGAAAGAAACAGGGCTATTTAGAAATATATGTAAGACAAAAAATAAAAGACAAAAACCAATCCACCCAAACTAAAACAAAATGAAAGCGTTTAACTGCTATTTTAGCATCCACATGACATTTGCCCTGGACTGCTAACATATATTGCTTCTTTATGAAATTTTAATAACTTCTTGAACCACGGTCCTCCATAAGGTAAATAATTAGCATGAACCATAAAGGTGACTTGGAAAGTTGGGGCCGGGGAAATAGTGGTGCTCACCTGTCTGACAAGTACAAGGTCCCGAGTTCAATACCCAGTCCAACCAAAACAAACAAGCAAATAAAAATAAAGCAAGCAAACAAATAGCCAGAAAGGAAATAGAGTTGGCAGTGGGACACAAAATGAGTAGATAACCATAACTCATAGCTTTAGAGGCTATACCAGTAGAACTTGGTGGAGAAAGCTTGCTTTGGGAGGCACAGAGAATGAATAATGACAGAGATGCAATAAAATATCTCTTGCTAAAGCTGAGATTTTTTTGCTTTAATCAGTCCATTTGAGTAAGTGGCTGAGGGTTGAGAAATTCATTCTATAAAATTGCATTAGGCCCAGGGAATAAATTGGGCCATCTCTCCCCTCCCCAAGGGTCTTGAATGAGATAGACACAAAATGTTTTTAAAGGATTAAAGAGATTTGGACTGTGAGAGTTAGGAATCTGGAGACTATGCACTGCTTTTGGCTCGCACAATCCTACATCAAGATTCTAAATTTTCAAGTCATAGCATTCTCACCCTAAAATTGAGGATTTAAAAGTTATTTTTTTGCAATCTACTCCACAGTTGGAATGTCCTCTGTAAAGAGTATATAGATTCACTTGATTATGCTCCAGCTCTCAGAATTTTTCATTTTTGTGTTATTGAAATAACTCAGGTAACTGGAGGAGCTACTTTACATTAAACCAAACAGTCAATAATGATAGTTTACTTCTCAGGTAATTTGAGTGTAGCCAATAGTTGAGCAGCATCATTTTTCCAAGCAAAAACCCCAAGATTAAAATGCTAACCAATGGAAAAGAACAGCTCTCCCAAGACGGTGTGCACAGTTGCCTGACAAACCCTCCACCAACATCTCCCACATTTCCTCAGAGCCTGCGCTGGCCTCAGTCTTTCTGTATCTGCTTTCATGAGCCAGCTGCCAAAGGTGCCCATAGGACTCTGCATTGGACTCAGGACAACTATCAAAACCTTCACACACTTACCCCTAAAAATTAATCCAGGGGAGCGGTGTCTCCATCTTTCCCATCCTATGCTACTTAGCCTGTCAAAGTATGGGAAACGAGAAAGACTGAAAATATGATTGAAATTATTATCTGCTTCTCCATGACAAAAATGCACTGACAGTGGAATAAAGACAGCTTTCATAAATAGTGACCCATTTTTTGCATCTCTTTCCACTGTTTCTCACGTGACACAATTTCACTTCCTCCCTATCCTAACTTAATCCATCTTCTCAGCTCCAGCCACACCACTGCACTGCATGATGACTTTCTGTGCATAGAATGGGTGTCACTAAGTCGAGTATGTGCAGTAATTTTTAATGTTCTTTAACTTTTTAATAATACACAGAACGTGTTAGGGGCAGTTATTAGCCACCGTATTAATTTACGTATGGAAGTAAAAATTACTTTCTGTGCTTCTTGAGCATATCAAATGCAGCCAATATCACTTTTAAAGGAATACGGGACCCACTAGTGATTATGAAATCAGCTGCTGGTGTCACTTGTACATCTGGGAAAATGATGATTTTTAATTTTTTTAATTTAAAGATTTGCAACTGAAAACTACAAACTGTTAAACACTTCTATGTACTCCACAGTTATAATCTTCTCAAGATAATTGTTCATGTTCCAGTCCATGAATGGGCAGCATGGTGCACTAATATCAGAGAGTCTATAGGTCTTAACTCAATTTTCAAAGTGAGCTGGGAGATGATAGTGAGCCATAGGGGCAAAGACTAGCATACAAAATAATTAACCAGGGCTGCAAATGCAGAACTTGCAACTCTCAAGTTCCTGGTAAACAAAGTTCTGGATTGGACAACAAAGCCCACCTCCCCACACAACTGCCCATTCACCAACTGGCTGGCTCCTAAGTTCTGCAGAGCATCCACTCATGTGGTAGACGCAGTCCTGTTTTGGGAGCTGTCCTTATGTCAAGGTTGACTCTGATGACACGCAGAACTAACACATCTCCTTGTCATCTATCACAGAAGTGCGCGACAGCATGGCATTTGGTTCCTGTCGACGTACTTCAACAGTATGGATTGTTTTTTATCTTGTTTATTTTTATATCATAACTAGAACAAGAGAATTAGTCTTTCCTGGAGAAAAGGTAGTAGGGTATCTATGAAGAAACAAAAACTGGGTGTGTTGACTACCAGAAATAAAAATGCATTCGGGCAAAGGATTTTATTTCTGTTAGATTTCCAATACGCCACGGACTTGACATTTTGGAATTGAATAAAATACTATAATTAGTATAATTAATTGAATAATACACTATAATTTTTTTCAGTGCTGGGGATTGAACCCAAGGCTTAATGCAAGCTAGGCAAATGCCATACCAAAGTTACAATCATTTTATTTTGAGACAGGGTCTCCGTGCGCTGTGCACGTTGGCCTTAAACTTGTAGTCCTATTGCTTTAGCACCTTGATTAGCTAGGATTACAGGTGTGCATCGCCACTTCCAGCTTTTGAATATTCTCAAAAGTTGGAAGGATAAAAGGTTCACTGAGTGAGCACATAATGTTCTACACGTGGAAAGTACAGAAGTGAAGTCAGGGAAGCTGTCAGAGGCAGGGCTGGGGCCAGAACATGCTCCATCTTGTCTCATGCAAGAGTGACTAGTACCGACAATGTTGCAGAAAGCACCTAACAATGTGATTTAGAAAAACATTGCTCAGTAATAGTGGACTAAAGAAAACTTTAAAAAACACAAACAACCTCTCCTTCTACTTTCTTACCCAAATCAACACAATTTCCCAATAATTTTAACATTTTGTCCACGACCCATTACTTCTGGCCAAGCCCTTGTTTTTCTGAGGTCTCTTCTTCCTCATCTGACTCACTGACATCATAAGAATTAATAAATATTTCTGGGCTGGGGATTTAGCTCAGTGGTTCTGCCACTTGCCTCACACAATGTCCCGAGTTGGATCCCCAGTACAAAAAAAAAGATACAATAAACATTTGAAAGATAGATATAGTTAACCTGATTTAAACATTACACAGTATATACATATGTTAAATCTGCACACATTATTTTTGTTTTTATGTATCAATTAAATACATTTAAACTTTTAAAAAATAGGCTTTATTCACTTTTGTCCAGTCTGCAGTCCTTTAAGTTTTGAGCCCTGTGCAAGTTGCTTTTCTTTGGTTTGGAGATGACTGACACCAGTTGGAAAGAGAAATATGTAGACTGGGGTTCTCAATATTCTCATTCTAAGCAGCTAGATAAGTACACATGTGTCACGTGCTCTCTGAGACAATCACAATTAGTAATTAACAGCACCAACACAGCTGTTCTGAGTATATTCGCCACTCCAGCACCATCTTATGTTTTGGAGAATAAAAACCATTTTCATACCTGCGAAAAGTTTCTACATCTTGGATCATCCCAAAGCAATAGCAAAACCAGACTTTAAGGAGAGAAAAGTTATTAAATTGAAAAGGACATTTCCAATATTAACATTAAGTGCCGAATTTGAAACTGCTCAGGAACATAGCATTATATATATTTTTGGGGGGTATGGGGATCGAACTCAGTCCTTGTGCTTGCGAGGCAGGCACTGGAACCCCTGAGCTAAATCCCCACCCCTTTAAATTTATATTGCAAGAGTAAAATTTGAAAAGTTCTTTTCATAGAGAATAACAATAATTATTATCAACAAGGGTATGAAAGGAATTTACCGTAAATGTTTGGAAAGGCAATTGGAAAGGAGGACAAAGGGACAGTCCAACAATAATGAAAAATTTAGATTTTTCTCAAAGTTAGCTCTGGATTATGGAATTCTCATTATGAACAGATTCCAACTGCCAGCTCAACTCTGAAAGAATAGTGAGTTGCCCCTCTCTGTTGCCCACCACGGGGCTTGAATGATGTTACAAGCCTCTACTATGGGAAACAGTAATTGTGACCTTACAAGGTCTAGCTCATGACATTTCTGAAATAGAAAAAATCACTTTCTACCCATAAGTTCAATACTGTCTTAAATGGGGGGGTGCCACACTTCCAAAAACATGGCAATTGTTTATCAGGCTAATATTTTCTTTTCGAGACTCTGGTCTTGAAAGACACTGGACTTTGGGGGTCCTTAAGGAAGCACCTAAGGTGGGCCTTCCTTGGAGGAGGATGAGCACTCCATAAGTGCAGTCTCATTTAGTCTTTGTAATGGCTCCACAAGGCCAGCATCATGGCAGCATTTTCTCAGGAAAAGAGAAGCACTGATCCTTAGTAACTTATGGTCAAACAAAGAGACAGTAACCAAACTGAACAACGCCAGTACTTCCCAGGGCATTGCCAGCCTCTTCCAAGGCTGAAGAAAAAGAGAACGTTAAGTTCAGAGTGTGTCAAATCCTTGCTGGATTAAGTTCAGAAGAGGTCTTTGTCACAGTGCCTCCTTCTGTGATCACAATTCATCTGACCATGCATATGGTCTACTCAGTATGAGCCTATATCACAAAGCAGTGTGGAGAGCACGGGTTCTAGACAGAGACAGACTCAAGTCTGACCCAGTCATGCTTCTTAATGGATAGTTACTTAATTTTGCTAAGACACAGTTTATAAATCTATACACTGCATATTCCTATAAGGCTTGTTCTAATGCCTAACTCTACTGGCCACCAGAGTTACAAGCAAAGTAAGTGTTCACACCTGAGCATGGGGGCACACAAACGTAATCCTAGTAGTGAGGAGACTGAGGCAGGAGGATTATATGTTCCAGGCCAGTCTGTGCTACAGAGAGGCCAAAAAATAAAAGGAAAGAAAGGAAGGAAGGAAAGAAAGAAAGAAAGAAAGAAAGAAAGAAAGAAAGAAAAGAAAAGAAAAGAAAAGAAAAGAAAAGAAAAGAAAAGAAAAGAAAAGAAAAGAAAAGAAAAGAAAAGAAAAGAAAAGAAAAGAAAAGAAAAGAAAAGAAAAGAAAAGAAAAGAAAAGAAAAGAAAAGAAAAGAAAAGAAAAGAAAAGAAAAGAAAAGAAAAGAAAAGAAAAGAAAAGAAAAGAAAAGAAAAGAAAAGAAAAGAAAAGAAAAGAAAAGAAAAGAAAAAAGAAAGAAAGAAAGAAAGAAAATTTATAAGCCTGAATATTAGGTTTGGTTCTATTCACCAAACATGATAAGGAATGAATGCACAGACTAAGCAGACTAAGTTCTATTGCTGTAGATGACATATGTACTTTCAAATCATTCGATATAGTCAGCTCAGCTCAATTTATCCCTGTGTGACCTTTCTTTCCTGATGACTGCCCTATTTTGTTGAAGGAAATGGATCTGTCTGCTCTCTTCATCAGTTTTCTCCAATCTATGTTTAGAATCATGGGAACTCAGGATTGGAATAAATCATAACAGGAACAGCCAAAGTATAGTGGAACTGCTGGTGTGATTGATAGTTAGAGCATCACTGTCAAATTGAGTGGCATGGGTGCTGTCTGTTTGTAAGGTACATTTCTGCGTGTGTCTGGGTGGGTCATGGAGGCATGACCTTGGTACTACATATGGTCCTTCATCTCTTTCTCTCAAGCTCTGTTTCCTGGCTACTATGAACAAAGTAGCTCTGCTCCACCACACCCTTCTACCATGATATTTCTGCCTTGGAGCCAGCTGACCATGGACTGAATCCTTTGAAAACATGAGCCACATTAAACCTCTCTTCCTTCAAGTTGTGGGTGTTGGGTATGGTGTTCCAGAGATGGCAAAGTTGACTAATGTACCTAGGGAATTCACTCACTCTCCAGCTAACCTACTAATCACTACAACTGGGAAAAAAAAAACCAAACAAAACAAAACAAGAGAAGACTGTTAGTAATATCTGGCTAATCCAGGGGTAGAATGGTCTAACAGAGAGACTTAGGATAGGATTTATAAAAGTTAATTTAATTTCCCACAGAGTTACTGATGAATCTCCAAATCTGAAAACAAATTTTTTATACCTACTTGAAATTTGCACAAACACAGGACTAGAAAAAACTTGTGCCACTGCCCATAAAAATGCATAATTCACATTATGCATAATTCATAATTCACATTAATTTAGTAATCTAAGTCAGATAACTTTGTGGCAGATATAGAATGTGAAATTAAATACACATACAAATATATTTATTTATGAAAGACACATTTTTTAATTTCCAACATAGAAGACATTATATTGGGATTAATTGGCAAGTCACTTGTTAGCTTTATTAAAGTACTAAATATATAAAGTTTAGCCAAGATTTAACTATATTCTGATGGAAGGCTATTAAAACAAATACCAGCTAAAGTAAATTCCGTTAAGTGGAACCACTTTTAAGCTTCCTCGCCTATCTCTGCCTACTCATATAGGTCACTCCAAAGATTTGCAACATTTACTAAGTAACTTAACAGTAACCTGTCATTCATTAAAATGCAAATTGGTTCCAAGGCTGACACAGCTGGGGCACATATCAAATTTAAAGCATATCCCTCTTGGACGGGGTCAGTTAATTTTATAACCATTATTGTCACTGTTTTTACTATACAAGTTCATTATGCCTCTTCCTTCGTGGTAAACATATACCTTTAATTTGAATGTGGAGAAATGTGTGCACATGTAGCATATGACTACAAAGAAATCTTGTGCTTCAGCAAATACTCGCAATATTCAAGTTGATTTTCACAACTGTCGCACTGAAAAGGCAACTGACGCTAGGAAGGTGAAATAATAACCCGGGAAATCCTAAGAGATTCAATAGCCAGAAATGTGCAGTAAATGCCCATCACATATTGCCGCTCCCATCTGAATTCCTAAGTACAATAATGTGAGGCTGGGATGCAGACCATGGTGCCAACCGGGATATTGAAGGCCAATGACTCTGATTCCACTGACTTTTCTTCCTGATCCTCAACATTGGCTCTGTTCTGTTATGAATTCCTTCAATTACTTATTGATATTTCCAAAAACAAACTCTAAGTCAGACTTAAAAGTACATATATATATATATAATTCTGTAAGTTGTGCTCCTAAAATGTCTACAATGAACTGCATGAGTTTTGCAGAAAAAAAGAGACAAATATAAGTGCCAAACCAATGCTTGGCATATACTGAGTGTTTAAGAACTATTTTTCTGATTTCCTCATAAAATAATAAGGGACGTACTCGTAACCATAATATAGCCTTTTCTGAAAATATTCTGAATACTTCTGAAAATATTTTCTAAAAATATTCAATTTCAAGGTTTTACTATTTTTCTGAAGAATCTTATAAAAAATGCACTTGCCAGGAAATTATGATATGCTGTCAAGTGTAAGACAATGCCTGATGAGCATCAACTGTACCAAGTCTTATTCATTCCTAATAATCCAAACTCAGGGAAAAGATGGTTCCAAGGCAACAAGACCACACTACTGTAAGTGCTGCTGCTGTGTGCTGTTTATTCAGCTCTCATCTATAGACTCTGGGAGCTGGAGAGACTTGGCGGGGGTCACCCATCCTCTGGAACAGTCCTTCACCCTTACATGGTGAGCTAGCTCTCCTAAGACATGGGCTAAGAGTTTATGCACTTCCCTTTCTGCTCAGCAAAGCGTCTGGCTTTATTACAGCCATGCAGTGAATGTCTCTGGAATGCAAGCAGGAGCAGATGAAGGGCAGAGGGCCTTAGCTCCTTATTCTGAAATCGCCAAGCCCAGAGTCACCTACCTCTATCTGAAGCACTGTTAAATAACTCACCTGTTTTATAAAATCCTTTTCCTATTTAGGGCTGACTGGGAAAATGAAGCCCAGAACGTCCCCTGAAGGAACTCTGGGCCCAGGGGTCAGGCCATGGCCTCAGGACAGTGAGAGGAACCACGTCTGTGCGAACCAGAAGAATTTTAAACTGTTCCTTTTTAAAATGTCATACAAAAATCTCAATTCTGAGACCCCTGGCAAATTTTGAAGAGACCCTGAGTGCCCTGCTTCAAAGCCTGGAATATTCCTGTCAGTCAAAGGCAATAGTGATGATGTTTAAAGGAAAAAAGTAGAAAAGATTTGCATATAAAAATACGTTGCAGTGTTCACACAAGTCAAAGTAGAAACTTAAACTGGGAGTTTTGAGGAAGTCTGTGTGAGAGATGGTGGTTCTGCTTATCATGCACAGAGGGCAGATTTCATAGACTTTTAGGGAACAGTACAAACAAGACATGCTAGGTACCAGGAAGAAGAAAGGGAGAAAAATACGATAGCTTTTCAGAAGCAGATCAAGCGAGTGGGGTATGACCAACAGTAAAGAAGATATATACATGATGGTAAAAACAATTTACCATTTGAATTATTTCTGGTTCTACTGTTCTGACTCTAAAGGTCTAATAATGCATTTAGTGAAATTTTCATGAAATTGCTCCACATAATCTAAAATGAGATTAAAATTAACAGTAATTTTAAAAAGTCATAAAAAGAAAAGCTTCCATATGGTTAAAGTTGAGAACACTGATTAAATAAAGTTAAACAACTGCGGGACTACTCAGAGCTTTTGCTATGCTTTTACATGTCCCAAGGACCTGTATAATATGTAGTGTTTCTAAAGTATACTTCACAGCAAAATCCCTTTACCACTCCATTTTTAAAAGCATTTTATTAAATTAGTGGTTTTTGGAAAACACTTTAGAAAATGTTTTCTTAGTATTCTCTCTCATTTACATAGACTATTAATTAGTAATAGTCTGAATATCACATAATTCTTTTCCAGAAGGGTCATTCGGCAATACCAAATTGATTAAAGCCAGATATGTGGAAAAATCAAGATATTTATGTTACTTTAGATGATTAATGAGTATATTATGTCTATTACCCTTTCCCATTTTCAGTGGGGTCAAGAATTAAGATTCATAACAGGGATTTTACGATGTTCCAGGCACTGTGCTGAGTATTTTGTAGGCACTAATCATGTGATCCTTACAATGCCCCTTTATGTTAATGCTTAGCAAGTAGCTGCATTTTATGGAGAAGCAAACTGATCCTTGGAGATGTTAACCTAAATGAGGAAGAAAGCACTAGAAGTCACATTTCAGAACCAGAGAGTCCGAATCCAGAGTATAGGCATTTTAACCACCATACTGCAACATGTATATTAATAGTTCAGTTCCAGAATATAAAGCAAAAGCAACGCAAGCGTTAACTTTGAGAAAATTAACTGAGTACACGGAACAAATTGGCATAGGTATCACTTAGATATGCCTTGAGTCATTCCATCTTTCTTCCCTAAACACCAGTTGATAATCAGATACTGTTCTGGGTACCTGGGATCCAAGAAGAACAAGCAGTCAGACTCTGTATATTTTTGGAAAAAATAATCAATAAGGTGAGCACATATAATAAGCATAAGGAGGAATAACAACCGTAGGAAAACAAAGGGCTCTGAAGTGTTGCAGTATGTGTGTTGTCTTGTGTGCAGGAAGAACCAGGTAGGCCTGTGTATTAGAACAGGTCAGGTGAGAGCTCAAACGCAAGCACGGGGTCTTACATGGGGAGTCACTATGACCATGATCAGAACGCTGCACAGGAGAACTGAGTTCTTTGGCAACTGCTTCAAGCAATCATAAAAAAAAAAAAAGAGCTGTTAAGAGGGCAAGTGGGAAAATGGCTTCAAAGAATGTGATTCTAAAAGGAAAAAGAGAAATACGACAGTAATAGGAAGGCAATATAAGATGAGAGAGATTCTTTACCAGTTCTTTTAAGATACAAGAACTAATCATATGGAAGAATTCTGTTAATTGATAACAGAATCGAAACGGAAATTTTGATGGTAAGAGAAAAACTTAATTGAAATGACAAGTGTTTTGATGGGATAAACAGAAATGGGGTCCAATAACCAAACGGAAAGGTGGCCGTAGGTAGAAAATGAACAATAAATTGACCACAGAAACAGAAGACAAGCCACAGCATGTGGTCCAGATAAACAGAGGAGTCAAAACAGAGGAGTGAAAAAAAAAAAAAGAAGCCACACCATGTAACAGAGCTAACTTGTTTTCTTTGAGGTCACATGCTGACTTCTTTTTAGCTATGCTTGATTTTTTTCCTTATCTATAAAGACGGAGAGAATAGAAACTATGACATTATTGTACAAATTAAAAATAAATCACTGATTTTTAAAGCTTCGAGTGACTATAGCGTCCAAATGGTAAATATTGTTTATGGTGCTACTGTTATATTATCATTAATTAAGTGTAGCCCAAATTATGTGATTTGAACACTTGAATTTAATTTACTACCTCCTTGGCATCAAATAAAATGCAATCCCTGGGAGAAAGAGCAAGTTGTCGACTGCAATCTGCTTTGTTTAACATAGTTTCCCAAATGCAATTTTGGCACATTAATCCTAAAGGGGCCACAAATTGAATCAATTCTGATTTCGTTAAAGTCTAAGAAAGCAGTGTTACATTCTATCGAGCCAAATGCTTATCTTGTAGCAAACAAATAGAGAGCATTTTGAAATGCAATATTTGCTACATTTTTTGATTAGCAAGCAGAAGGAATGGATGCCATCGATACCTGGACTCCCAGAGCGAAACTATTTATTTCCTCAGTGAAAATCTCTCTTGATACCTGGGCTTCTCCCTCTGGCTGCCTGATCTCTTTGGTGGTCTTGACACAGCTGCCACCCTGGCTTATCTCTCCTGGTTCACTTCAGTCTTTCACTTTTGCCTCCTTACTCCTTACCCCGCATATTGTTCGCTCTCTGCACAGCAGCGATTGAAAGAATTGTACATCAGGTCAGGACACTACTGTGTTTAAAACCATTTTATTCTGTAAGGAATAAATGCACCTCCTCTATGGTTTAGAAAACCATGCTGAGATGGCCACTGCCCACTCCTGCGACCCATCTCTTCCTGCTCCTTCTATTAATTTTGCTCCCTACGTGCAGGTTGGCACTCTGTCCTAGGAATATTCCAGTCTTTCCCTAGACAGCATTCTTTGACCTTCCTCTTCCTCCTTCATGGAACATTCCTCCTCCAGTTCACCTGAATGGCTCAGGATCATCTCATGCGTCTCCGTTCAATTATCAGCACCTCCCTTAAAGCAACTCCACAAGCACCAGTTTTATTTCATTCATTCATTACACTTATCCTCAGCTGAAATCACTCTGATGGTTTCTCTATTTATTTGTTTTCTGATGTTTCTGGAGTGGGGTGTCTTTTATGAACTACACGTAAAACTTCGTGTCTTCTTCACCCTTTTATCTGGAGTGAATAGAAACTGGGAGTTCACTGAATTTAAAAGGGGAATAAATAAGCTCTGACTGCTGAAATTTGGCAGATGACAGTTAAACCTCAACAGACCAGAGTGACTTCCACCATCCCGTAAGTTTCCTTCCTAATAGAAGGAATTTTTTAAATTATTGTTTTTGTTATTTATTGTTTTATTTATTCCTCCATCCCTTAAATCACTCAGCCAACTTACCACTTATTTATTACCCTAAAATCTAACTTTGCATAAAGTACTTACCCAATTATTTTCTATATATTTGACAATGTGTATTATGTGCAGAAATAAATCAGAATGATCTCAAAGAATATAAATTGCACTGTCTCACTTAATGCCTGATTCCAGAATAGTACAAGATTCTATATTCCTGGAAAAGACTATCTAATTCTCTGCCTAACAATAATAAATTATATATTCATAGATATTGAGAGAAACATCTTTTGGGGAAATATAAACTGAATTCATGACCACAAACATGGATAACTGAAATAAATTCCAAGACCAAGGGTTGTCAGAGTAAAGTGGAAGATGCTTTTGCAAGGGAAAAGTACAATTAAAGGTACATAGGACAGAGGGAGGAAAAAAGTAAAAGACATCACCAAGTTCAGAAAAATCTGCCCAGAATCTGGGCTTCTACACATTAGCACCAATTTATACCAGGAGATAACTCAATGGATTCATCTAGAACTCCTGATTTAGAAGAGAAGGGTAGGGAACTGAAAACATGGCGAAAGGTTTTTTGAAAAGATGTGATCATTTTTCTGAAAATACCGCTTTTATTGAGCATTCATTATATTTCAGGTATTACATTAATTCCTTTACATGCATTTCATCTCAGTGAGCACTATTTATTATTTCCCCACTTTAGATAAGAACAGGAAAGCAGAGGAGGAATTTGAGCCATACAAGGTCAGAGAAAAGTAAATGACAGATGCTGACCTTGACGGTAGCCTAATGTGAAAGCCTCTGTGAACTGAACGCACGGAAATGATGACCAGTTGATCTTAATCCACTTCAGTGGATCCCCACTGCTTTCCCATGTTTAGATGACCAGTGCTAAGAGCCAGAAAATAAATTGCTGTTTTAAAGAGTTATTTCTGTAGTTACTAATCCCACTGTAAAAGTTAATGGCTCATTTTCAAGCCAAATATTTTTCTTTCAATTAAAACTGGAAAGATGCTCAATGAAATGTCAGATAAATGAGTCCCTCCTTATTGCCTCTCATGCTAGGGATCGAATTTGGGACCTCATGCATGCTAAGTATGTGTTCTATCACTGAGATACACCCTCAGGCTCTAAATTACAGTATCGCTAAGCTCCAAAATCCCTGGAATGATGCCCATGGGATATCATTAGTTAAAAAAAGCAAAGAGTAGCGGCATAATATGATCCCAGTTGATATGCTAATATTTGGAAGCGTGTGGAAAAATAGTTTTCACTCTTAGCAAGGCCTAACTAGGCAGGTGGAGAACTCTATCATAATACCATCTTCATACATCTTTGTGTATGTTCCATCACAATAAGCATAGCTTAATTTTGTAATCAATAATGAGTACAGAGTAATTTTTCCTCATCATTTATTTCTAAATATGGTCTTCCTATGTGTTTTAATAGTTTTTCTCACATGATCTTATTTCTAATCTTAGCTGTTGTTTTTTAACTCTTCTTTCAACCAAATTTACTTTACACATCAATATTCCAGTTAAGATTTCCACTGAATGACAAATTCTCTAGCAAAAATAAATTGAGGAACTTTTGGTTTGTGATGCCTGATTCAGTTCTGTTAGTCTGTTAGTAAAACTAGCTACTGGATATGGGGCGTCCTTCACATGTCCATGTGTAAGCATAAGGCTGTGTGTGTTATCAACACACATATTTCTATATCAATGAGAAATTTCAGATTGCTCTATCATAAGTGTTGTACACACCACTTGAAGATGAAATATGAACTAGGATTAGTTTACTTAACTAACTTGAATGGCCAGTCTATTACTGGCATAGGGACCAGAAGTAGTAATTTGTAGTCCGTAGCTTTAATAATGAAATCACCAGATTATTGGTTTTAAGGCACTTTGTAAGGAAAGTTGTAGGTCACTTCAAACATTATCCTACAATGTAGAGGGCTCTGATGTAGCTGAAAACTGAAGGAGCTAGCAAAATGAATGTCCTCACTAAACCTAAACTATTACTTGGCTAGGAAGTGACCACCAAACAAGCATATACAGATATTCCTTGCTTAACAACACACCTGTTAATGACTTTTCAGACTTACACCCATCTTTGTACAGTTACGGACATCTTGTGTATAGAGCATCAGTGTCTTTTGCGTACAGTACATCTTGGTTATATAGTAGTGTCATTTTTGCCAAGAGTACTGTATAATAAAGTACTGTAGTTTTATGTTCTGGTATACACTACAGTATGGCATGTAAGAGTTATACAAATAAGAGCAAAGTCATCAAGGTAGAGTTTTCTTTGACCGTTTCTACCTACCTACTCAGGGAGACTGGGAGCCAGCAGAAAAAATACTGTACTAGGATAGAGGGGAGACTAGGGAAGGGATGATAAAGGAAAGGGTATCACGGAGTGGAGCGTGTTCATAAGTCCAATCTCACAGCCCAAGAATTTGCTGTTCCAAATGCAAGACTGATACATATTAATTTACACAGCTCCTTTCAGTGAACGCAAGCATCTAAATACACTTCTGTTCTTGTCGGAGGAACAGTTCCTCCTCATCAGTTCCTGGTTCATTGGTAGAACAGAGACAACTCACAATGCCAAATGTCCGCCATCCCTTTCCATCAGCGTGTCTGCTGGCTCGGCCCACCAGCCCCCCGCATTCCTCCACCCTGGAGGATGGGATGGATGCCCGCTCATGCTTTATCGGAGAATCATCACCTCAGATAAGGCTTGGTGCTGTTCAAACCTACCATTCTAACACCATTTTCAAAAGCTTGCCGGGTGAGAGGAGCTGGTCCGTCCACAGTCTTGCCGTCATCATCCGGGCCCCAACTGGCACTGTATATGTGCACGTGCTGGGGGTTGAAGCTGACTGACTTCGCTTCCACCATGTCCGTGACATCTCCGTCCAGCATTCTCACACCTGCGAGACAGACAGGAGGGTGAGCTCAGTACAGAACTGTCACTATCCGACATCCAAGAAACCACACTATTGGGCTTTGGGGGTAAAAAATGTTGGTTTTTTGGGGGTACCAGGGACTGAACTCAGGACTTTGCACTTACAAGGCAGGTGCAGTGCCACTGAGCTAAATCCCCAACCCCTAGAAAATGTATTTTTAATCAATACTTCGGAAAGAACATTTTCTCCCTGAAAGGATAATGTGCAATTTTCAGAAGATGTCTTAGGGAGCAAAGTTACATTGCATGTAAAAGGAGAAAAGCTTTCTAAAAATCTTCTTTATCCATTTTTTTTCCTCCAAGCTTCTAATTCCTACAGTGATTGCCATAATCATCCCTTCTCATCTCTTCCTAACTTCTACTGGATAGGAAGATCCTCAAGCAATCTGCGTTCCCTAAGTTTCATTCCAGTAAACAACTGGTGCTCAGAGTTGGTATAAAGTAGTCTAGCTTCCGCAGTCTTGTAAATTTGGGAAAACTGCCAAGTTAGGTTGGTCCTATTTTCTTTATATCTAGTATCATCCCCTAATCTGAAGATTGATGGAAACAATATATTTATTTTTTGTGAAGTTATTTATAAATCAAATAATAAATGGGAATGCATTTAACACTTCAAAAAATTCCAAAGGATTTCAGCAATGTTTAGCCATTAATCTTCATTTAAGTAGCTTCCTACAAGACAGAAATTATTAACTCTAAAGTGGACACTAAGACACTTAGAAATGAATTATATGCTGAGCCACACAGTACTCTCCAAGGCCAAGGAGGGAAGATCACAAGTTCGAGCCTAGTCAAGGCATTTAGCAAGAACTTGTCTGAAAATTTTAAAAAGGGGCTGAGGATGTAGCTCCATGCAGGTACCCTGTGTTCAGTCCCACAGTACCCTAAGAAAGAAAGGTTATGAGAGATAGAGATCGGGGGGCACCAAATGCCAGGCTTTCCTTTTTCCCTTCTATTTTGGAGACTCACAATAACAAACTATTTAATCGTAAGGTAAACATACCTGGGCTGAAGCTAAATATCATTACTGAAATATTATGTCTTTCCAGGGCAAACTTACTCTTTACTAAAATCTTGCTGTGTCAGTAAGATTTCAAGTGTTCATTGGTTATCAATAAGCAGAAATTAAAGAGTAAGACCTCATATCAGGCAGTCGTACTATACGTAACTATAAATCTAGCTCCTTTCTATTACCTATCATTGATTTGGCTCTTTATAATTTGGGTTTCTTTTTTGCGGCTTTTTAAAGAACTTTAACTTTTAACTATCAAATTCGCAAAGGGTAAGAAGTGAGTGTGTCTGTATCAAAATTTTCAGTAACAAATTTTGCCTCCATTTTGTCATCTAAAAGCTTTTTGAATTTTTAAAATTGCATGACAGAGATCACTTTTCATCTTTTAATATGTTTAACAACAATTAAAAAAGTAAATAAGCCCTTACGACATTCAGCTAACATTGAATTTTCCCCAAATATCGTATCCTAAAGATGGTGCATGTGGTTGTTATGTCTCCTATGTCTTCCTCCAGACTTCTGTACTTGTTGTTGTTGTTGTTGTTTGTTTTGGTTTTCTGAGACAGGGCCTCACTGTGTAGTTGAGCCTGACCTGGAACTCACTATGTAGCCCAGGCTGGTCTCAAATTCACAGAGATTAGACTTCTGGGTTTTCTCTACATA
>NW_022900943.1:23676368-23710714 GCF_012274545.1 Fukomys damarensis | reverse complement strand
ATATTTCTATTTCAACTGACACATAACAGTTGTACACACTGCTGGGTTACTCTGAAATTCTGTTTTCTGATTTTTAAAGTAGAGTGTACGTTAACAGGTGATATAGAGAGTGAAAGTTGTACATAAACCGCTTTAAATATTACAGGACACAATTTGTACTGAGAAAATTTATTTTGTGGGAGGGAAAACTAAGCACAATACACCGCTTGTGCTAGAAGCTGAGTACCTATTGGTTTATTTCAATATGATATGAAGTTTCCATATAGATCTGCATGTTTTTAAGTGAATAAATGAACTACTTCACCTTAAAAAGTAGAAAGTAAAACTATGTCACCAGTACAGGGAGGTCGACCCGGTACAATCTTACTGGCATGTCCAAATGCCATCATGCCTGCATCAACACAATATCTTGTTTCAGTTGCTATATGACGCATTCCATACAAAGTGCATGATAAAATGCCTGCTAAATTGTTAGAGGCTCATGATTTGCTGACTGCAAATCCATAAGGAAGAATCTCATCATTTTGTTAAATTTTACAGGTAAAAAGTAGGCTCCTTTTCCTTCATTTAATTCTAAGCCTTCATGCCTTAGGCTGAAGGGCTTAAATCTATAATTCAGTATGGTCTTGCTTAGAACATTTTCAAATCACCACCAACAATTTGTTCTCTTAATGAAGGGCCTATGAAGCCAGGTCAGCATTTTAGCTGTGCGTTTACCATTTCACTCCCTCATTCCTTCAAGGTTTATAGTGGGAGTTCTGGGTCTGTGACAGTCTGGGGTGTGAGCCTGCCCGTGGCCTACGAGGCGGGTTGGCTGGGCAACTCTGACGTGACTCTGTGGAAAGAGCAGAAACCTCCACACCCTCATCTCTCTCAGGGAAAAACCATGGTCTCCTGTTTTAGCATCTCCAGGCCTTGGGAGATATGGCACATGCTCCAGAGTACAGCTAATTATTGGTTAACAAACTGACATGAAATAAAATTGGTGGGATTCAGGGTGAAGTAAAGGGAAGAGGTCACATTTACTGTGGACTGACATTCAAGGTAAGTTTCGAAAACCTTTTCTTAGCAGTGCTATTACATGCCATGGCATTCTTATCTGTGATCTCACTTTCTGCAGATTCAGTTATCCAAGGTCAACTAACGGAAAATATTAAATGGAAAATTCTAGAAAGAAACAATGCATGTTTTAAATAATTTTTATTACAGTATATTTATATATTCTTTCTATTTTATTATTAGCTGTATGGTGCTTTGTAAACAGTGGCCAACCTGGTCCCAGAGGCTTCATTCATCTTACGATACCCTTTATCGGACCCTTAGGAAGCACCGTTAAGCAGAGCGGAAGATCTATATAGAACATTTTCTTTCTATTTGTATGTGATTGTGTCACTTGGCTGTGGCTTACAAAGATGATTACAAATGGTAAAGTTAGAGTTTGCTCTTATCAACACTTCAACTTACACTGCTTTGGCTGGATCTCAGAATAAACATATGTTCATTTGAATTTGTACGTATGTGTGTATGTGTAGATATAATCTGTAATCATTTGTGAGAACACTATAACTACCTCATGCTACTACCGAAGGAGATTTTACCATTGACCATTCCACTGCAATGACAAGGACCCTTTTCTAAAAGCCTAAGTATCACACATAATAGCTTTTCTGCTTTGAGAGAACGTCAAAATGTTTATTTTCTTAAGAGATAAGGCCTGATGTTTCTAATGCTAGTTTCTTCTGACCCAGGTACCCATTGTAGAATTTTGGTACAGACATCAAAGACTCCCATTTTTACTGTTAAATACAGTAACATTTTTTTTCTTCAACCCCTTTAGAAAAAACACGTTTGTAACACTGTAGGAGTACTCCATGAGCAGTTCTTAACTGTACTGAATGACACAAGTTAACCTAGTCGTTTTGCAGTCTGCAGTAGTCAAACTTATGCAAAAATGGGCCCATCCAGTTTAAAAAGGATTCTGGAAATGAGTTAGCAAAAGAGCTGCCTGGCTCTTATCTCTATGTGTGGAAGTTTGTTTTCCATACCTCCAATCTTGGCGTTGAAAGCAATTCCAACTGTGCAGTGAGAGTTGTTTGCAGCGGCTGCCACTTCTCCAGCACAGCGGGTTCCATGCCTGCAGGCAGAACACACACACTTTCTAAAGTAAGACACTCCATTCTCACTGACTCAACACATCACCCCCACCACTCAGGTTTCAAAGTAGTGAAGAAAGCATCCAGCTGCGGGTGTGTCTGGAACTTCTTACCCAAGTAGCACTTGGGTTGTCTATGGCAAATTCTTAGCACATAATTATGCTGTTTTGGATTATATTATTTTAGTATTTATATGTTTGCTTTTGATGATATCTTGCTCTCTCAACTAGAAAATCTTGAAAGCTAAACCCCACCCATTTTTCTGTATCTGCCACACTTCTGCTGACCAGAATAGTAGCCACAAGTCATATATAACTATGGGGTCCATGAAATGTGACTAGTGTGAACTAATTTCAACTTTTATAAATTAACTTTAACTTCATTAAAAACTAATATTCAAGTATGAGAAAAGTTAACAATGTGGGTATGAGAATATGCTTATTACACTGCAATTTTAAATATAGTCAAGCTTTCTAATGAAAAATTTCTGTCAAGAACAGGATGTGCTGTACGCACTAAATTACAAAGATTTTGCATAAAATAAATATCTCATTAATATTTTTATATTAATTACACATTGAACAACCTTAGTAAAATATATTGCAAAGATTTATTTCACGCGTTTGTTTCCATCTCTTTTTTTGATGCGGCTATAAGAAAATGACTTTTGTCCCCAAAGCACTCTCTTTTCTTTCTTTCGACAACACCTTTGTTCCCTGATCAGCAAAATCTTGTTGCTGAAAGGACTTCTAGGATCATCTTTTCCAAAGATGCCAAAAAAGTTTCAAATACAAAGAACAATATATTTGGAAGTAGTGGCCTTAAACACTGTGTGAAGAATGTTACGGCATGAACAAGACGAGAAAAAGAAAACAGTAAGACTGAAGGCTAACATCTGCCTTGGGAACAACCAGTATGGTGTATTTGCCTTTGCTAAGGGCGCTCATGGCCCAGCCCTTCCCCTCAATTTTAGAGATGAGCTCACTTAGAAAAGAGATCTGTCAAAAGTAGCACAGTTAACAAACCAGTGATTAACTCTGAGGTCCTCATTTCAGTGCTTTTTATTCACAGCTGCCTTGGACCACACTTGTCACAGGATATGACTATCATCTATGCAACTCTGAACAAGTTGTCGCCCTCCATCAATAGGTACACATGCAAGTCTACACAAAGGAGACACCAAATACTGCTTTGTTCACTTAGTAACATTTCTGTAATTTCACTTATAGAAACATTAATACGTATCACTTTGTCACTAATATAACCCATAAGTAGTCCATATTGAGTATGATGCATGTGTACCTCTATCTGTATGTATAGACACATACATACACACACACGCACCATAATCTCTCACACAATCTCTATTCCTGGAAATTTTACACAATTTTTCACTAGGATTAACAGGATATTAAGAACAATCTTAAAAATTATTTTATATACATATATGCATATATAAAATTTAACACCTGGTGATAAATTCCTAGAAGTAGAATTATGGAACCAAAGGATACAGTATATGTTGTAACCAAACCACATAAAAATGGTATGATTAAACCAGGGATTTAGCTCAGTGGTTCTGCAGTCTGCCTCACAAGTGCAAGGTCCCAAGTTTGATTCCCGGTACCAACCCCCCCCCACCCAAAACAAAAAACTATTACAAAACTGTGCACAGCCAGAGAGAGAAAGAGAGAGAAAGATTATAGGCCAAGTTGAAGGAAAGTGAAGACTGCAGAAAATATATGGATGAATCCTATACACAAAGCTTTGTGCATTAATTTTTTACTCATTTTTATCCTTGCCCATGTGACATGTCAGGTCACTGTACGCTCTGCCCCGCACCGCACATTCAATATTAGATGTTTTTAAAAATATTTATTCCTTATATCTGTATACTGCCTTGTGAACAAATAATCTCCACATCATCTTTGCCTAGATTTCTTGTTGTCTTTCTGGCCAAATTTGTTGCAAATGTGTTTCCAAGTTTGGAAAATATCAATGTAATTTTGGCCAATTTTGCATTGCCCTACAAGTATTTGATCTTGCTATGCTTGCAATTACTTTGCCCTTCTATTATTATCACGTTACCCATTAGACAAGAAGATCAATTGTTAAAAGAACAACTATGTCCTCTTCAAGCCCCTACCTCAAGTAATAGTCTCCTCTGGAGCCTCGCAATCATTAACCATGATTCTTCAGCAGGCCCTTCTTACATATTACTTCATGATGGAAGTTACTTTTATTTAAACTTGATTTCCTCAGCGAGGCCACTGTTCTTACTCTTCATTGTATCTGTTGTTAATTAATGCTAAGCAGTATTGAACACTAGGGTTTCTATTTTTAAATTCAGGTCTACTTTATTCTTTGGCCCACAGGTTACTCACATTTTGATATTTTCAAATGTATATGGGTAGTGTTTTGATATCAATTGATTTGATTACATTATAATAAAAGAATGTAATGCATATAAATCAATTCTTTGAATTTAGTGAAATTTACAAAATGGCAGTGATAATAACTAATGGATATAGTAAATATTACATGTGCTTAAAATGATGTGCTTTCTCAAAAGCGATGTTCTGTATATTCTCCAATTATTTTTCAAATCGTTTATTATATGTATACAATGTCAAACTTATTTAATAAGTCATGGATTTATTAATGTTCTTTTCTCTTCAGTTCTATCAATTTTGTTCTGTTTAAAATTGATATTAATCTTCTTAGTGAAACAAACTATTTAGGAATATATAAGAACACTTTGGTTCTTGCACTAAAAGAAGGTGTCTGTTAATATTTAGCTTGTATGTGTTACCGTACTTTACAGTTTATTTTCAAACATTCTATGTTCATATTAGTTATGTCTTTTTATAAAAAGAATATGCTGGGGGCCAGGGACTTAGCTCAGTGGTTCCACGACCTGACTAACAAGCACAAAGCCCTGATTTCGATTCACTATACACCCCCCCAAAAAAAGAATATGCTAGGTTTTTTGTATTTTTGAAGCTAGGCTATCGGTCTTCTACTGGAGTTAAGTCATGTACGCTAACTGTGGTTACTGATTCAAACACGTTCATTATGCAACCTTTTCCCCTGTACAGTTTGGTTGTTGTACTTATATAGTACTAATGCTAAGTATTTGGTTATGCAAAGCTAACAACACAAAATCTGAGGTCGTCAATTCTTTTATTTTCTTTTCACAAACAACAGAGACATAGAATACCTTAACTCTGTTTTTTTGTTTGTTTGTTTGTTTTTTGTACATTGAACTCGGGTCCTTGCTATTGCAAGGCAGGTCACCCAACTGCTGAGCTAAATCCCCAGCCCTAGAATACCTTAACTCTGATTATCCATCTCTCATACCCATGTCTGATCTCCCCGTGAATATAATTATACATTAGAATATTTAACCCTATAAATTATCATTATTGTTATTACATTGTTTAAATTTACAAATATATTCTTTGTTGCATACTTTCTGTTGGGAGCACTGAACATTCAGTAAACATACTCATCAGTCTTTTGCAGGTCAAAAGTCCTTTTTGATAGCTTCAGAAATTGACTTTATTTTACTGCTCTTGAAAAATAATTTCAGTGGGTAAAGAATTTACAGTCTCACGTCACTTGAAAGATATCATTCCCCTGTCATCTTGCTCCCAATAAAAGGTCAGCAATCTGGCAAATCCGTCTCTCTGGACATTTTTCAGATATTCTCTTTGAGTTTTCTGTTCTGCAGGTTCATTAAGATGCCATGTGCATGGATTACAAAAAAATACTTTCGTGGAATTTCTGAACTTAGTATCTATTTCCTCAGATTTCTTCACTGTTATTTCTAAAACTGCTTCCTTCGTTCCTTCTGATTTCTCCTTTCAGAATCCCAATGAAGGGCTTCTGTACACTGAATGGACTCACTAGCATTAATCTCTTGAAATCGTCTCTATCTCTCTGTGTGTGCATAAACCAAGTCCCAGAACACGTGCGACCATCATGTACCATGTACATTAGAAAGGGCCTATGAGCTGCAGGAAGGGAGTGGGAGAGAAAGGCTTCAAAAAGAATTAAGAATCACATATATATATATATGTACAAATTACCCACAATGTATGGAATTATTATGTACTGTAAATATGTACCAAAACTTTTCTTTGATCTAAAAAGTCTCTCTGTGGCTGCGGTCTCAATAACTTGACTAATTGTATATTTCACTCATCCTATCTGCACCAATATTAATCTGATATTAATCAATTTATTGTTATTCACTTCAATTATTGTTTTATTGTCTGAAGTTCTTTTAAAAATTTGATTACCTTGACTAGTCTCTTTTTTCTTAATATACTTTTTCTATATCCATTTTTATACATCTAAATTATACCTAATAATTCCAAACTATATAAATTGAATTCAATTATTCGTATGCTTGCAGCTAGCTTAGTTTCATAGTGTCATTTTCCTTTGTAATTTATTTTCCATTTAGGAGGTGATATTGCTTAGGCTTTAATCTTTCTGAGTTCTTTCAGACTGGGGTGGAAAACTTATATTTTCAAAGATTTAAATTTGCTTCTGCCACATTTTTGGTGGTAAATCAACGAGGACCTGCTTAACTAAATTAAAACTTGAACTATGTAAATCATATGAATTACAGGTGTAAATCTCCTAAGTGCTGTTAGTAGTTCTTCAAGGATATTTATTTGCTTATTTATCTTCTTGTCCTACCTTGTATGTAGGCTAGAAATGTCACATATTTCTCCTGTTTCACAGTATATAGGGCTTTTTCCCTATTAATGAAGGTGGCTCTTTATGAAATCTGCTTTATGCATAAGCTCTCTCTCATTTCATTAAAGTTTTGTGCCTTGTTATATCAGGGCTTTAAAATACACATGGAGGCTGAATAGAATTGGTTGCTCACCTTGGAAAAGGCATATAGATCTTGAACCAGATTAATCATGCAATTAAACACTCTTACTTAGCATTTTTCCAGGAGATAGATAGATAGATAGATAGATAGATAGATAGATAGATAGATAGATATGCTATAGTAGGAGAGATTAAATTGACTATCTATTCTACCATATTAGGTAAAAATGGAACTACCTTAGTTTTGCGTTACTAAAATGTTAACACAGCCCTGCAAATATTACATTCATCATTTATGCATAATGAATGCCACTGAGTGAATGACAGACTATTTCCATACAAAGTTTATTTTGCAAAGAGTCCTGTATGTTCTCTGAGCTGAACCCTCACTCTGCTGCTGACTCATATGTTTTAAAATATCACTTAAATAATATATTGCCACATACTGTAATTGAGGTCTAAATTACTAGTTCACCTGCATTTAAACGGTACACAAATGCTCTACATCATAATGCAGTAGCCATTCTTTTGTGAGATAGTGATGTTCTCTGAGCTGAACCCTCACTCTGCTGCTGACTCATATGTTTTAAAATATCACTTAAATCATATATTGCCACATACTGTAATTGAGGTCTAAATTACTAGTTCACCTGCATTTAAACGGTACACACTCTTTAAATGACAATGATTGTTGCCCCCAAAAAGTATCATTCAGCTTTTTTGCTTTTACATGTTAGTTATACTCCACATTCAGACATGGATTTAAGACAAATTACAGAAGGATATCATCATGACCTGCTTAAAGTTCAAGTGTAGGAACAAGTCACATTTTTTTCCTGGTCTTAAAAGAACGAGGGTGGACAGCAAGGTGTATATCCTGACAGTTAAATATAAAAGTCTGCATTTCAGATGTATTTTAATTCAGAGACTAGAATGTGAGCACTGAGGTATTTTCAGCATAGGAAAAAAATCTTACTCAATTTCAGTCCTAAAAATAATATATTCATTACACACGTACTCAGTTGCATGCATCTAAATGTGAACTTCACTAACCAATCCTGTTCAATAGGTAGGTATACTTTGAAAAATTTAATCATTGATTATGCTCTCTTGTATGCTCACAATATTATTAAGACATATTTTCTCACTTTCATAAGATAATTTTGTAAATTAGAACAGATCTATAGACAAGAAATTTAAGACAAACTGAACATCATCTAAAATAAAGAGGCTGTAGCTAAACCAGGAATTTAAAGGCTTCCTTATTATAACACTCTTCTGCTTCTGGGATACTGTCAGGGACCTAATCAGTGTGAAATATTTTATCACATAATTTTTACTTCAATAGATCAATTTAGCTTTTCAAGAGCACCTTGAATTAAAGATCATCCCAGTCTTTTTCTACTGTTTTTTCCTATCAAGTTTTATCAGTGTTGCTATAGTAAATCTTTGTTATGAAAAGGCTCAAATTTTACTTGGAATACCTTACTGAAAAGGTAGAAAATCAGACAATAGGGTGCCTGTTAATTTTTATGGTCAAAAATATACCAGTTAGGCAAAGTGAGGGTGCAATAAAAAAAGCTCAAGCGATCTTCTGTATCTTGCTAAGTAGTAAAGTGTTCTCTTCTCTTGCTTTTTCCTTGTCCTTTGACCATACCACTTAGGGGACTTCTTTCCTTTCACATGAATTGAGGATGGAAATTTAACTTATTTTCTGTCACAAGTTGGGAAGGCAAGTGAGTAAGCCCAGCAATGAACCAGAGTTTGCAGGGCACAGGCAGAAAGCTCCCTTTTCACTTGCCATTGTACACCTTGACAGTTAAACTGATGTAGGGAATCAAGCAGTGGCAAGTGGGAGAAAGATTACTTTCCATTTTCTTTCTTTCTGGGAACAGCCATCTCCATTTTTCATGGACTCTGCCTAGCCTCCCCACTGCTACTGTTCTCTGACATCTGGTATGCTCGCGCTTTCATTCTTTCTTGCAGATTTTGATTTTGTGTGAATTGGAGTGAAAATCCTTTACGTCTATCTCAAAAGCCTTCTAAGAAGAGGAGACAACAGCAAGACATAGGGAGATGTTTTCAACATATGGTTCAAAATCAATGTTTATGATTGCTCATGTCATGCAGTTATATTACCACCTTGTACTTACATAGCTGTCCATTTCTCGAATTACTATAGCCTCATTTGATTTGCACATCTACCCTGTGAAGGCAGTGAAACATACTATTTCTCTTATTTTAGAAGTGAGAAAAGTCACTTTATCAGTTGGTAACTGGAAGGTATAAAATATAGCAGGCTATGGACTAAACCAAGGTCTCCCGCATTCTCATACAATGACTTCTTACTACTCCTGCAAAACCTATAAGGGCCCATGTTAGTAAGGCTTTGAGTGGTTGCTGAGATTTCTGGGCTCACTGCCTGCTTTCCTATTCTTTGCCTAATGTTGGTGCTCTGTAACACAGTGGTGACTTTAGCCCTTTATTAGCTTTACGGACCGGATACTTGACAGTAGAACCTCCTAGAAATAAAACGCTTTCCAGAACCTCTATGAAATAATATATAGCTTGAGGTAGAAGGCGGAAAATTTGGGAATTGCAAAAGTGAAAACTAAAAGAAAAATGGAAAGTACTTGAAACTGGATTATCTTCATGTCTTTAGTGAAAAGCTTACCAAAGCCTAGCAAACATATTTGAGGAAAAGAGAAAACAGAAAGAAAAAAAATCATCTATTTTATAGTGATCATTTTTGTGAATTAATGAAGATAATAGCATCTGAAGTGACTGCAATTATACCAAGGGCGTGAAGCCTCAAAACCATTAAGGTTTTTATTATAGTGGGAAGTGAGTCAGGAAAACTTGTTCAAATTAACAAATAAATAAATACATAAAGTAACACAAGAGTTTATTCAGAGACCATCAAGAGCCTAACACTCAAAGAATATTAAGCATAATCTTCCAAATTATGAGATTATATACATAGCAATAGATATCATGAATCCTCCTCTGGCTGTCAGGAATTATACACATTTTAAGACATTAATAAAATGTGTTGACTGCTTCAATGTTTGACAGATATCATGTTGCAGGCAAGGAAAGAAAATTAAAAGCTTATTTTATAATATTAAGTAAGAATAGATCACTACTACACAACTCTCCTCAACACTACTGATAAGGGGTATTCAGATATATCAAATTTAAATGACTAGTAAGGTTTTTTAAAAAGCAAAATTATTTCTTACAGTGGGTTAAAAATATACACATGAGCACATGTAAAAACTGGTAAAATCTGAGGAAATTCTATAGATTGTATTATTATCAATTTTTTGATTTTGACGTTGATCATATAAGTTACCATTCAGGAAAATTAGGCGAGGGGTATGGAGGATCTCTATGCTATTTTGCAACTTTCTGAAAATGGAGAATTATTTTTTTAAAGTATTAAAATAATCATTGTGGGTGTCAATAACTGGTAGGCTTGCTTGTAATTTAAGAGTATTTCAGAAAACAAATAACATAGACAATAAAAAAATGAAATAAAACTGCAGTGTTTTCTTACCTCTTTCATTTTCTCTGCTTTACCCTCCCCTGTCTAGATCTCTGATTTTTTTTTTTTGCTTCTATCTACCCCAGCCTACAAAAATAGTTTAATCATGTTCATGTCTAAAACAACAAATAAGTTTTATTAATCAGAAAACTCAGTTGGTTACCACACTCCTGTTACAGGATATTCTCCAAAATAACACCGCATGGAATGGTGAATTACAGGAAGAACCCAATACAGGCACACATGTAGTCATACATAGTCTTGACCAAGACAGGTAACAACAACCTCATCAACCTCTTTGCCAATCTATGATGGTTAATCTAGATTGTCAATTTGATTGAATTAAGAGACACTTAGAAAAGGGATTGGATTTTGATGGTGCTAATCTCATCAAATGGATTAATCTCATTGAAGAGTTCATAGTTGGATGGGCTATTAGTAGGTACGACCTACTTGAAGGAAGTAGGTAACTGGGGGTGTGACTTTGAAGCGCATATCTCTTTTCTTATTCTTGCTCTTTCTGCTTCCAGGCTGCCATGAAGTCAGTGGGTGTTTTCCAGCAAAATATCTTTCTGCAGTGATAGCCTGACTCATCTCAGGCCCACGGCACTAAAACCAGCAGACCATGGACTGAACCCTCTGAAACTGTGAGGCACAATAAATCTTTTCTCCTTTAATGTGTATATGTCAGTTATGTTATTCCAGTGTAGAAAAACCCTACACCACTCATATTGGGGATCAACAACAAAGTAATAGGGTACTGGATATCACTGCTGATGTAGTAAACTAATATTGAAAATGGAGCAGGGCTCATTGGCTTTCTGGTGGTTAAAATACATTTAAACCTGCTGTGCTTTTTTGTCATTTACTGATTACTTTTCTATGTGATATTTGAATATTTGTATAAAATGAGATTGCCCAGGCTTTTCTGTGTCCCTTAATGCATCCATGATGTTATTCCTTTCCCTCTGGGTCTAGAAGGAGCTCAAATGTCTGCTCTTCATGATCTTTAACCTCTTGTTAGAGGGTCCTGGTTAGTCTTCTTAAATGTAGATCTGATGATTTTTTACTACATGAAGTTGGAACTTGAAACAGTTTAATCTCATTTCCTACCACAAATGGAGGTTTATGAAATTGTCTTCTTAGCTGGGCGTGGTGGCGCACACCTGTAATCCCAGTACTTGGGAGACTGAGGCAGGAGGATCATTGTGAGTCCGAGACCAGCCTGGGCTACATAGTGAGTTCCAGGTCAGTCTCAACTACATAGGGAGACCCTGTCTAAAAAAAAAAAAAAAAGAAATTGTCTTTTTTATCCCTTGACTATGAATAAACAGAAATCACTCATTCCTCCTAATTCATTTTAAGTCTGTTCTCAGAAGTTCAGGAATGTTACGTGGGTGTGGTGGTGCATGTCTGTAATCCCAGCACTGAGGGAGGCTGATGCAGGAAGACAGCAGGTTCTAGCCCAGTGTAGGCAATGTAGCAACCTAACAACCTAACAAAACTCTGTCTCAAATAAAGAAACAAACAAAAAGCTGGGGATGCAGCTCAAGGTGAAGGCCTTGAGCTCAGTCCTTAGCATTACTACTACTACTATTACATATACACATACACATGCACACAAACTTCACAAGTGTGTATCTGTTAGATGTGTACAGATAACTCTTCTGTGGGACTGGAGAAGGTCCAACGTGAGTCGCACTAGACATCTCTCTGCTGAACTAAGTACTGCCTCCGATCCATAAAAATAGAAATAAAACTCTTTTCAAGTTAGTTATGAACTCTGTTAGGAATACTGTTTTTACATGTATGATGAAAATAACCAAAGTACTTGAGAAAAATTATTTTAGTTAGCAATGTTATTTCCTCCTTCCTTGCCTTTCTTTTTCCTTCCTGTGTCAAGTTCAAATCATTCACATGCTGTGTCCTGTGCACTTTTGAAATTTGGAACATGAAAAACTGAATAATCTAAGGCTGTAGTGCTCACAATCTCTTAGAGAAGATTCGGAGTAAAGGATTAACAAAAGCTTTTCTCCTCATCTATGGAAAAGTTATGTTGATTATACTTTCTAGCTCTGTTCTCCTTGATATCCGGTAAATGTGAGCTATCAGCTACCAAACAATAAGGCTTACAAAAACAAAATGAATTTGAATTGGTTGATTACTATGAACTAGGAGAACTATGGCCAGGTCTATAAATCCATGATGAGAAGTATTAGTTTCGAGCATGTGAGAGCAGATGCTGGAGATGAAGTGTGGCCTTCCTTGCATGGCCCAGGAAGCTATATACACAGGCTATTGTGAGAAATAGTATTCTTACAAATATGCATCTTCTAAGGCAAAGTAATTCTCATACCCACCATTATGGCTGACTCTGGGGAGGAAATAGGACAGCAGAGAAGCCCAGAATAGTTTAAGAACAATGATCATTCTTTTTGAGGAAAGATAGCAGCTACTGTTCTGCTGGCATGTTATGTTTCTATCACAGAAGGATAGCAGAAGAACCTCTGGAGACCTAATAAACTCTATGGGCTTGAGCGACTAATGTAATTGAACCTAAGACCAGTGACAGGGGTTTTGCAAGATATATTCAAATAATCACCAGGTATTTTAGTACACACTCATCAAGGTTGATGTGAAAAATGTTGTAAGAATTTCTGCTTTAATTGTTCTGGTTTGAGATTGGTTCCTATAAAAATGCTTGATATGCAACCTAAATGTCTTCCTCTTTCTTACACCTGAACTGACTTTCCTATAATTTCACATTATCATGATTAAAAGAAAATTTCGTAATTAAAACTCAGTGAAGCATTAAATTTGAAGTATATGTTGAATATATATGCTAAGAAATGAGAAAAAGATCTATGAAAATAGTAAAAAAGAATGACCTGTATAAGATTATAATTTTAATTTTTTTATGGTCTATTTCTTTCCAGATACAGTATGTTTCTCTTCCTCAAATGTATACTAAAAACTATCTCATATAAATATTTCTATAGCAAAATAAGTCACCAGGATGCTAGCATGTTCCTTAAATAGACAGTATTTCAACTTTACTGGTATTCCCATATGTAGCTAAGTTCCAGTTTTATAAACATTATTATCATGACCAACTCAACCAGATTTAATGAGACCACACCCTTGACCCAACTCATAATTAATTTCCTTTTCTGAATCATTCATTCAGCAAATATTTATTAAGGGCTAAGCAGGTCTTGAAGAATGTATAATTCATTAAACATTTGAAAGTTTAAAAAATGATCATTATATGACGTAGTTTCAATGAATTTTACTGGCTAAGAAATTCTGAATAATAAAAAAATTTCACAGATGTACATTCACTTAATATGTGTGTTTCCATTTGCTTTTGCAAAAATATTTAGATTAAAAAAACACTTGTTTTGCTCAAAATCTGTTAATGATTGGCTGATGGAGAAATGTGATTTTATAAATGCATAACTTCATTCTGTTTGAAACTGCTTTCAGATCATGAGCAAGCTGTCAAAACAGTTTAGGAGATGTGCGTTTTTGTAAGAAATGAGAGTTAAAATATGTGACTATTATTTAAGACATATATATATATATGTCGTTAGGTCTTTTATAAACATAAAATAGAAACAAATAATACAAAGCAAAGTGAGCAAATCCATAGCTTAATGAACTTTCAAAAGAAATAGGATTTTATGTCATGAATGAAAATGATATTTGAGAACACCTTTAATCACACTGGAAGCCAAGCTGGAAGAGGATTCAGCAGTGCATGATCAGTAAAACAGAAGGAAAAAAAATCAACAAGGACAGTGACAGTGCCTTTAAATGAGAATGATTTGTCAATAAAATAATTCCAAACCGTCGTTAGAGCAACCTGTAAAGATCTTTACAAACTGGATCTGTTTGTGGTCCTACTAAAATTCAAATTTCATAAAGTTACAGAAAAACTACAACTTTAAACAAGATTAATTTTTGTTTGATGTAGGAATGACTATAGCTGAATGCTACATATACTTTCATAATTTTATTTTTATTGTTTAAAATAAAGCACCATTTGCTGTACTCATAAAAAGACTCTGGCCTCAATTTAAGTGAATTCACTTCTAATGTTTTCTTCCCTCAATAACTATTTATTGCAGTAATGAATCTTTCCAGAATTGCCTCACAAATCAGGTAGGCTCTGGTTCAAGTGAGAAAATGACTATGTGGCTTTGTATTAAGAGGTAGAAATGGTGACAAAGATTGCCTGACTATCATGACCAGAACATGCTTGCTATCTCGATCTCAATGTACATTCTGTGTGCAAGTCACTTTCAGCATCCTAGATACCTGTTCCTCAAGTCCCTGGAAAGCACAAGTTGAATACCAGGCCCTCATTTATTTCAGTCCCTTCTACAGTTTCTTAAGTCTATCGTACTATTTCCTTAGGATATTATTTCCTTAGCTGACAAACTACTTGCTCTGGCTGGGTGTGAGGCCACACCTAAGAGACATGGAGGCAGTCCGTGGCTAGAAGCCATTGTGTTTGGTTTTCTTCACTAAAAGTCAACTTGGGGGTAAAGAAACTCCTTTTTACCTCCAAAGAGGAGATATGGGTTCACAGAACTGCACAGGGTGATATTTAGGAAATAGAGGCACATCCTTCTCAATCTAGTATCTAACAATAGCAAATATAACAGAAAACATTACGTGTTAAAGCTACCAAAATTTCACTTGGTATTCACATTGATTCAAAGATTCAGCCATAAAACAAGGCAACATAAACCCTCCCAATTGTATTGATGCCTAACTTTTTATGTTAAAGCATTTATTTATAGCATTCTTCATTCTCCTTTCTATGGAAATAGTTCCAGAAATATATTAGTCATAAATGACAATCTCAGAAATGGAAAATCCTTATGGCAAATTAACTAAAATCCTCTTAGAAGTGAGAATTTTTCCAGGTCTCCCCCTGCTCCACTTTCTTTATCAAAGGATTATTTTTCCTTTTAGGTCACACATCATGAAGATCACAGAATTGTTTCCATCCAACATTCTGACCATTTTCCCCACTCAGTGACCACCAGGGGGTCAGACAGAGGAGACCCAGGAAGACCCATACGGGCTTGTTAAATTGCAGAGGGACAGAACTCTGTGCTGTGTAGAAAATCTACTTGACATTGATTAGCAAGGAAAGAGGCTGCAAGACTTTGTGTCTAATAATCGTCTGTCAATAGTTCAATCGTAAAAGTGTTCTTTTTGAGGGAGAAAAGTGAATGGATTTGGCAAACATTTTCTTTTCCTTTTCCTGCGCCACTTTAAAAGGGAAGAATTCTGGATCCTCGCTGTTAACCAAATGGCATTTACAGCTTTCAGCTGGCATGGGGCAGCTGAGAAGCTAAAACTAGGAATGCTTATTCCCATTCCCATGGAAACCAGTCACCAACTGGTGAAAACAAGGTAGATCAAACTTTTGGACAAGAATGTTGAAATAATCACTGTTTTAAAACTTCGCTTGCACCAGGATCGACAGCACTGTTTCATCTCAGGAGCACAAAGAGGTCTGTCTGGATAAACGATTGTAACTCTTCTTCATGGTCAAAATTATTACAGTACTGTCATAAGCTTTTTAAAATGTTCTTGTTTTTGTTTTGGTACTGGAGATCGAACTTGGGACCTTGCGCTTGCGAGGAAGGTGGCGAAAACACTAAGCTAAATCTCCAGCCCTGCTTTTTTTAGAAATCATGTCTTGAAAGACAAAATGATACCAATCCAATCGATAAATTATACAATAAAAAACAAAAATTTCAAACTGAGGAACTCCTTTGAAAATGTATGATCCTGTTATTACTGTACATGTTCTTAAATTCATGAGGGAAGAGGTGCGGTGATTTCTAGAGAAGGAGTAGAATGTAATCCATATTCTGGAAGATTTGGAAGGAGTATTCTATTTTTTTAAATTGTACTTTGAAAATAAAATTCCGAAAAGATCATTCACGTAGCCAATTGTGACAAAGTGAAAATGATCTCCATAGATCTTGGATCCATTCAGTCCTTCCAAGAGAATGGCCACGTCTTTCCCTTCACCCACAAAGCAAAAATACTTTTTAAAAATCTATGCATCATTCCCATTATTGGCATATTGTATTTAAAAGAAAAATACTCTAAATAATTTCCCCCAAATAAGTAATGGGATGAAAACATGCCAGTGATTCATTCTAAAGTGGAATTCTGTCACTAGACTGACTTTCCTCATGACCAAAGCCCGAAGTTGGCTCTAATAGCATAAGCTATACAGGGCAGCAGAGACTATTTGGTCCACTCAGAAGGCACTATCTGTAATTGTCATAGCACACTCCAAATAGCTATTTTCTCACTGCTTTGTTCACAGGAGATCATTAAGGCTCTTCATGGCAATAAGACTTGCCCAAATTTATTCCTACAACCTTTCGGCTTCTTTCTGTGCATGAGACTCACGTTCACAACTGTTCTGCTTAGACACACTTGCCAATTTTTAGCGTGCTACTCCAATTCAGAAACATCACCATGTCTACTTCCCATCTTATTAATTCTAAACTCCTGCATTAGTAAAAGATTAATACATGTGGAAATGTCTGACCTCAAATGCTATAATTTTCAGAGTATATGCAACACACTGATGATTCTTATTTTAAAATTTTAAATCTCGGATTGTTAAACTGACAGCTAAACACTAAATCTGAAGTCTTTCCAATTACATCAGTTATATCTCATTTTGCCTTTTCTTCTAATTTTTAAGATCAACATAGAGGCAATAAGTAAAAAAAAAAAAAACACTAATGATGAGAAACTTCACAAACATGTATGAATTAGTTGAAGCATACTCTTTCATTTAAAAAAACTGTCCTTAATTGTATTTTAATAGGGTTGTATATTTATTAGGTAGGAGTGTGAATTTTGTCACACATATGCCACTAACTACAAAGGAGGGGGAAGGGACTGATTTTGGCCAGAATTCAAATTCTCAGTAAAGTATTAAAAAATTTTTACTAATTAGTAATTATATATGCCTGGCTCAGTTTCACCTAAAATTACTCACTGAAAACATTTTTAAAGCTTATGCCACTGATTTACCTCTTTATTTCATGCAAGACCAGCATGTAACACCTGAAACAAAACAAGACTCTCTAAATCAAAGATTAATTAATTCACGATTTTCTTTCAGATGCATAAGAATACGAATCAATCACTATGAATGAACATATAGCCTCGGGTAACTTACAACATTTTCTTTCTTTATAATTTTGGTCTCTTTTTTTCCTCCGAAGTTTAAATGGAAGTCTCTCTTTTGATTTCTGGAAATAATTTAAAATGTACTATCCTTGGCATCTTTTGTCCCTACCGAGTTTCCCAACCCTTTTGCAATGGAAGAACTCAGGAGAATGTTTGGGTTGAATACTTCACTGTTCATTTCACTAATGCCACATACAGGCCACCCCGTTAACGCTATATACAGTTCTATCTGAAGCTGTTAAAATTGTCTCTTTTGAGAGGATGCACTGTGAATGAAGAGTTTACCAGCTGTCTCTATAAAGTTCATTGCAAACATCCACAAACATCATTTCCTGATTGTGCTAATACAGGACTTTACATGAGGGTTTGCATATAAACTGGTGACTGCCAAGGAAAGAGTTAGTTCTTAATTCTAGCTAGGGAAAACACAGACCGCAAGGAAGCAACCAATATCTAGTGAAGGTTTTTCTTGTTGCTGAAACTCTTACTTGTTTAGGGACATTTAAGACAGAAGTGAAAATCCAAAAATGTCAGCTAAGGCACTTTTAACAATAATTTGAAATAGTAGGGAACAAATTAAAGTCCACTTAAAACTCATTTCAGCCATAGGTTTTAGATTTTTCACTCTAAAATTTGAATATTTAGTATTTCACGGCCTTTTGCTTTCCCATATTTGTGCAAGAAGAGAAAAGGAGCCAAAAATAATCCTGCCACTGAGTCAGCAGATGACAACACTCACCTTCCAAGCACACTAAATTAGTAATAATGACAGTGTGCATCAAAAGAATACCCTATATCTGAGACTCTTCAAGCATGGCAGAATAACAGTATAATCACTTAGTGCCTGCTATTTACTAATGTACAGCATGAATGAAACATTATTTTCAGAGAGTGGCAAAATATTATTTAAAATTAAAGGGTAATGTAGGAAGGATGAAGTGATGAGGCTTAAAATAGTGAACAAACTCTAAATTCTTTGCATATGGCTACCGAATTTAGAGTTGATCTGTCTCTTAAAAGACATGTGTTGAAGGCTTGCCTGTCAGCCTGTGGCCCTCTTGGAAGGTGGTGGTACCCTTAAGAGGTGGGCCCTTGTGGAGGGAAGTTAGGGGATAGGCCCTTAATGGGGCTACTGAGACCCTGGACACCAGGACGTGAACAGACCCGCTCCATCCCACCCTTTGCCACAGCGTATGGCGGCACAGGTCCAAAATGGAGCCAAGCAACCATGGGTGGAAACCTAAAACAGTAAGCTGTTATAAACATTTTTCCCTTTTAAATTGTTTATCTTGTGTGCTTTGTCACCAAGGCATCTAATACAGGTTTGAAGATAGATTCAGATTTGAGTTTTAGATAGAGAAGTTCTAGGGAAAATAAGACATTTTTGGCTTTTTCCCTCAACAGAAAATGAAAATTCCAAATGCCTAAGCCAGAAGATGCCTTTTATTCTGAAGCTTGTAAGGAGCTCACTAAAACCAGCCACTACAATTGTCAGTCACTACAAACATTGTCTCAATGTCATCCCTTTCAGTCAGCCATTGTCCAAGACTCACATCAAACGCTTATATCTCCCAAAGTCTCTATGTTTAATCTACAGTGATTAACTCCTTTCCACTCGGTTCCTTTGGCTTGTAACAGTGTGTTTGTTTTGTAGAAAAAGAACTTTGGACTTCAAGTATAATTCTAAGAGGACACCCGTTATGTGAAAAGATTTAAATGGAATATAAAATATATATATTTTAAAAAGGATATGGTGACCTGGGGATGTACCTCAATGGTAGAGTGCCTGTTTAGCATGCTGCAGGCCTGGGCCAGTACCATGAAAAGGGAAAGTGTGGTAGCATGGTTGAGGGATTGTACCCAGCCTTCTGAGCTACATTCAGATAACATCTGAGAACCACCAACAGACTCTAGATTGGAAACCAATGGTTTCCAGGTCACAGTTTGCTTAATAGTCGGTGTTTACTGTGCTGTATTAGTCGAGTGATTAGTCAGTGTTATATTTCTACAAACTGTGTTAAGTATATCACTGGCTTGATTTAAAAAAAAAAGAATCGTGCTATGTTCAAAGTATTCAAAAAGTCTTTTCTAAAACAATATGCCATAAAAATTCTCATAAATCAACTAGTTGTTTCCATGAATTTGAAACTGTCTGTTGCATATGACCACTATATGTACAAGAGCTCTAGTATACTGAGCCAGATTAGATTAGATTATGTGATAAAGGATTGTGGATTTGGAAGTCAGATTCACTTTCATAAACTTTGTGAATCTGCCTTCAGTTTTACTTTCTTCCTCCAGAATAAGGAACATTGTTATGGCATTTAACTTCAAGTTCTTTCCTGTAACTAAGTTAAGCAGGGAAATGATTTAGAAAAAGGATATTTGGAAGCTCAGAAGTGTTGGGTATACTAAGTAGTGAAGGTGGAGGCTAAGAATCAACACACACAACACTGATCTGATCCGAGAAAAAAGGGAGAAAGACAGACAGAGACAAAGACAGACACAGAGACAGAGACAGAAGCTGCTAGTGAACAAGACTCCACTGATTTCATGTGCTATAAAACACTTCAATATTCCTTATCTGAAATCCTTAGGACCACTAAGGGTGTCAAATTTTGGACTATTTTGTTTTTGGAATATTTTCATATACACGAGATATCTTAGGGCTACAACTCAAGTTTAAATAAGATTTGTTTTTAGTTTCATGGTCATCTTACATACATAGCCTGAGGATAATATTATACAATAGAATTTTAAAATTTAAAAAAAAGTACAGGATCCCAACAATGAATGTAATTGTATTGTATACCTAGATTGTACCAATAAACTCAATAAAAATTTTTAAAAAAGAATTTTAGATACCTTTGTACATCAAAGAGTTTCATGGTGTGGAATTTTCTATTTGTAGCACCATGTTGGTGTTCAGAAGATTTGGAATTTTATGGTATTTCAGATTTCAGGCTAGGAATACAGACTTAGAATCCAGATCACATGGCCTGTGTTGTGTTCTAGACTGCATCGGGGGAGCTGATTGAGTAGCAGTTAGCATTTTCAATGGCCATATCACCCCCAGCCCAGGCCCATTCTCCCATGAAAAACACATACTGACCTTGCTGAACTCTCTTTAGACTTTGCTGAGTTTATAGCCCAGGACAAAAACAGCCAAGGTTTCTTTAGGAGACAGATGTATTCTCTTCTACCTGACTCAATCATATTCTAGGCCATATACCAGAGCCACAGAATTGCCCATAGGAAAACCAAATAAACAGCATGTATATATTGAGCTCTTAAAATTATTATGACACAACAATGTTTCAGGTACCAAGGTGTGGTATTTGTATTTGTTCACATACCAGTTGAGGCCTGCTTTTATAGGGCATTGCTCAAAACATTTTCCTAATATGTAGAAGGATTATTCCATTTTACTAAACAATTTGTCTATCATTTACTTTCCCATATGCCTTTTCCTGTTTCACTCCTAATATATGTCTTAGAAACCTATGAATGTGTACTATCCATATAGATTTCTGAAACCTATAAAGCTTTTAAGAAAAAATTATAAGAATTTAAGATATGGGTGCCATACATAACAAAGTATCTTCTTAGTATGACTCTCCTAACTTAAACAAGGAAAAAACATGACATGACAGATATATGAAGAGTTATGAGTATTTTGTTTCAACCAGGATGAATTAAACATGAGTTAGTATCCTTTATAATTGAAGTAGGTTTTACAGTGGGGATTCTAATGGAAGCTCAAAGAAATACATTGAGAAAATTGGATGGATATAAATTGAATAGATTGACATAAAAAAATACCTATAAACAAAATCTAAAAGAACATGAATATAATTTGCAATGGCTCCCACAGATAACTTATCATATTTACATTTGGGCTTCAAAGATTTCAGCAACTATGAGTGAACACACTAATACATGTGCCAGTGAAATGAGTGCTATTCTTATAGAATGTGTTTCTGCCCCAACGATGGTGCCGGTTTCCTCTCTGCAGAGGACTGAGTAATTTGCTAATCATTCAATTTATGGCAGAATCAAGCTGCAGTTGCGATGCCATCTTTGTAGTTGAAAAACCTATCGTCACAGTGGCAGGGGCCTGTATGAGACCATAAATAGTGTGTTTCAAGTGTGGATCACAAAGCAGAGAGGTGGTCGTTGGTGCAGCTGCTTCTTCAGTCATTCTTCACTTTAGGGACCCCCTACCTCCTTTAGAATTAAATTCCAACGAAGTCCAGTCCTCTAATTCTTTGATCTCTTCAATTCAAACCTCAGTTCCTCAGATGCTCCACTGCTCAACCTCTCTAGTTACTTTGTATATTACACGTGAGAAATGTGGAGAACTACAAATATAAAAATAAGTTGTCTTCCTTTTATCTACAAGATTCAGTATTTCCCACTTTTTTCCTAAAGAATTAAAGGGACTGTCATTGCATTAGTTAAAAGAAAGCAAGTAAATGTTATACAACAGTCTGATATCCAATGAAATTAACAACACAGGTCACAGTTGAAACTGCTATCTAACATGAGTTTGAATCAGGCCAGGTAGGATATATAACAATTCACTGGTGTCAAGACTGGTGTGATTGCTGGAGAACAGTGGACGCTTCTTTCTCTGCATGATGACAGCATAACACTGGAACCTTTGGGAAGATATGGACATCAGGATGAAGGAAAAAGAAATGGGGTATGAGGCAGTCTTATCCATAGAGGGCTGGAGGCTTGGGGAGCAAATAAGAGTTATCATTTAGTAACTGGAACAGACACGGGAAAGGGTATGATGCTACGAGGATGAACCAAAAAGGGAATGCCAACCAAGATCAAGAAGGACACACAAAAGTCTGTTGCCGTCAGCTTATCTTAGCTCAAGACATCCCCACAAGGTAATGTGTTAGCAATTCGTGCAAATTCAGATACGCTTACTAGCACATGCAAATTAAATGCAGGTAGCATGCAGATATTTAAAAATCGAAGAGGTAGATTTTTCTAACAAAGATCTCTTCAGTAAAATTCATAAGATGGCTGCTTGTGATGAGAGCTGAGAAAGGGGATTCAGGAGAACCTATGAGGAAATACAAGTAGTCTGCTTCTCCCTCAAGCTATTTCATGTGCTTTATAGGCAAAAGGATTTGCCCCCAAGTCTTCAAAGTTGGTCACATTCTCAAGATCTCATCCTCTTTTGAGGGTAAGAGAAAGTTTCTTATTCCCATGGGCTCAGGCTTCTCCTACAGAGAAACTTTCACAGCCCACACATTTCCAGAGCGGTCACAAAGGACAGCCCTTAATTGCAAAAACATTGGCAAGGGTCTTTTATGTGATTTTAATCCGAATGAGCCCATACCTCCAAACAGAGAAATTTAAAAAGAGCCACTTTTCCTCTGAGAAACAGATTCAACACATTGCTTACTTACTTGTTAACACCTTTAATAGTAATATTAAGACATTCGTGCATGTTGCCTTTACATACAGCTGCCACAGATTTATACATTTACATTATATAAGCAGTACTCATTCCGTTTAATATTTTAAAAATTAATATATACTAATAGAATGTTTGAAGACACAGATTCAAGCTCCAGCTTCCCCACGACAACTTCCAATCAGACCAAATGAAACCCTTCTCTTTCTTTTATTCCACAGCTTTTGCAGTTCTGTGTTTGCCTCTGAGTCTCTACAAGAGAGAGTAGCTGACACCTTGCTATGGGAAGCTGTGAATAAATTGGCTCTTATTTCCTTTGGATGGCCATCATTTATTTCCACTGAGCAAAAAGAAATGTGGAGTTGGATTTTTATAATAATTTATTCCAAGTAATGATTTCTGTTGCTTGTGGAAAGCCACGTGTACATGTGATGTTAAGAATCTCTGCAGGCCAAGCCCTTTCTCCAGAGAAAAAGCCTTCAATCCCAGCACTTCGAAGACCCAGGTTATTGTTTACTGAACACAGTATTATGGTGATGACAGTTCTCTAAACATAGTAAAGGAATTATTTCTCAGGATTTCTACAGCAAATTAATTCAGTTGTGCAGGTGAATAGATGGTGCATGAAAAAATGAGCTCAAATGTTGACCCCGCCACTTGGTGACATCAGCCATGTTACTTATACTTAACCTCTGTAAACTTTCTGAAGGTAAGCTGATGTGAGCGGCAAATGAGACATCGTGGGGATGTGCTCATTTTATTACTTTATGCTTACACTGCTTCCAAAGGTAGTCAAATAGAAACCCCATAGATGTACGGATCTTTTTCAAGAAGTTAAGCAGAAATAGCGACACACTGACAAAGCTGGGGAAGTTCTGAAAAGAATGCTTCTGCACATTGCGGACACAGTGGACAAAGTAGGGCTGGTACCCAGGTGTCCTCGAAGAACAGAACAGGTTTTGTACTGTGTCACCCTTTCTTCTTGGGAGGATTTTCGCATAAGAACTAATTAAATATGTACTGATTGAATAAAGCATGTATTTTTACCCTTTCATCTAACAAAGACTATACTAAAAATCCACACCTAACACCAATAGTGTATGCGCCCGCACACACACACACACACACACACACACACACACACACACACACTTACTTTACATACATGCAAACAAGAACATTCTATGGGGGTGATCTGAATTGGTAAATGCAAAAATTATGATATCTTGTTTAGCTGATAAGGACACAATTGTGACGCAGTCCTTCAACTTAGAAGTATATGAATTAGATCTTTAGATTTAATATGAATGAGAGGGTACCCAATATTTAACTAATATCTTGCCATTAAAATGAATAGCCTGCAAGCTTGAGATTTTGTTTCAGCATGCTCTTGTTCTGGTAGCTGTACAGGGAATGAAATAAATAAGATAAATGTCCTTTGTCTTCTCAATTTGCTTTCTTGTTCAGCACTAACATGAGCCTCCACTGACCAGTTTTGAGAGTTCCTGGTTGTCTTTTGACTGCTTGACATAAACATCAACAAAGCACAGCTACCACTGACCTCTCAAGGTCTTCCTGCTCTACAGTTTACATATTTCAGATAGAAGGGAGAGGTTAAAGGAGAAGATTAAAAGAGAGGGATAAATAAATACACATCTGGAAAACCTGCCCTACTGTTTAATCCATTATTTAAAAAGGATACTTATGTCTTTCCCTTACTGCGATTTCCATCCTCTTTAGAAACGCTAGGAACTTGTGAGTTTGTTTTTTAAATAAGAAATTTAAATTCAAGCAACTATCAATTATTCATGTCAACAGAACATGAGTTTGCATAAACTATACCCGAACTTCATTTCAACCTATAGCATCAATCAGATGCTTTATTGAAACTGTCGAGGAGAGCCCAAGAAACTAAGTTACCAAATCCTGGAGGAGAAAAACAGTAAAATCAACAAAGAGGAGAACAAACGAGTCTGAAGGTTGCACTATCATGACTATAAGCCCTGGAATGATTCATGTATTGTTTGATAAACATGCATATTTATAGTTGAGGTGACAGGTACATAGGAATTCCAGGTTAGATACATTTTCAATACTTCTTCAGCGTTCATGAAAGAATAAACAGCCATTTAGAAAGTCCCATGGATTTAACTTTTGTTCTCAAAGTTATCTCAGTATTTCTCCTTTTCTTCCACCAAAGATATCAGGCTTGAGGACAAACACACATATGTCAGTCAAGGGACTATCTCTGAACACTGGGACCTTTTGGGATGGCTAATATATTTACTCCAGCATCTTCTATGAAGATGCAGGCAAGTTCAGGGAAATGAGCAGGGAAGAGTGTAGTTGGCTACTGATGCAGTTCTTTGTATCCAGCTGTTTGGAAGCCACCCAACCCTTAGGGCTACTGAAGGGAATAACGATCTTCAGGGATGCGGTTAAACCCCAATGACCCACAAGGGGGAAGCAGAGAATAAACAACCCTGCTTCACCCCTTGCATCCCCACTCATGCTCTACCTGAGCCTTTCATTGCCAAATGCAGGGAGAGGCCAGTGGGCAACGAAAAAGAGTAAAGCAGTCCCTAAAGGTCACCAGTCTGGTGTAGCACGCACGGTGGACAGTCAAAAAGGGTTTTTAAAAAAGATATCAAGCACAAAGGCCCGCTGTGTGTAACACCATATAACAGATCACAGACTTCAACTGGGTTATATTTTGCTAATTCAGCTAAAGGAAACTGTCAAAGTCAGTAGTCGTGTAATTATTTGAAGACTAAACTGACACTTTAGATCCCAAGCTAAACTGAAAATCTTCTCAATATATTCTCTTGCCTTCTATCCCCTATGCTGCTAAATGTGACCCCCATGTACAGTAGGAAAAGTTTATAAAATAAATAATAAGTTCACAGCTGCTGTGAAAAGTCCTTGGAGATGTATCCTGCTCACATCAGGGAAGGCAAAAGAAGGCATCGCAGGGGAAGCCACACGAGGGGGAGAGGAACTCTCCAGGGCCAGAAGGTGACACATCCAGAGGACTCTGCAAGGCTGCAGCTCTGATGAGTAAGGAGGAGGAGGCAAGTGGCAATAACCGTGCAGTAGGAGTGGGGTCATGAAGGGGCCTGTTTTTTTTTTAACATGTCAAAACAAAAAGAATTTCAATGTTCTTATTTGAGTTTAAAACTATTACTTGGCACCAGAAGGAAATGTGACCATAGATAAGGAAGCATTTAGAAGACATACAAGGATAGAGGTAAGAGGCCTAGTGTGGATGGGCAGAAAGGTGTGTGTGAGGCTTCTGAGAGGTACCCAAGAAGAGGAGGAATGAAATGGGGAAAACGGCTAGACTGGGACAACTACAAAAGTGAGGTAAAGGGGAAAGGATGGCAGGGTTCTGATCCAAGATAAACAAGCCTTTCCCCGCGGTGCTGCAACTGCACAGATGAGGCTGGGAGATGATCAACACCGTTGCCTACATCAGTTTACTGCACTATGGTATCTGAGGCTTTTTGCAGGTGATTTCATGAATGTGCAATCTGTGGCTAATACTATTGTCTGGATGTTTGTGTCTCTCTAAAATGCATATGATGCAATCTCATCCTCAGATGCTGTTAGGAGATGAGGCTTTGGGCAGCAAGGAGGTCTTAAAAGTACAGCCTTGTGGATGGGATTAGTATCTTCACAGAAGAGGCCTGAAGGAGGCTTTGTCCCTTCTTCCACGTGAGGATACACACAAGGTGCCATCCATGAAGAAGGGAACTTCTCCAAATGTTGAATTCGCTCCTGCCTTCATCTTGGACTTCCTAGCCTTCCAAGCATTAAACGTTTATAGTTTGTAAATTACCAAGACTTAAGATACAACTGTCATATATAAATTTTAATTGCCCGTTTTCTACATTTTAAACTTCTGGTAATGTGTATTTGTCATAAATGGTACATGAATTCTTTGAAAAAATCACTGACCAAGTAACATATTTAGTGTGTGAGGGAGATGTTATTTAGCAAAAAAATCAAACACAAAACTGGAAAAACAAACAAGGCATTGATAAGGATACTACTACCTCTCTTTGACAGGTTCTGTCAGATCTATTCAGCTATAGGATAAGTTTATTTTAACTGTAACTTGGTCAAATCCTAGGGTATGGAGAAATAATACTTCTACCTATTAAGGCCATAGATCTTATAATGGGAGTTTTTTCTCCCTAAGTATTAAGGTAGTATATTTCTTTTGTAAGCACAAAATACTGTCCGTTCATTGGCTCTGCTTCGGAATACTATCTCCCGACAACAGTTGTTTGCAGAAACAAGAGAAGGCCTAAACACATGTTGGTTTCTGCAACATGGCAACATTCTTAAAACCAGAAATGATGTGTGAAAGATTAAAGAACTAGAGGAAATGTATTTCCATCTGTCCTGGTTAAATCTTCCTTGAAAACAGAGATAAGACACAAAATGAAAAATCCATTCCTGGTAGAAAATGAATCTTTCACCTATGGGTTGATTTATTTTGAAAAGGAATTAGATTCTGGGCTACACACCACATATCCAAAAGAAAACCCAGTGGTCTCATCTCATCAAATATATTACAATGACTCAAGCAGGGAGAACATTTAATAGAAAGCAACCTAACTCAGACATCAATAATTCATTTATCAGAAATAGAAGTAGTGGTTTGAAATGCCAGCAGACTGTTTCATTTGTAAGGAGGCCTTTTCTATTTTATACCCACAACAATGAGAGCTAATATGAATGAAAGCAAAGCTGAATTGGAAGCGAAGTTTGTATGGTCTCTGCTTACCATGTTATTTCTTTAGCATCATTTATTTAGACGTGGCATCATTTGGGGATGTGCAAAAGTGACAAGAAAGGAATTTTACTTTGCGGGGGGTGTTCAGAAGTGATTTTCTTCACTCCAAAACTCTGGTGTTAGAGATATAATCATTGAAATCTAGGAGAAATGATTTGCATGAAGTTTTGTGGGTACAGCCTCTACTAGTACTGAAAATCTTTTTTGCATTAGATTCTAACTAAGTCACTTCTCCGTCCAACCCACTAATAATCCGCATCATTTCATTGCTGTATCCAAACACTTAGCACAAAACCACTTGGAAAGCAAGGTCTCAATGCATTTGTTGAATGAATGAACAAGAAAGAAGGCCGGATATGCTTTGCAGCCTACAGATTGGGTTGTGCGATGAGGAGGCATCTGTAGAGTGTCTCCCTCAAGTCCCTGTTCTGACGATGATTAGAAATTCGCACCTTCACTACTGTTTCAGTTCACAGAAGGCAGAGGGAAAAATTCAGACAGTGATCTGAATAAGCCACAGCGTCCCCCTCAGAGAAGTAAGATAATCTAAACCTCTAACCTTGCAAACAAACAGATTTCCAAGTTTTAGCTTGGACTTGGAATGTTCATATCTACACATGTTTTGAGATAATTATAATTTCAACTGATTATCAAGAATTAGATATATGAATAGAACACATAATTACACTAACAGCTGTAATTATCCCCAGTTATACAAGCTTGATGTGCTTTATGCATTTTATTCTTTAAATGTACGTATTATTCCTTTTGGACCTATTTAAAAAAGAATATAAAAGCTCAAGAGTAGTTAGACACAAAAAACATAAGGCTGATCAAGGACACCCAGGGCTAAATGTCAACTCTTTTAACCTACAAATGCACTCGTGTTTCCTAATGCCAAGAGAAAACTATCCAAACGAATTATCTATTTATGGACCCACACTTAAAGAAAGATGTGTCATTCATATTTACTCATCTGATCTCACGAGGGGAGAAACATCTCAACCATAAATGCCTGAAAACATGTTCTCGATCAGGAAAAGGAAACCAATCAGGCATTAGTACCGAGAAGCACTAAAATGACATATGGTACCCTAGGGGACTGCTGCCTTCCATAAAACAGAGGTCCCGAGTGCTGGTGTTGAACCTAAAAAATGTCATATTTCACTATCAGGTCTATAAACCTAGGCACGCATCTAGAAGAATGTTGGTGTCCTCCAATTTTCCTATGACATTGTAGGAGCCATAGCTGAATGTTGGTCAACACAGGACACTAAAACAACTTGACGGCCCATATTTTTCTTGGGGGGGAGCCCAGTTTAAAAAAAGTCCAGCTTTAAAAGGACAGTCTGTACAAAGCCAATACTCAATTGTCTTTACACACAGACAAAGCAATGTTAGTCAGATCAGACATACCCTTGGAGAATAATCACATCACTACCAAGTTTCATTGCGAAAAGGACCCCATGGAGATGCAGCTACAACTTGACTTGTTTTATGGCTCAAATATCGACAGAGCTCAACACAGTGGTCTTTGGTTTCTACCTGTAACCATGCTTGTCCCTCCACATCCTGTACACGGATACTATGCGTTTCCTATAGTTTAAATGTTTCTCTTTTCTCCGCAAGTATCTTGTGGGGCAACTTCTACATGATCACAGATAACCCTTTTTCCACCTCACAATCATGGGCGATCTGCCAGGATCATCCTGGGAACACCCTCCATTCTATTTAATGTTCCCTGCTTTCTCTGTGCCTGTGCCTCTCTATTCTGTATTTTAATAAAGCTTTGGTAGTTACCTGTTTTCTCTTACTGTTTTTTTCTTGCACACATGTTGGCAGGCCTGTGAATGGAAGTAGGTGTTATGTGCACAACCTTCCATAAATACACTTTAGGTTGTCTTTCAAGGTAAAGTACCACCTTTATTATAGTTTGTGTGTATATTAACTACTTAACATACATACATATGCATGCATGTATGTGTGTGTGTATGTATATATATATGTGTGTGTGTGTGTGTGTGTATGTATGTATATAAATGGGGTATCACTGTATTAAATCCCCATCTTGTATATGTGTATGTGTCACTGACAACATCTTTTAGTGTTAGATTCCACCTCAGTTTTCTTACTGCTCTGTGTTTAGGATTTTTCAGGGTGTTATTATTTTCAGGAATGAGTATGTTGCATTATAGCAGAATGAACCAAATGCTGAAATGTATCAGTGATGTTTTTGTTTTAAAGACTACTTTTTAAGAGAAGTTTAGATTCACAACACAACTGAGAGAAAAGTACAGAGATTTCCCAAATTTCCTTTGCCCCCACACAGATATTACCAGTGACGCTTTTTTGAGCACAGAAGAGTCAAGTCTCTTCTTCAGTGTTTCATGATACTTTGTAAATTGAGCTGAAAACACTGGCTCACATTGTCTGAAATTATAACCCTTTGTGTGAAATTCACTAAACATTACAATTTACAATCTGGACAGTAATGACTAGGTCTAAAAGAAAATGATCCAGTTCAATTTTTTCCCTTTCTCTTTTTCTTTGGAAGTTCTGGGAAAGTCTATCAATTTGTGTATGAGAGCTTTCACCACAGAATTTTATCTGTCATATACACTTGGCTGTGAATATTAACAAAGACCACTAAGGGGCCAGGATTTAACTCAGTACCTGACTGCCTGGCAAGTGCAAGGTCCTGAGATTGATTCCTGTTACAAAAACAAAACAAAACAAAACAAAAAAACAAAGACCAATACATCTTTGTAAATGGTTAGAGAAAAGACAAACAAATGTACAGTGACATCTCCTAGGTCATATGATATTAAACTTATTAACAATAAAAGGACTAGCTGAGAAATTTTTCCTTAAAGGAAAAAAAAGCAGATTGTAAATTGCACATAATAAATAGGCCAAACATTGTGTTTCCAACTTCCAACCTAAAACATTTAAATAAAAAATAAAAATTCATACTGAAAGTATCTAAATCACATTTGCAGTAACAGGAAAAAAAGGTAATATGATACAGTGATCAGAAATAGCTACTAATCATTTTAAGAATCTGAGTCATTGTAAGTAACAGAAAACAACCCCCCTTACTCACTGAGCAATGTTAAAATATTCTGTGTTATCAAATAGATGTGCTTTTTCATTTGCAGTCACTAAAACCTTCTCCACTGACTGCAAAGTGAAACTGTGCCCCTTGACTGGGGAAGGGAGAGAAGAAAAGTATGACCTTCCATGAAGGGCAATAATTCTTAGGCGTTTCATGTGTATTAGTGAAAAACCCAATCTTTTAGAGAGAGAATAAAGGAGAAATAAAGTAAGAAAGCCCCTGGCCATAACCTCAAATGAAGCATCAATAAAATTACTCTTTGGAGAGTTACTTTGTCTTGCCCCTTTAGCATTTTTATCTCGAAACGAATGGGTTAGTTACCCTGCTGAGGGTAAATTCCCCCACTTTCATAGTGAAGATCTGGAAAAACTGTCATCCCCCAGAGCTCTCCACGTAACCTCTTTTTACTATATAGACCACCTTTTTGTCTTCTCAGAAACTGATGAAAACACACCTGTTCACCTTGCAGTAAATTAAGGATCACTTGTTACCAAAGATTTTGAAGAAAATACTTTCTTCAGCATGAGTAGAAATCCAAACTCATTGCCAGCCACCCCTCATCTGAACCTTACTTGTTCTCATTGCTTGCATCATAACGAGGCATTGGGTCCAAGTCATTCCCATTCACATCACAGCTTGCCAGAGCATCCTATGGCCATAGAGGAAGAAGCAGAGAGAAAGGAAATGGGCAGTCATTAATTAGCCATTGACCCACAGGCTCATGCATTCTTAAACACATTTCTGCAAGACTAATTAGGTTAACTAATACCCTCATGGTCTGCTGGTGTCAGGATGCCTTAGGGAGGGCTACAACCAGTGCTTTATTTTCCTCCTTGAAGGTGAAGAAGTGGTCTACAAAGACCAAAGAGGTGCCAGCATTTCTCCCCTTCATACCTAGAATGAACCGGTTCATGAAATGTGTATCTTTCAAAGACATCCTCAGTCACTACCTTTTTCTACAAAATACTCCTCAAATACCTAGAAGCAAAGTGATTTATTCTCCAGATACTTCCCTTATTTCTTGCTACATTACTTGAGCTTGTAACTTATCATAACTTAAAAGATTTTGCAAGAAAAAGGCACCGACATATAATTAACAAACCAGTTAAAAATTAATAATAGATATCTATTCAATCAACTATCTTGGGGATCCTTTAAGTATGTGTGGGGTTCTATTACAGACAGCTAAATTACTTGGATATATTATAGGCAAGGAAACAGGGATGGGCCTTCCAGGAAGTCAACACAGAAGACAGTTGAGGCCCATTTATTGAAGGCCAGGATTCACAAAAGGAACAACTACACTCACATACTTGCCCTAGGGATGAACAACAGTGATTAATATTCTAAATAATCACCCTGGGTGGGGATTAAAACCTCCCTAGCCCATTCCTTCCCTTAAATCCTTATTCATTCCTTGTATGATTGCTGATAAATTACTATCTTCCCCATTTGATCAATATTCCTAAGGGATTATCCTTGAATCTTATTCATTGACTGGAGTTTTGTCCCACCTCATAACTAACTTGTGATTTCCATTGGATCAACACTACCTAAGGGATTATGTGTATATATGTGTGTGTGTGTGTGTGTGTGTGTGTGTGTGTGTGTGTGTGTGTGTTTTTTTTTTTTTTTTAGGATCTAGAGATTATACTTTTAATCTTATTAGTTGACTATGGTTTTGTCCCACCTTGAACCCACCTCACCTTGTGGCTTTGCTCAAAATACCCTTGAGAAGTGGGGCTGGTGGGCTCCCCACTATCCAGGTGTCCCTCCTGTCCCTCTTAGGAGCTGTTTCCCTCAAAAATATTCCGTACTCTTAATCTTTGTTGTTCCTAGAATTCATTCTTTGATTTTAGAGAACACAAACTCAGTGTTTCTGTTATCTAGCAGGTTATATTTCCTTTACATTATTTGGAGATCCTGTATCATACACCCTATTATCAGTTTCAAGGATTACATCCTTGTAAGTCTATAATTCTAACTTTAACTCAATTGCTTTTTTTTTTGCTTTTGACCAACCAAAATGATGAACAAGGTTTTCCCTTACAAACTTTTCAAAATGAGGAAACAGAACCTCCAAAAACAAAGTTGGATTCGTGTGCTTTCAACAATGATTATGAAAAGTCTCCAAAATACTAAAAAGAATTTATTGGGTTGTTGTCACTGTTCAAATATATTTAATCATGGAGAGCCTATCTGATATCCACCTTGATCATTTTAAGATGCTTTACTTTTTCTTAGGCTTCGTGACTACTCCTAATGTCAATATTGGTGAAAGTCAACACCATCTTTGTTTTCTTCCTTTATGATTTCAGCTCATGTTTACAAAATAACTTTTACTACATTGGTCTTGACATTTTCGGAGGAATTAAGGAAAATACACACTACATGAGAAGGTGCTATAACTCTGCCTCTTGTACAAAGGGAGCCCTGAAGCCATATCTTCTTAGTGGTTTTTAGAGCAAGGGCTTTGGTCAATCTAATGTAACTTAATAATTTTACTTGTAAGGAAGCAGGAGCCCCAGGAGGTTAATTTCTAGCCTGATTTGTCATGAGACAAAATGAACTGAAACCTAGTCCTTTTGCCATCTCACCTGTTTTTTCTACTCCCCTCTGTGTTCAACATAGGAATAATTAAGAGGGTGCTAGTACTGTTAATTGTACAGGTAATTCTCGAGAATTTTTTTTCAAGGGGAGGAAAATGAAAAAGGTAAAGACTACAATCAGAATGAGGTGAAAGCTGTTTGTCTTTAATGAGACACATTCATCTGCAGTGGGAGCAGCACTATACTGACGAGAAAGACATCTTTGCTGGGGGAGAGTTAAGCATAGTTCTGATCTTTGACTGCATAATTCTCTTAAGAGTTCAGGATTCAGGGTCTTTACCAAATGAGGTGGCTAAAAACAAGTTTCTTTCAATCTTTAATATTCTGTCCTATGAAGAGTTACAAGTTTATTTGCATGTGCTTGGATGCAGGGTGAGGAGAATCACTCAGCCCAAGTCAGTTTGCAGTTCTTTTTTTTTTTTCTTTTCTTTTTTAATTCTAGCACCGGGAATAGAACTCAGGACCTTGTGCTTGCAAGGTACACTGAGCTGAATCCCCAGCCCTTAGTTTGTTGTTCTTTCTTAAGAAGAAATGACTGATTCCTAGGGACTAGTGGGAGGCTGATTATTACTGGAGGGGAGGGGGAGAGGG
>NW_022900943.1:23669641-23676344 GCF_012274545.1 Fukomys damarensis | reverse complement strand
GGGAGGGGAGGGAGAGGGGGAGTGAGAGAAACTTGAGCTCAGCTCTAAGTTTACTCTTTTCAAGAAAGAAACTATAAAGTGTTGCCTGGCTCTTCAGCTTAGCAAATGGTGTTTTTGGTGGAATTTCTACTGCTACCTTATTGAAGTATTTTTGTAAATCAGCATATCAAAAGTAGCCGGGCATGGTGGCACACGCCTGTAATCCCAGCACTCGGGTGTCTGAGGCAGGAGGATCGCTGTGAGTTCGAGACCAGCCTGGGCTACACAGAGTTCCACATCAGTCTCAACCACATAGTGAGACCCTGTCTCAAAAAAACCAAAAAAAGGAAAAAGAAAAACGAATATCAAGAGTTAAAAAAATGTTATCTCACGCTTCTGGTACTCAAAGAGCTCATCTTTTACAAGGAAGAAGCAAAACCTAGTGTATTGTGTCTGTTTTGCATTTTTCAGTAGCTTGCTCCTGTTGTGATAACCCTAACATGAGTCCCCGGAGACATGAGGAAGGTTTCTGAGCACAGCAAGAACTCACATAGTTTTGCATCAGATCAGGGTGGGTTCTCTCAATGCCGTCGTCCAGGATGGTCACCACGATGTTCTTTCCTGTGTAACCTCTCTTCCAGGCTCCTTCAATATTCATGTCAGATTGGCATGGATGGGTGTTGTCACTGCAGTGCTAAAAAAGGAAAGGGACATTGCAGATAAGGAATAGGAGGAGAGGTAATGCCTTAACAGCAGCTCCACAGGATGTTGCTAGAGGAGCAGCCTGAATCTCCAGTATGGCACCCAGGGAAGATAGGAGGAGATGGGGGAAGGATAGTCCACAGAAATCTACAGCCAGTTGTGACTTGCTCTGATAATATAACTCCTTTGGAAAAAGCATGAAAATAAATGATATCTCAGCAGCAGACTAATGATACACATTTTATTGTTAGCATGTATTAATAAGACTAAAATACTCGTATTGTAGACACCCAAATTAATTAGAAATATTACAGGCATTTAGGCAGGGCTGAGCCCTCCAGGGAATCAGCATGGAAGGCAGTTGTGGCCAGAGGTTCATTCACTGAGGTCTGGGCTTCAAGAAAATGAAGCCCATGTACTTTCCTTCGGGAGGATCAGCAGTGACTGACATTCTAAATAGAGAGCAATCACGTGGATGGGGGATCAAGTTCTTATCCCATCCCTTCCAGGAAAGGTTTCTGACCCATCCCTTCCCTGTATGCTTGTTACCTGACCTGTTTCCCCATTTGATCCTCATTTGATCAGTATTATCTAAGGAAATATGCTTGTTGCAATCTTATTGGCTGACCCTACTTTTGTCCCACCTCATGCACACCTAGTAATTTCCCATGGGATCAATGTTAACTAGGTGACTATAGTCCCCCTCCCCCCAGACACCAGGGATGGAAACTCAGGACCCTGTGCTTGTGAGCACTGTGCTAAATCCCTGGCCCTAAGAGACTACACTTTTAATCTTATTAGCTAACTACAGTTTCATCCCTCTTTGAGCCCCTTGAGAAATGGGGTAGGCGGGCTACCCACCTTCCAGACCCCCTTCTGTCTCAGACAGAAGCTATCTTTGTCTCACTAAACTCTTCCTATTCTTTAGCTCTGTTATTCCTAGAATTCTTTCTTCGATTTTAGAGAACACAAACTCAGCGTTTTGGACATCTAGCAGGCTGGGAATTATATTTCCCTTATTTTATTTAGAGATCCATATATAAGCCCTACGTCAATTGTACAACTTCATTTATAAATCCAAACCAGGTAACTGAAGAGCAGGCATTTTGTAACATCTTACCAGGCACCCTGGAGTCACCACTAGAAATAACTTGGGTAACTTTGGTACAGTTCGCTAAAGATGTGCTTTTGTGGAAAAGCCCAGAATGAGAAAAAACAACAGGGTCTCAGGACTTCTTCACTAAGTTAATGTTTACCGTACCATCATTTATAGGGTAGGCAGACTCATTCAGTGCTGCTTTGAGAAGCACTGAAAAGGTGGGTGAGGGCTTCAAGGTGCGGCTGTAAAACATGGACCCTTGGCTCATTGTGTTTAGAAATCTCACTCTGCCACGGCTACAACATACAAACACCACTGAAGAAGCAATTAAACCAGCAGCTTTTCCTGATGTAATTTACTTTTATTTGTCCAACCCACACAATTGGTTCTTTAAAGCCCATCTCTTAGAAATGTCCCTCTGAGTCGGGTGATGTTTTCCAGGTTCTTAGACTTGAGGAGAGAAGTACCGCTCCCCAATGCCATAGCAACACCACCCGCCTCGGGCCTCTCACCATTCACTCCTTCCCTCCAGCTCTGCAACAAAGTTCAGCATTTAGAAATGGAATGAAGGCCAAGCTTTCTCTCCTCTAAGCATAATGGAGACCCCGCTGTCATTGATTCCTTTAACACACACTTTATGGATCACCTACTGCAAGATGGGTATGGCTACGAACAAGACACCGAGGTTCTGGTCCTAAAGGAGAGGCACAGAAAATAAAGAAGCAGATAAATCCATTCAGAGTGCTCACTGGGTTTTAAAAGCCTCAAAGTGGTGGTATAATAGTGAGCGGTGAGGGGTCTGAGTACACTGGGTTAGGTGGTATAGTCGGAAAAAGAACCCAATCTCTAAAACATCTCGGAAACATGAAATGGGACATGACCAATGCAAAGGAGCAGGCATACCAAGAGCTGGGGACAAATGTTATGCAGGAGATCCAGCAAATGTGAAGGCTGTCACGTGGGTAAGAGCATGCTAGAAAGATGGGCACTGCTGAAAGAATGGTGCAGAAGGCAGCAAACTAGAAAGAGAAGCCATGATTCCTCTTGGATTCCAAATAGACCCTCAGAGGAAGCTCCTTTTGTTCCAAACCCCATCTCTTGAAATCAAATGCTAACCAATAACGGAGCCCTCCAGTGCTTCTTGACATGCATTTGTTCATGAATTAATTCCCCGAGAGTGCTTTTAGTTTAATGTTATAAATATATCTGAATAGTTTCAAGAATGCCTTCTATGAGTAAAAAACTCATTTGGGAGAGATGTAATTTTCATAGAAGATAAGGGCTTACTACATATATTTTATGAAATGTCTGCAACCCCCACTCCTGCTTCCTAACTTCTTCCTGACCCTTGAGGTTCTGCCCATATTTTGCAAATAGCTTAGTTAGAATTTATTATAAGGCAGTTGGGACAAGGCTGGGCCTTCAGCATAGAAAACAAATGAGGCACATTCACTGGTTACCATTATAAAAAGAGAGAACTACTGCACCCATCCACTTCCCCTGAGAATGAATAGCAATGACTGATATTCTAAATGGACATGCATCACCTTAATTTGGGATCAAAACATCTCTAGCTAGCCCATTCCTTCAGAAAATTCATGTATGCTTGCTCTGTGACTTGCTCCCCCATTTGATCTCCATTTAATCAGTATGACCTGGGAAATTAAAATTGTAATATTATTGGTTGATTGTGGTTTTGCCCCACCGTGTGATTTTTCACTGGATCTTATAATTTTGTTCCACTTTGTACTCATAAAACATTTTTTGGTCCCCCTTCTGTCTCTTAGAATGAAGCTATCTTTCTCTCAATAAATGCTTCCAGTGTGATACGTAGGGGATTCTGTCTCTGAATGAAGCTATCTTTCTCTCAATAAATGCTTCCTACTCTTAACCGCCACTGTTCCTAGAATTTATTCTCTGATTTTACAGAACGTGAATTTGTGTTTTAGGTATCTAGCAGATTCGGAGTGTAATATTTTCCTTGTTTAAATTATTTTGCTTATTTGGATTACTTAGTGCCCGATATCACACATGCATTGTCCTACTCTTCTGTGCTAATCCGATCTTCCCTCCAATCCTTCAGTTTTCTAGGCTCAGCTCTGGACTTAGATCCTCCCCAAAAGCCTTCTTCATCTGACTTGTCTTTTCCTCCTCCCTCAACTTAGGAAACACACACACACACACACACACACACACACACACCACAATGTGTTCTACACAATCTAACTCCTACTCACTGAATTCTGCTTACCTGCTACTGACTCCTGTCTGTTGGTGAATCTCAGCTATGAGTTCTGTCTCCTTGACTGACTTAAATTTAAGTCTCACCTAGGATTAGAAGCATTAGGTTGACCACACACCAGAAATGAAAGCATACTTTCAACTTCATTTCCAGGTTCAAAACTGCTAATATGCTTTCTGCTCTGACCTCTTCAGAAATACCAGCCAGCTAATGCTTGGTTAATGGAAATAATAATAAAAAAAAGTACTGCAGATTTCCGAAATACCTTTTTTTTTTTTTAAAGAGTCTCCTTCTGGTCAGAGTGTTGGCTTCTCCTCACCAAATATTTTAATTTAACACAAAGTAGCTTTGACAGGTTTCCATTTCATTTTCTTTTGAAAACCTGCTCCAACCACCTGCAGTATCGATTGTGACAGGGTGTAATGTCAGAATGGCCAAGAGGTGCGCAGGCGGAGGAAATGCACAGGAAATGGGTAACCCACAGATGAGATAACTGTCCTGGAATGGAGGGTGCTGCCTGAAACTACTCATGGAAATTGAAAACCTGTTGTCTATGGAGAACATGTGTGTTAACAGTGGAGCAACTAGTTTTCTTTTTCCCACCTCTACTTTTGTTGAATCTGATTTTATCATTAAATAGTCTGCTTTTTTTTTCTTTTGTTTGCTTGCTTTCTTTACTTCATTTTTATATCCATGATCATGGGCATTAGTGGAAGGAAAGGGAGATAGAAAATGATGCATTCATTTAGATAATCTAATATAGCAGGTGGCCACAACATCAAAGGGAAAAAAAATTAATCAAAGCCTACAGTATTTCTTGCAAATGAGTAAGAATTTTATGTGGTCTAGACTTCCAACTGTGTTTCTGAGAGAGTTGCTTCATATACCTAAGACATTCAGAAGCAAAGAATGGACAAAGGCCGATGTCACTCAATACCGACCGAAGATGAGAATTAGTTCATTATGTATTTAACTGCCTGATTATAAGTGACTTTAAATGAGGCCCTATTTATTTGCCAGGAACCCATAGCATAGCAGCAACCAAGGGCAAAAGAAACATTTATCAACTATGATTCCCTCACAGTTATAGTCAACCTCATGGAGGAGATCTCTGCTGGACCTCCAACTAGAGATAAGTATCTGCATTTGTACTGCACATGCAGCCCGTGGCCTGCCACAAGGGCTAGTTAGAAACCTCTAATGTATTGAAAATGAAGAAGACTATGTATGTGCACAATACATGCAAGGTAAGTGCTTACAGCAAACATATATAGCAAATGCACCTTTAGTCTCCCGATGGCATATGATAAGATGGCTATTTAGAAAGAACACTGTACACAAAAAGCCAAAAATATCTTGCAAGAGCAATGGTTACCACCCAGGTCTCCCACTTTCTTATCCATAAAGGTTTGATCCCTTTTACAAATGCAATTTTAAAGAGATTGTTGTGTGAATTCAAGAAATGGCCTTTTCCACTCAAGGGTGAGTATGTCTGCTTATATAACACTGTGGGTATGTCCACAGCTCTTGTGTTTTTATGACACATCACAGTGTTTGATGAGTGAAATGGTGGTTTATATCCAAAAAACCCACTTTAGGTATGTTTTCACTGGCATTTTCTTTGGTCTAAGGGCAGCAGCAAGTGTAACATCATTCTTTTTAAGCTTCTCTAAGTTCTGAGAGCCCCATGAAATGCCTCCAAACCCCCAACCCCACCCTTTTTTGTGGTTCTAGGAATGGAACCCAGGGCCTTGCACACACTAGACAACACACTAGGCAACTGGTTCACCATTACACTACATCCTCAGCTTTTAGACTGCCACATATGTGCTATCAATAATCTGCTAACATTGAAAACATCTGTTACGATCATTCATGTAATGGATTGAAAGACTGCATCTTTTACCATGTATAAGTAAAAAAATAGAATTTAATGCACAAAAATCTGTTCTAGAGACAAATTAAGAAATACATCTAGTCAATCTAATAAAGTCTTTGTATGTATTTGAAATTCTTAAAATGTGTAGGCCGAGAGTTGAGATAAATAAAAAAAAAAATGACATTATATTCCCTTAGGTAGAAATACAACGAACATCTACTAGGCTCTTAACCATGGCCAAACATTATACTAATCACTGTATGTGCATGGCATCATTTAAGACTTAGAACACAGTTTGAAAGAGGTATTCTTGCACTTGTGAAACAGGCAGCGGCGCCACTGAGCTAAATCCCTGGCCAGATCATATGCTTTTAATATGTAAAGAAAATGAGACTTAGCCTGGTTAATCGTCCAGTTTAAGCAGCTGGTCAATAGTGGAATTACGAATCAACCCAAGCAGTCTGACATCACAGCATAAGAGTATCGAACTCTTTCGTTAAAAACTGAAACAGAAAAAGCTTAAGGCAGGGTCAAACAGAAACAAATGATGAGATAAAGAGGTAAAGAGTGGTTGTTGGAGAAAATAGCTCTAGTAATCAAATAGTAGGAATCACACTGGCCTTAGCTCTAGATTCAGGGAGGTCAAGTGATAAAGCAGAATATTGTTAGATAAGACCATAAAAATCTTTTTGTTTTTTCCATTTATTGCAACACATCTTTTAAGAAACACCAAGTTTCTATTTGAATACTTTTAGCAGCAGGAAACTTCTTTTTTTTTTTTTTTTTTTTTTTTTTTTTTTTG
>NW_022900943.1:23660537-23669188 GCF_012274545.1 Fukomys damarensis | reverse complement strand
TTTTTTTTTTTGGTTTGAGACAGGGTCTCACTATGTAGTTGAGACTGACCCGGAACTCACTATGTATCCCAGTCTGGTCGTGAACTCATGGTGATGCTCCTGCCTCCCAAGTGCTGGGATTATAGGCATGGGCCACAACTCCTGGCACTTTTTTCTTTTTGTGAGTCGCACTATGTAGTTGAGAATGACCTGGAACTCACTAAAGAAACTTTTGTCTTTATTAAATTGCCAATTGGGCCGGGGATTTAGCTCAGTGGTTCCACCGCCTGCCTCATAAGCACAAGGATCCAAGTTTGATCCCCAGTACCAAAAGAAAAAAAATTGCCAATGATGTGCTGGTAAATCAAGTCTTTTTTTTTTTTCTTTTCTTTTAAAGCCCTATCTGTAGTGTTTATCAATCTCTGTAGAGTAAATACTCAAATCATGGCCAGTTTCAAACCACCACAATCACAAAAGTCATGAAAACACAATAAGAAGGTATCATGAGTTGTTAGAAAATGGGTCCAGTGCACCCCTGGAAGCAGGCCATCACTTTCATCCTGCTGCATTTGTGATGAAGTCACCCATTCCAGTGGATCTGACAACCACTTCTCATCAACCCCTTATCTGCTTATTTGCATCCACTTAGACATCTGCTTCTCAGAGCCTGGGGACTACTGGGAAGCACCCAAGCTTAGTACCCCCTTGCCTTTTCAGATAATAACAGCTTTATTCCATCTTGCGTTTATTTGCAGAAGATTTTCATTAACCTTCCTTTCTCCAGGCTGCCTAATCTCATGAGAGCACAACGGACCTTAGTAAGGAAGGCCACGGCTGATAGGTTCTTTGCTGGGTAATATGAAGCAGACATCCTGTGCCTCCTTCAAAAATACAGCTGTCTGTACAAGCGCAGGAAAATCTAAATTATGCACAGTTACATTTTAAGACATTTCCTACTATGTTTACAGGTCAGTTCAATGGATTTCAAGTCATAAACATTCCCCTAACCAAAACAGATCAGTTATTCAGTATTTGACATCTCAGGTCTAGATTAGAAGGTGGAGACAGGGACGAGGATGCACAGAGAACAGGTCCAACTGCCTTCTGGGGCAGTGCTCAAACATTTCGTCCCCATTTAGTCATTGTGTTTTAGTCCCTATGTTTATCTTCGTATTCCACCTCTGCTACAACCACGGTTTCCATCTACTGCCATACAATTTGACAAATAATCACTTCTCAAATTAACATAATTTGAAGCATGTCCTACATAATACTAAGGAAACTTCAGAAAACAGTGGGTGTTAGGAGAAGGCTGTGGTATGTGATATGCCTATGTAGAGGAAAACTGAATAAATACAGATCCCCAATTCAGTTATATTGGAAGTTAAGGAGACAAAGCAGAGATACAAAAGGATACCTGAATGCTCTTAAGATTTAGTTAAGTGTATATTTATCATTTGTACATTTTGTGATCTTCTTTGAATGTTTCCATACCTGACCCATCTTGAATTAGAAATTCTAATTCTTGGGCCGGGGATTTAGCTCAGCAGTTCTGAGGCCTGCCTTGCAAGCACAAGGACCCAAGTTCAATCCCCGGTACCAAAAAAAAAACCAAAAAACAAACAAACAAAAAACAAAAAACTAAAAAAACAAACAAACAAAAAGAAATTCTAATTCTCAAAAAAAAATTCTAATTCTTAAAAGCACTTACCAAAACCAACCAGTAAACAAGAACATCTTTCTCTCTAAGAAATTCTTGCACACTTCATATTAGTGTTTGGAGAATGGGTGTTAGTTGTATTACTTGGCCTTGATACTGAAGGGTAATCAGGATCTCTTAAAACCTAGAGGGTGTTTCTGTGACACTAAAAACAAGCTTATCTTTTACATGATAGCACTGTGTATCTGCCAGGTTCACATACTTCTCAAATCCAAATTCTCAGGTCCAAAAATAGAGTCAAGTTTTAAAAATCTGGGTCTGAAACCAGCGCTGCCTTCTCCATGGTCATTCCTCCTCTGATTTACCAAAGTCTCAGAAGAGCTGGCTATGCAAGTGAGGAGGAGGGGCCATGAGGGCAGCCAAATGTGTCACGTATGATTCTACAGCAAAGACCAGGGTCCCTGTGCACGGTGCAGAATAGTCCTTTCATGGGGCTGGGGATTTAGCTCAGTGGTACTATGCCTGCCTCACAAGCACAAGGTCCTGAGTCGGACTCCCGGTACCAAAAAAAAAAAAAAATAAATAAAAAATGGTCCTTTCATGGGAGGCCAATGATTGTCTGCTCATCCACCCGACACTCATTATAGCATAACCTGATCACATTTGTGTTTTACTTGCCTAGTGAAATAACAAGCCACTTGTAATGGATCCTGTATTATATATCTTCAGAATCTGGAGGATTCATAGTAAGAATACTCAATAAGTCATGAATTGATCTTTATTTAAAGGTGGCAATAGTTATTTTTATATGTCCATTTGATTGGGTTAAGAGACGCCTCAACAGTTGTAAATGTTACTTACCACTGTGTCTTTGAGTGAAGAGATAACCATTTGAACAGATTACATAAAGAAGAGGGTTCTCACCAACCTGGGTGGGCATCATCCAATCCACAAATACAACAAAATGTAGAAGGAAGGATGAATTTAATTTGTTTTGTGCTTCGTCTGAGATATCTACTACTTCCTGCCCTTGTACATCAATTCTTGATTCTCAGGATTTCAGGCTTAGCTTTGGGTCCTAGGTGTCCACCGCACAGACAGCAGATCCTGAAACTTACATGTACATCTATGCTCTGTTTCTTTGGAGAACCCTTAATGATACAGAGAAAAAAATTAGAGTAAAGGCAGAAGTGGATTCTGAGGTAAAATATAGAACAGAATTAACTGACATATTTATAATGCAGGTAATAGAAAAGGTACAAATAAGATCTAGAAATCTTCATCTCTCACACATTGCCTGATAATGGGGCACTGCTTATTCAGCTTTGCCAATGAAATAATACATAAAAGAACATAGAAAAGAAGCAGGGACTAAACAAAGCTTTGATAGAGCATTATATAAAAAGAAAAGAAGATATTCATTTGGGGTTGCTGATTGTTCTAACGTGCCACTAAGAACTTTCAAATACTCCTAGCCGAAAGAGTCGAGATATAAGACAGTGGTAGATAGCTATTGCCCCCTTGCCTGGTGAGAAATGTCTCCTGGAAGAAGAAGAGATCAGAGACACAGAAGTCTATTTTCTTCAGAACAACATGGTATGCTAGAAGTGAACATTTCTCAACTATTTTCTGTTAAAAGGCTCAACTTGAATATTGTCTCCCATTCTAGGTCATGCAGCAAATTCTATTTATTGATCTGAAGAGAAACTTAGTTTTACCAAATGACTTTCTTCCTGGCTAACTATGAATCAAAATAAAAAACTAGATATTTTTTTAAATATACCACTGTCTCCCCCAGATGGAACAATTAGTAAATGAGCAAATTGTGCTTGCTTAGGCATGATCTCAATTAAAATGTTTTCTTTAAGTGCCTATAAGCCAAAAAACAATTCCTGTGCTGGAGCTTGTGAAAATGAATTTTAAATGGAATAGAGGTGCATTATTTAATAATTATGAGAACATTAGCAGGAAGAAATGCTCATTCTTTTCCAAAATGTAATTTCTTTGTTTGTACTGTTTATCAAATTTTGCTTGCATAAAACCCTTCAGCTTCTTTTTCCCTTCTGCATACATCTTCTCACATCTTCTCTGTGCCCCTTATTTACCCAGAACTCAGAAGTGATGCTAACAGAATAAAGAACTTTTTCTTTTCTTTAAAATGAGTAGAATGCAGTATGGCTTGGATAAGTGCAAGCAACTGGCTTCAGAATTTAAACATCCCACTACTTTTTTTTTTTCACAACCATAAAGGGAAAAAAATGATGGAAAACAAATTTTTCTAATGTCGGAAGAGACTTGAAAAGTTTACAAGGGTAATGTGAGTATCATTTGAAAATATTTGAGTCTAATTTTATAAATATATCAGTTTTCTTCATTTATATTCATAAATGGCAGCATTCTTAGTGGAACATAATGGCAGCTGATTCATTTTCAGCTGAACAAATATTAACGAATAGGAATACACCTATATACCATTGTTCAAAACCTTCAATAATTCTACAATCATGATTTTGACAGGATAATCATTCTTTGTTACATGGATGGATGGGGGTGGAGGGCTGGCTGGCTGCATTGATGGACAGAGAACAGCTAAATGGAAAAATAAGACACACAGGTCTACATTTCCATTTCTCTTAAATTCTAATTGAAAGCTACACATCTCTCAAGGATTCTGTGGAACTTCTAAAAAGTAAAAACTACTCTAAGCCCTTGAAACTAATAGAATCTCATAGAGTAGATGCTCTCAGAGGTATCTTCAGACTAAGCCAAGTTAGACACATGTCACATAGAGGAAAAGAGAGAACTCAGGAGAAGGGAGAAGAGAAAATCAAATTGCCCAACAGTGAAGCTGTTCAAGTGATATTTCTGTCACTAATTACATAGCCCTGTCCTTTTCAAGAATAAAAGACTTCAACTTCCCTAATAGAACACTAGCTTACCCTGCTCAAATTTAACATGCAGAGGAACAGAATTTTCCTACCAAACATTAATATAATGTTCCCCATTATTTATCTCACAAAAAAGGAACTCAAGTAGATATCCTTAAAAGGGAAAAATATTTATTATTCTGAAGGTCCTGAAGTGCTCTTACCATGCTCTCTAATAAGATATTGCCACAAATACATTTATTTATACAAGAAATATGTAACAATTGTGAACCAAAAGCTGTAAAAATGGGGAATAATACTGTCACCATGACATGCTTATTCTTTACATCAAGCAATCCTAACAGAAGAGGAAGGCTAGTCAAAGCCCACATGAGCAATAATTAGTTGCAAACAAAATTTGAATTCAGCTTTGCTCTCTTCCCAACACACTAGCTCACCTAACAACCATAATTGTTTTTCTTAATAAGATAAATTCTTCAGATATAACTAGTTTTTGTTTTCTTATAATCAAAGAAAATGTCTAGCATACACTCAGTGGCCCTAAAAAGCAGTGTATTGCTTACAAAAGGAGAGTAATTTGTTATGACCAATAGTAGATATTGACCTTGTTAACTTTTTCTTTTTTCTTTTCTGCACAAACCACTGACTCCAAAACTTAATGATTGGAAGAAGACTTTACCGGTACCATTCACAGGTCTGTGAGCTCAGCAGGTGGAGCTGTCTGGTTCTCACTTGGAGACACCTGTGAGGTTTTAGACTGATGTGGCTGGGGCTAAAGGCATTGAAAGGCCTGACTGACATAGAAGTTAAAATGGCTTTTTCATGTACACAGGCACCTGGAGAACTGTCAACCTTACTGTAGGATTTAGTTAATGTGTGTTTGTCATGGGTTTGTTATCTGCAAGTCCTTTCAAAGTATATGTGGATGCTCCTCAACTTTCAGTGGGGTTTCCCCAACTATCCCATCATAAGCTGAAAATGTTATACAGTTAAAATACACTTAATACACTTAACATCAGAGCTGAGTAAAGCACAGCTCTCCATAAAGTGTTGGTTGTTTACTCTGTGGGCTGACTGGGAGTTGAGGCTCACTGCACTGACAGCATACGACAGAAGAAATGATCAAAACCCAAAAATAGAAGTATAATTTCTACCAAATGCATATATATTGCTTTTGGACCATCCTAAACGAGAAATCCTAAGTTGAGTGACTTTAAGTTAGGGACCGCTAGCATATTTATTGTGTAATCATCTATCTCCTAACAGCTAGGGGAATGGCAGTCGCAGTGTAGTTAGTCTACATCTGCTAACTGCCAAAACATTTATTTATGCACGTCTGTGCATTCTTGTGTGTGTTGTACTTTTCCAATCAATACTTAATGATGTATCTACATCAGGGAATGAGAAAATCCATGCTCTTGCATTCACAAACTTTATATTGAAACTGCGGTATATTGGTAATAAATAAGTAGCCAAGTAAATGATATAATTAGAGAGCATGGTAATAATTGTAAAAGAAATTCTAAAAGAAGACCTTGGGTAATATTATGAGAAATGAGTTATTAAATTTATACCCTGAGCTCTTCACAATTTTGCTATTATTGCGCTTTTTTACTCACTGTTCATAGAAACTTCATTTTGAACAGTGGCTTCTATAGGTATCAGGCAATAAACCCCAGCCTTAGAAAAGCAAGTTACAGAAGAGGTTCCAGACCTATTGTCATTTAAAAAATAAAACAAAAAACATTTTCACATTTCAAATGAAAGTTTAAAAACAAGAAATTTCTTAAGACCAAAGAAAAAATCCCACAGCAATAAAAAATATGGCATTTGCTATTATTGTGATGCATCCATAGAAAAATAAAACTACTCAGAGGGCAAAGCAAGACCAATTTCACCCTCTGACCATCATCAAAATCAATTCATATAGCTACTAAAAAGGCTGCTTCAACATAATTTGTTCTGGACTGAGTGAAAGTAATTGTCTGAATCTACCTGACATCTTTGCTTTCATGGTCTGCATGAAGATGTAAGGTAGTATGAAATCAACAAAGTTGCTCGCAAGGAACTTAAAACATCTTGCCTGAACAGGCCAATAATATATCCAGGATTTCCACAGTGGTACAAAGCAAAGGTTTCAGGAAAGATTAAAAGATTACATAATAGCTTTGATTAGCCACTCAATAAAGGTAGGTACAGAGAAGAATGCCTCTTCCACCTGGTGAGATTGTCTCCAGATACCGGAGTGTAATGAGCAGAAAGCAAAGTCATTTTTACCCTACACTAGCGAGCATAATTGCAAATGTTTTTCTTATTAATAAAAAGAAGTCAAAGCCTTTCAAGAATCTAACCAGGTAACTTGCTTTAATAACACTCAACAAAATTTCTTCTGCTAGAGAAAAATAATAAGAATTCCAGAAAAGTAAGTATCCAACCTTAGTGGTACATCTTTACCTACAGGTTGAGGACAGTAAGCTTTCTCTAAAGTAACTCCGAACTCTGACGGCAGCATATGCCAGGTAAACTGGAACATTGCTCCAGTAACCCAAGCCATGTTTTATTCCACTTACTCCTGAAGGGAATAATGTTAAAACAATTAAATTGAACACTAGGGTAGCGGCTTCCCCCAGTTCCACTCATCGGGCCCACATACCTATTTTAGGGCACAGTTTTCCAAGCATCTGTTGTCTTTCTGTCTAATTAGCAAGCATGGGTAATTAATACAATGACTTTACAGAATATCGTGGTTCAAATCATCCTCCTGTCTGATTATGTTTTCACTGCTGACTTGGGATAGAGCTTTGCAAAGTGGAAAAAGTGGAGAAAAATGTTGAATAGGAGTTTCAGTGATACAAACAGGTATTTAGCTGCCCTCACAAAATATGTACAGCTTTTTCATTTCAATTTGCAACTCCTTATTATTCAGTAAAAGGTAAGAAAGGGCACAGCAAACATTAAATTGATAGATCACAGTACCCTAAATATTTTTAACTTTAACAAAAAATAAAACTCTTAAAAAGGATGGGTTTAGCCTATATATTCTTGAAGTTAACTTCTACTGAATGTTTTGTATTAGTTTGGAATATTTTGAGCTGCAAGGAAAAGAAAACTCACTATAGTACAAAAGGTCCTTTACTTATCAACTGAGAAATCTAAAAGTAGGTGATTTCAATTAGGTGACATTATTTAGAAACACGATTCCAGGCACCATTGCTTAGCTGCCAGCTTTCTATCTTCTGAAAATACCGTTTGGTTTTAAGATGACTGCCAATGCACCTCATATTATATCTTTCACCAGCATCCCAAGCAACAAGAAAGAAGTCACGTAAGCCTTTCCCTCGCAAGAGAAAGAAATCCCTCAGTATCAACCCCAACTGCAAATGCCCTTTGGCTAATATTGGGTCTCCATCATTGGCAAAGAGCATATAAGTCCCATGATTGGCTTAGACCATTCATAATTTGCCTTATAGGGTTCTTTGAGATTAAGTGATTACCACTTCAAATACAAAAACATAAACCCCAAATTACTAAGCAGGAAATAATGAGGTGTATTTATAGGGTAGAATAAAGGCACTCCATAAAATGGGTCATTAGCTCATTAGCTTTTGTGAAATTGTTCTGTATTGGTCATTTTCTCCATCACTGGAACGCAATACAGACACCACAGTTTAAAGGAAGAGAGCTTTAATTTGGCTCATGGTTTGAGAGACTCAGTCCATGTTTGTATGACTCCAACACAGAAATACTAAAGCAGAAGCACATGGCGGAGCAAAACTGCTCAGTTAATGGCAGCAGGGAAGCAGGGCAAGAATACAGTGCCAGAGGGGAACGGGTAAAGGACCATAAATAGTCTCCAAGGTCACCTTTCCTTGATCCACACAGACACAAATGGGAGGGTGCTCCACTGCTCTGCTAAGTGTTTCTTCTTAACCCAGTGAAGTTGACAAGTCAGGATTTAATGGTCACACATTCTGTGTACTGTCTAGCTGTCAGTCCCCTTATTCAATAGCTGTAAACAATCTGTCTTTGTTTTTTGTCAAGATATTCTACATTAGAAGAGAAAGTTTAAGGTAGATGAATATGTAAAGGTTACTAGAAAATTCAAACATGAACACTATATATAT
>NW_022900943.1:23621611-23660337 GCF_012274545.1 Fukomys damarensis | reverse complement strand
ATATAATTTTTTTCTGCCAAGCAGGTGCTACACCATTGAGCGACATCCCCAGTCCCAGAAGAATACTATCATTAAGCATAGCATCAGTTTATATAACTCACAAAAATAAATGTTTTAATCCAACTTGGACTGAGATTGAATAAAATTGTAATGAACATTTAAAAAAATCTTCACATTTTATTAGGAAATAACATATAATCACCAAGTTTGTGACTAAATTAGTGATTCAATTCAACATATATTTTACATTTACTCTGTGCTCAGCATCATCCAAGGTATAAAATGCAACTTTTTTGGCACTAGGGACTAGTTCTGTGGAAGGTGATTTTTCCAGGAAAGGGAGGAGGGGTGACAAGGTATTTTTTTAAGTTTCTTTTAAAATATGTTTGCAATACATAATAATCACTTCCCCCAAACTAGCATTACCACCCCAGCTACATCTCAGATCATCAGAAATTACGATTTTCATATGAAGCAGGCAACCTAGATGCCTCCCATGCATGGTTGACAGTAGTTTTTACACTCCTGTGACAATCTTATGCCTTCACTGATCTGTCAGGAGATGGAGAGATGGGATGCAGCTGTAAATCCAAGTGAAACTTAGCATGCTCACAAGCCGCTCATCTCCTCCTGGCAGAACACAGGCTGGGGGGGGGTAGAATCTCATATAAGAGAGGATGTACTTCACTCAGGGAAGCTAAAACAGGAAAAAGAACTAACGGTGAACATGAAATATACTTAATTGTAAAGCTAAGATTTTAAAAAGGAGAGAGTCAGGGTAAAAGAAGAGTAACTACACATGTTATAATGAAATTACATACACAACAATGGAATTAAAATGGAGAAAGGAAATGGTAAAAAAGAATGAGCTAGCAAACAGGTATGAGTCAAGTGATACAGTTTAAACACACCAAACCAAATATAGATGCCTAAATTAAGAAAAAAGAACTAAAGGGCATATAAAATTACTTGCAGTAACTACTAAAATAATAATACAAAATTTCTCCAAGATTAGAAGAAATGGTTGCAAAGGAGCAAAGAAAAAGTATCCCTAGATGCCCCATTGTGGGTGCCTCGACATTCTGATTTAATTAAAAATGCTTACCTTTCACATCCATTTTGTCTTTGAGGAAGAGTAAGATGTAGCACAATGATAAATGAGTGAATAAGGTGGAATAATACTTTTATGAGCCCGCCTTTCTCTTGGGGGACTTGGCAGTAGCGGTCACTATATTTTTTTATCACACCTTACAAAGACACTATGAAAGAGAACTTCTAGAACTGCTTCAGAAAGTGGCAATAACTATGAGACAGTGTGTTCAAAGTGAGGGGAGGGTTTTGAGGGGCATGAATGGCACTGTGTCTTTTACTGTCACGCATTTTTTACAATGTAATCATTTACTGTATATTTTGATCACACTTGTACAGATTCTTCTCAGCTGACAAGGAGGCTATGTCCCAACTCACCCACTGTAAGTTGAAAATATCACAAGTTTAGAATGCACTGGATACACCTAAACTCCCAAGAATCACAGATGCGCAACACGGCACACTCTAGTGCATTGGTTGTTTCCCTTCTACGAATGTGTGGCTATCTAGGGGTTGTGACTGGCTTCTGCTGCCCAGCATCACAACAGAATATCCCACTGGCTATTCGTAGGGAAAAAGATCAAAATTCAGAGAACAGTTTCTATTGTTCTTTCAAAGACCAATAAGAATGCATATTGCCTTTATATCATTGTGAAGCTCAAAAATTCTAAGTCAACAATTCAGGGACAATTTATTTGGACAACATAAACTAATATGACAGAATTGACATTAAATTTATTGGTTGTATCTGTAAACATAAATGAGCTTAAACTTCTGTAATACATCAAAAGTACATTAGATTTGCCTCACAAGGCAAAATCTAATTCCTAATTCTATAATTCCATCTTCATTCCCTTTCCTTTTTAAATATCAATATGAATTCATGAATTCTTTTCAAAAGCAATGATTCATCCCTGACATTTTTCTTTTTTTGCCTCTCAAATTGTCTCAAGTTTGAAAGCAGGATACTCTTTAAGTAGGTTCTTGTGTTCTTTTGAGAAGACTTCTTTGGTTTCCTCCTTTATCGGTTTTATGCACATCAAAAAGAAAGTAATTCAAATGCCCCAGAGTAAAGGATTGGGGCAAAGCAGTGTCTTGCCTGTGGTGCCAGTTAAAATACAGCGATACTACTTCTCATCTCTCAAGTTCAGCAACATTTCAAAACTGACAGGACATCCAGGTGAGGGGATAAAGTGCTTCTCCTTGGATGCTGGAAGAGTAAGCTGTTCTAGTCTCTAGTGGGAGAGATTTGGCAATATCAAATATGATTTTGTTTACTTCTAGCTTTTGATTAAACAACCCCACTGATAGGAATTTATACTGAAAATATGCCTTCAACAATAAAAATACATGCATAGGTTACTCAGTTTGGAGATATGTGTAATGACACAACGTTGGAAACAACCTAACTGCTCCTTGATTAAATAAACTATGGAAACTGCCACAGCACAGCTGGGAAAAAGAATAAGGATCACTATCAACTAACTGGAGTGATTTCAAGGAATATTAAGTTATAAGAACAAAACAAAACATGAACATGTGATATTCTATATATTTGTACATTGAGCATTAACATTTTACACAGTTCAAAATATAATTAAGTAAATTAATAAAATTACATATATAGAAATGGAAGAGAATTTAAAACTGAACAGAAAAGAAACAAATTACCCTACCCTTAATTAATAATATAAACATGGGGGGAGAAATTATTCAAGCAAAGTTTGAACCAGGTACTCTGTCTGTACCAACTTAGTTGAACATAATCTAAGGGCCAAAAGAAATCTGGAATTTCACTTAAGTAGGTGAAACTCTTCATATGGATAGCATTGTAGCAATTTTACTATGTTTTTGTGTTTATGATGGCAAATTTATTAATTTTTAAAAACCACAATTCTTATGGAAAGGAACAGACAGAAATATGAAATGGTTGGGAAAAGGAAGAATTAGGATACTGGATGGGAAGTGGGTGTGTCACTAAACTGTAAATTATACAGTCAGTCCTCAGTGTTCATGTATTATGCCTTAGTAGATTAACCAAATGAAGATCAAAAATATCTGGCAAAAAATGTTATATGTGTACTGAATAATTTTTTTCTTTGCATTATTCTCTCAACAACACATTATAGCAACTATTTACATAGCATTTTCATTGTATCATAAGTAATCGAGATGATTTAAAGGACATAGGTGGAGGTATATAGTTTATTACAAATATTATGCCATTTCATTTGCAGGACTTGGGCATCTGAGGACTTTCATCTCTCAGTACTAGAACCCATCTCTCAAGGACACTAAGGCTAACTCGACTTTTAGCTTGTCCATCAAAAATGGGCTTAGAATAGCATCAGTAGCTTGAGTTTTAAATACAATTCTTCATCAAATGGAACCATCTAATGGGGGAAAAACTCTTTCTAGGTCTGGGGTGGAAAAAAACCCCAAAGTAAACATTTGTTGTATGAAGGAGAAAATGCTAAAAAAAAAAAAAAACTGATGGGGATTTTTCAAAATGATTCGGGAGTCACCTTAACAAAGTGTCTCACTCTCATTAAACTTGGGGCGCTGTACAACACGAACCAGAGTAACATCAGCAATGAATTACTACATTTGAAAAACATCCATGCAATCGAATGAAGGTGTCACAGAATTAGAAAATCATTTGGTAATCACTGATGTCATGATTGACTTGGACAGGAATCAATAAATACTAAACCCTTGGGGAAAGGTTGGCAAGAAAAAGGGTGTTCACATGTCTCAAAATTATCACCTATGAGATTTCTTATCACTATGAATTATAAAGAAAATCTGTATCTATCTCTATAATAAAGAAATTTAGTAGATATCACCTCCTAAAACAAATGAATAAATGCATATCATTAAAAAAATGGGACTTCCAATAGTACACCACCTGATTTGAAGCACTGAAGAGGGTGCAATCTTATCTGGGTACACTTGAGCCAACAATGTAAGCTCCTCATTCAGATTCCAAAACAATCATCACACAAATCCAAAGGGTGATTCATTCTACCACCTACCAGCACGACCTCACAAACTCATAGATGTGAAGGAAGGGCCCCCGTCCCTCCCCAGCCCATTAAATCCTCAGCAAAACAAGGAAGCTCCTCTACATGCATGGGACAGGGGTCAAGAGGTGGCACAAATAACAACAATGTGTCATCTTGGGTTCTACATCAAAAACAGACCGATAAAATACACCAATGTGACAACTGGGAAAATGTGAATATGGACAGCAAATCTGATAAAATCATTAATTTTTCTACAAGTAAGGATAGTATTTTGGTTATATAGAAGAATGTTTTTCCCCTTTTCAGATGCATCCTGAAATATATAGAAATGCATTTGCTAAATGTCTGCAATGTACTTTCAGAGCTCAGTGGGAAAAGTGTGAGTATATCCATGTGTATGTACAAAAATATTAATTCTTAGCAAACACAGATAACTAAAGTGTATATGTTCATTATACTATTCTTTGAATTTGTATGTGATTTCAAATTTATCAAAAAAACTACTAGTGGTAAAAAACATTAAAGATATAATTTTTCTTCAATTATCTTAGGTTAGGCACTATAGGGTACAGAATAGACTTTATGAATGATAGACTGGTACACAACTAAAGAAGAAGAGATTGCATCCAGCAGCACCAGGAGTCAAATGTAAGCCAAGTCACCACCTGCAGACCACTCACTACCACTGTGACCAACAGGGAGCATGGCCTCAGGGAGCACACCAGCTGTCACCTCCAGATGGCTGTTTGCTGAGTGCTTTTCATCTACAGCCACTTTCCCTCGCACCATGAAACACCTCTGACAAAAATGCCTCCTCAGACACTGAGAATTTTGATGCAATGGGGTATATCACAATGCAGGCTCTTGCTCTCTCTTGCATACTACTCTCCCTCTAAGTAATTTAAATTACTATCCAAGAGGTATTCACAAAGGACACCGTGGCTCAGTGATCAGGAAACAACACAATACAGAAAGAGCTGAGGAGAACTCAAGAAGACAGTGCACACCAAGAATCTTTCCCGGTGTCTTAGTTACTTTTTTGTTGCTGGGACAAAATACCCAACACTATTAAGGAAAGACAGATTTATTTTAGCTCAGTTTGTAGTGGATTCAGTCCATAATCTACTGGCTCTAAGGCAGGGCAGAATGGCAGAGGGGTATCACACAGGAGAAATAGTTCATGGCAGGGCAGGCAGAAAGCAGCAGCAGCAGTCTACACCAAGCATGGACCTTCCCATTATCCACACTCAGAACTATGCTGCACCAATCAGTGGACTGATTTAGCTATCACACACCCTCAATCAATCTATCTTCACACACTCTGGATCCAGCCACCTCTGAAAAGCCCCATGTGTCAGTGTATGAAATTTTAGGGGGACATCTATATACAAGCCATGACACTTGGCATACCAATGCAAACTAAGGCTTTCATTTCTCTATTAAGTGCAAACCAGGAACTAAGGACAACTGGTATCTTGCAACCAAGAGCAGAAGCTTGTTTGAAAATGCATTCAGCAACTGAAAGGTTCAGAGCTACAATGAGTGGTAAAAAGAACTGAGTTCCTAGAAACACACATTAGTGACCTGCTGGATGCAGTGAAGTATTCCAGCTGGGAATTAGATGAGCTGATAAATTCCCTCCTTCTATGCTTTCCTCCAAGAAAAGTGATTGAATTTTCTGATCATTCACTACTAAATCTCAGTTAAAACAAATGTGCAAACAAATGCTAACTATTCACATCCCTCTCCTGTCAATTCTGAAAGAATGCTAGGGTAATAAAGTCTCTGAGAAGCCCAGCAGTCAAGAAACCTTTTTCAGTTTCTTCAAATCGTATGTCCTGAATGACTTCACTTTGGAAGTACCAGTTAACAATTCTTAGAAGTAATGAGAAATAGTTTTTATGGAAATCATTCAATTTGTCTGCAAAGAAACCCTCTCCCGTATCATGACTTAATTTCAACAGGTGTCTATTTCCACATTAGGAATACGAGGCCCATGTGATCAACCCAAAGATTATAACAACATCAAAAGGCTTACATCTACTTGCAGATTTTGTGCATACCTGTGTTACACTCTTAGATATAACATAAAGTTAGCTATTTCCTAATTTGACTATGACCTCCTAGTGGGCAAAATTAGTAACATTTTCCTATTTATTATCTCCAGCTGAGTGACTTAGGAGGAGCTCAATAAGTCATTAAATGAATAAAATCATTACCAATTTACTTTTTTCCTGTTGGACTTACTATTTCTTGTTTCTTTCCTTCATTTTCCCTTTTGTCACATATTAAATTGATGCCTTTATTGAACAGCCTGTAGTAACTCCTAGTTCTTAAGTCTTGGGAGGATAGAACAAATTCAATGCTCATTAGTGTGTACAACTAGTTTAAATGATTTGCTCAGTGCACTTTCCCTTTTTCTTGTCCAGAATGAACCAGATTTGATCATTACAGATCTCTTTAATCTTTCATTTTCTTGGACAAAATTCTACAGTTAGAAATGGTTCTAATTCTGTTTTATTGCATCTTTCAAACAAATAATGAATGGCAAATTTAACACATTCTTTTTTTTTGTCAGGCTGGACATATCAATATTTATTGAAATACTGAAAAAAATTCCATTTTGTTGAGAAATTCCTGGTAAGAACTGACATGAGAATGTATATTTCACTGATACAGTAAGAAAATGTCAACATGTAACTGACTTCACACTCTAAACATTGCTTGATAAGTAATATAAATATCCAGACGTTACAGATTGTCTGTTAAACAGAGCCCAACTATAATGAACCAAGCTAAGTAAAACACCTTTATGTTTGAGTCTGTCTTTACTAATAAGTCCTATGACTGATAAGGCATCTGGCTAAGTCAATGTCTGGTTACAAACAGGTTAACGACTCACATCAGAGAAATTCACTGGCCAATTTTGGAAGGGGTACAGACAGCTGCAGCACCATCTTGCTTATCAGCTTCTGTCCTGTTTTCACCAGCAGTACAAATGTGACTGTGTTGCCTGACTTGTGACCCACTCTTGGGATGTAAGCTACCTGGTGAACAACATACCAATATTTTACATTTTTCAGGTTTAATTTCAGGGAGGAGTATTGTGTATTTAAAGTAAGAAAACACTGATTTTTAAGAATCCAAAGATTTGGCATTTTTGCAATGTTAAAGACCTTCCCAATAACTATTCTAACCTCCGCCTCGCCTCCCCCATGCTACCCCCATGTGATGGAGCCCATCAGCCACTGACTGCACTATTCCTCTCCAACCTCCTTTAGCCAGCTCGGTCCTTAACTAAGGGAAGCAATGCTGCAGCTATTCTCTCGATGCTTTGGATCTGAGCTCTGATCAGTGAGTTTTCACTGCTCTTTGAGCCATAAGGACAAAAGAGATGACCAAGACCCTGCACAACTCAATGCCCAGCTTGGCTAAAGCGTACCCTTCATGTGGATGAGCATCAGAAGTGATTCACAAAAATAATAAAATAATCTTCTTTGGACACACTGAAGCAATAACTAGTATCTTTGGTATACAACTTACAGTGCTTGAAAGGAAAACAAGGTAAGACCTTACCTTGCTAAATTTACTTGAAAACAGAGGAAGCTACAAGTCACAATAACTGATAATCAATACTAAATAAGCTACAGTAAGAATTATAATTATGAAGCTTTACAGATATTTAATCAAGTGGATGATTTTCATTCATTAAGACCCTTCTATGTCCCGGAACTACATTCACTAACTTGAAGACATGCCACGGTAAACGCATATATTTGGTTTCTTCAGTCTTGGCTATTTCTGATACAAAGGTGAAACCAAGGTAAAATAAATTAGCATAATTCTCTAAAGTTGAAACTATGATATACAATATAAGCAAACTATTCAAAATCAGAAACATTTATGGAAAGATGTCTTTGACCTATGACTTAGAAAGGTCAGTATCACTCTCTTCCTTTCCCCTTTGAGAAAGATTTGAATTACTTTGATATCTTTCCAGGCTAAATGTAAAAAAAAAAAATCACTGTTTCCATCCCTAGTTGAAGACATTCTCATCTGCAATTAGAATGAACTTTGGGTCATTTTATCAGCTCATCTTTTTTTTTTTTTTCCATTTTGCACAGCTTCATGTGCTTCAGTTTTTATGTTCAACTATTTAGCACTGTGACTGTTTGACATTGCAGCAAAAGATGTTTAATATCTTAATTTTAGGGCCAGGGATTTAGCTCAGTGGTTCCAGCGCCTGCCTCGCAAACACAAGAACCCAAGTTCTACCCCTGGTATAAAAAAAAAATCTTATTTTGGCCAGAAATTCTTGTGAAATTCATCAATGCCAAAGCCACATTTCAGCAACAGGGGCAGAAATAAGATCTAAGTTGCTTTAGTTATGGAGCATTTGCTTAAAAATTTCTAGTCATATCCCTTAATATTAAGTAATGCTTATATATGGTACAAGAGGGACACTGCCTGCTTTTTTTCCCCACGATCATGAACACATGACAAACCAGAGCATATTTTAAATGGCAAGCTGATGTATTTACAGACTGCTCTTAATAGCTGTCTGCAGGTCTACAGCACAGATATTCAGAATTCATGATTTTGTGGAGCTACTACAGGGTGTGTCTGAGCACAAGTCCTCAGTACACAGTCCGTGGTCGTGGGGGAAAAGTGCGGGGGCCTTTGGAAGAAGACCGAGGAGCAGTCACAGGCACGACTGATGCATTTTTGAGAATTGTTTCAGTTCAGCTTCCCCATAGAGGCATTCGGTAAAATCAAACCCCCCACGGAACCAGCCTAATTAATAACACAGATTACTTCCCAAATTTCTTCACAGCGGAGATCGGCTTAAATATACAAGAACTGTTCTGTGCGTTTTTATTCTGACAAAGTGTTAGAATCCACCCGTGAGTTCAATGCACTCCCTTACAGTGTATTTCATATGAACTCCTTGGGGATGCGAAGACTTTGATTCAGTTTGCAGTACAAATACCCTGATACATCATGTATTTGCTATTAAGTATTCTGATTATTATGTTTTTTTAATTCAACATCTTGAAACCAAGTTTTTAATTAGTGTTGCTTGGAGCAGTTCAGAGTATTTTGTTTTTCCTCCCCACTCCAATCTCTTTTTGTCCTGAAAGCAGCACTCCTAGGGTTGTGACTTACTCTCTTTTTGCAAGCAACATTCCGAGGTTATTACAGGGCACACCCCCATTCAGGTCCTTGTAGTAGAGGTATTCTTCAGCCTGCATGCCAATCACCCAGATTTACGGCAGTCAAAGCAGTTAGCTGCCCAAACTTGTCTCCTTGGGGCAGGTGGTTACAAAGTGTGTAGTCTAGCAGGGCCATGTCGATTTGTTCCTGCAAACCTCAGATCAGACGGAAGTTCTTGAAACTTTTGACATCGAACCTAAAGAGCACCAAGAACTTTAGACACACAAACTCTCACTGATCCGACTATAGGGTCCGAAGTTTCCTGCCAGCTCCTGTGTGTGGCTTACAAAGGTTGCTGAGCGTAGCGCTAACTTGCGATGCTAATACACAAAGTCCACCTGTTGCCCCGTGACCAGGAAGATCAACCCTTCCTTTCCATGGACTGCTTATCAGTAAACACGATCGAGGATTCAGAGATTACTCCAGCAATCCTGAAGCATCATCAACCTTAAATTCTCAGAAGAAGATGCTACTCCCGGCCACTCAACAATGGAGAGGAGGGTTTGGTCTGCCATTGTGCACATAAGCCCAAATGTGCTCAGCTTTTCACACTTGCTTCGGTTGGCCTGCTCTTGCTGCAACCAGGCCGTGATTTTGGCTTGTACTTGAGGCTCACCTGGCTCACACTTTGAAAATTCCAGTATTGGATGTGGATGCTTCAATAAGGAGCAGGTCTGGTAACCACCCATATAGGAAGAGCCCATGATGGGCGCAAGCGAGCTGGTGTAGGGGTCTGGGTACTCAGACTCGATGGCCCTGTTAGGAAAATGGCCATATATTTGGTAACCTTGAAGGTTTCCCTGAGATGGCATTGTCATGCTAACTGGGAATATGGAAAAGGATTTCTGTCATAGTCTGTAGGAGGCAAGGCAGCATCGTTAAGAGGTAGGCCTTCAGAGGCAGAGTGGATGTTCCGAATGGCAGCGGTGATAGTCAAGTCAGAGGACATTGCTTGGATCACCTGAGACACAGTGTCTAGCTTAAGTCCATTGGCTTGGATGAGGCCTTTTTCTGTTGCTTCAGGGCCCTGTCTCTCTTATAGATTGCCCCAAACTTATTCCTTCCTCCATGCATTCGGTCAGCTCTTACCACTTCATTCCAACACCCAGACATTTTTGAAATGGACAACATGGACAACGTTTTCTTTGAGTTTTGTCAATTTGGCAATTCTGGTTTTCTATACATGTGTACCTCTGATTATTTTGAACTGTTCACTTAAAAAATCTTTTGCAGCTTTTGCAGGTGAGGAACCCATAATGTTAGCCAGACACTTTATCACCACACAAGGGACCAAGCTCTTAAAATCATCATAGGAGTAATTCATCATGTTAAATGGAGAAAATCGCATGGTTTCCGGCATTAGCCCCTGTTCCCCATGCGATCCATGGAAGCCAGTCCCAGGGCTTCCATCTCCACTTTGGGCAGCAGCAGGAATGGGGAGTCAGTGTTGGTCCAGAAGCTCAGCACCTCAACAGTCCTGTCCTGTCGCCCGTAGTGTGAGAGTGAGAAAGTTAGTCTGCGAATAAAGGCAAGGTGCCAGCACCCTGGCGTGGCTCCGTGAGGGCACCGCTGCCCCGGCTACAGACCGGCAAGCCACTGAACTCCAGGCTGGTGGTGGAGGCAGCTGCGGGTCTTGATATACAGTCTTTTCTAAAGTAGGTACATTAGGGGAAGTAACTATAGGCTGTGATGTATAGATCTAGTGGAGTTAGTATCATTGCTGCCAAACGGAACAGGAGGTTAGGAGCTCAGCTCAGCGTTAGAGCACGTGCCTTGCATGTTTGAGGCCCAGAAAAAGAAAGAAAGAAAGGAAGGAAGGAAGGAAGGAAGGAAGGAAGGAAGGAAGGAAGGAAGGAAGGAAGGAAGGAAGGAAGGAAGGAAGGAAGGAAGGAAGGAAGGAAGGAAGGAAGGAAGGAAGGAAGGAAGGAAGGAAGGAAGGAAGGAAGGAAGGAAGGAAGGAAGGAAGGAAGGAAGGAAGGAAGGAAGGAAGGAAGGAAGGAAGGAAGAAAGAAAGAAAGAAAGGAAGGAAGGAAGGAAGGAAGGAAGGAAGAAAGAAAGAAAGAAACAGACAGACAGAGAGAGAGAGAGACAGAGAGAGAGAGGAAGGAAGGAAGGAAGGAAGGAAGGAAGGAAGGAAGGGAGGGAAGAAAAGGGAATGCTGTGGGGGAGGGCGGATTTCAAGCAATTGGATCAACCAATTTGACCACGGGACATACACGAGATACAGTTTTAAGGACAAAAGAATGACGTAATACTTAAACAATCTGCAGTAATCACAGTACTTGTGGTCATATTGTTATTCTGAATAGTGCTGAATATACAGGGTGAGGTAAAAGTAAAGAATAATTAAGCTAGCATCCTTGAGCATTAGAAAAAGATACAGGTGTAAAATTACACTTGATCTTAGCCAAAAGGCCAAAAAGCAGTACAGATATAAAACTGATGAGAGTGATTTTTAAAAATCGTTTAGAATAGATTTTACAATTGGGAATAGTTACATATAAGCTCTTTATGAATGTATTCTAGCAGTAACTGAGACAATCACAGGAGAGTACCCCTATTTGGTAAAATTTATGAATAAGTAAATCTTGGGAGGAGCCTATATGACCACCACTAGATGAATGGATAAAGAAAATGTGGTGTTTATACACAAGGGGTACTACTCAGCCATAAAGGAGGATACATGTGAGTTATTGGTGGGATGACGGATGCACCTCAGGTCTATAACGTAAAGTGAAATAAATCAGACACAGAAGGTTAAACACAGCACGGTTTCTCTCATGTGAAAAACCCAGAGTATCAATGACTTAAATAGTAAAATGAAACAAAAATAATAGAAGCAGGGAGAGAGATTCATGGAAATGGAAAGAGGATCACAGGATAAGGAAAGATGAGATGGCGGGGTGGGGATTAGAAAGTGAAAATGATCACGATTCGATGTGTATAGGAACCAATACCCCACAATCAGAGTGTTTATTATGCAGTACTAACATATGCTAATAAAATTTTTAAAAATTGTTAACAAAAAGAGCCTAGGCAATATTGCTACCAAGGACAATGAAAGACAAGCAGAAATGCTAGGGTGTACTTTCAGGAGCATACAGAGGAGAACACCATCAACCGAGTAGTAGTCCTCCCAAACACTCTCAAAAATCAGACTGAAGTTGGAGTCTTCAGCTCTTACTCTCTACCAAAATACCAACACTATCAGGGATAGACCTTGCTAAGTGACAACATGAAAATGCAGCCAGCAAAATCCCGATCACAAAGCATGAAATAGCCTAGATTCTTCAATGGAAATTTTTCAAAAGAAAAAGAAACAGGAGTCTAAAGGATATAGAGGACTTAAGATATTACCAATCAATCATAATGTTTCAGCTTTATTTGAATCCAACCCAAATAAATTGCAAAAAGAAAAATTATGAAGCCAGGAGGGAAAATTTGAAAACTGACTAGATATTTGAATGTATAAAGAAGTTATCTTTAAATTTCTACATATAATGATGTTATGGTTTTATTGTGAAAAAGAATGGTTCTTATCTTACAGAGATACATACTAGAACATGTTATAATAAAGTTTGTTATTGGCTTTAAGATAACCAGAGTAGAGGGACAATAAATGAAAGAATATTGGCCTTGAGTTGATAATTATCAAAGTTGGTAACGGGGTCATGAGTGTTCATTACATTATTCTCTTGACTTTTGCTTAAATTTTCCAAAAGATACCCATGATGCTTACAGTATAAGGGTATGAAATAGAAATGAGATATGGTTCTCAACTTAGTATTTAGACCAAGTGACATAAGTTTTTGATGATGTACAGTACAAGGAAGTATTTGGAAAGGGACACCTCATTACAGGCAAGACCATCTGAGTACAGTGTATTTCTGGTTACAGAAAATACATAAGATTAGTATTGAGCATGCACTAAGGACTTGAATTATGTTTCAGGTTCATTTTAACTTGGTGGTCTATGAGATTTCTTTCCAACAACTTCGCAAAGATCACCTGATTCAAAGTAAGCAAGGATTACAAAAACATTCCCACTGTTTGTGTGTCTGCACTTATGTAGTATGCAGAGGGGCCCAGGATCCATAGTACAAGTTTCAGCAGAACAGAAATGAGCTAAAAACATTTTTCTGTAGGCCTGCTATACTTAACTTGGTAAAAGTCCTGCTGAATTTCTTTTAGTTCACTGAAAAGAAAGAATGATTTCTGTATCTAATAATCTTATCTACTAATAACAAATGTAAGCACCGAGTTTTGAAGACATTAATTTAACCAAGTTTCAGAAAACCATGCAAAGAGATCATTAGGGGAGCACAGTTCTATGCTACCCAGGCATAATCTTCTTTGCTTTACTTCAGACATGCTAATTTAGTATGTCTGGATCAGAACGCCTATACCAGTAGGCATATTTTTTTAAATTTAATTTATTGGTACATTCTAGGTAGACAGTACAGTTACATTCATCACTGGGATCTTGTACCTTTACATGCCAGGTCTTGGTTCTCATTTTTTCCCCTTGTCCCCACCCTCCCTTCACCTTCCCTTCCCCTTCCCCTCCCCCCCTTCAAACACTTTAATTCCATTTTTACATGAGTCAAATTCAACTCACCAGGAAACTAAGAGAGGAAAGAAAGTAAACAAAAGCTACATTTCTTCTAAATTATCTTTTAATATCATTCTGTAAACCTTGTAGTAAACATTTCAATAGACACCATTGAGACAAACTAACACATTTCTTTCGGCAGAAAGAAAGAAATTAGATTTCTCATCAGGTTCTTCTAATTAAGAAAAGAATAATCAATAAAAGCATTTTCGAAGTTTGTCCATGTCAGCACCATAAAAAAATAACACCCTTGTATTCTGGACCCAATTTTGATTCTGACCTATGCAATTAAGTCATCAAATCATGTTCCTGGAATTAGCAGTTTCACTCTACGTGTCTCACGGTAATTTGACTTCATCTGGTGCGCAGCAGCTCTTTCAGCTGTGCCATTTGCTTCTTGGACTATAGATCACCAACCTAGATACAATTCCATGCCCAGGCAGAGGCAGTCTACTGGAGATTTCCTACACTGGAGACTGGGAAGTCACATGGATGTACATGTGCAGCCCATCTGAAGATAATTATTGCTTTCTCTTCCCCCAAGCAATTTAAGCATTTTCTTCTTTTTGAGTCTTCTCATCACTGGTTTGCTAAGAATCATTCCCTTTCCTCAATTAATTTCCTGGCCAAGTTCACTGCCAACCAAAATTAAGGAAGAGAAGCATTCCAGATGCCACCATCTCTCATATAACTTCAGAATTTTAATTTTCACCAGAAGATAGTTTAAGTCATCAACACCTTTTAGGACTAGCCAAAATCAGTTTTATGAATTTGAAATACAAAGAAGTAGAACTGGATCTTTCCTCGCCTTATATCAACACACATTTTTTGAGCACTTGCTGAAAGAACCCAACTTGTTTGCAGAGAGATAGTATAAAATGACCCCCAAACTGTCCTCCGATCACTAGAAGTAATCTCAGTACTGGTTGAAAAGTAAATTGAGAAATAAGAATTCAGAGAAGCTGTCTGATAAAAGAACTTGAATCAACATGTTCAAGAAGACAACTACAGATTACGGGAGCTCAAGGGTCAATCCTATCAGCTTTCCAACAGAAAATGAGTTACTAATTAAAGAAAAGTCTTGGCTAAAATTTTGATTAAAAGAAAACTTTGTTCCTTTAACAGATTTGTGCATCAAAGAAGAGTGAGGCCTAATGGGCCAGATTACCCATTTTTTTTTTTTAATTCTTTGAAAGTAAAGCTGAGAAGATAAATTACCAGTATGGAATAAGTTTTAGCTTGCTCAAAAATACTCTCACAACATTATAACAATTTTCCCTGGCAGGACTGGATGTTATCAAAAGTGGATTTTTTTCTAATTGAGTCATTAACTGAATCATTCTGGAAGCATTCTGACCACCATAGTTATTTATAGATTCACTTAACATTCCTAATAGGCCCACTTTCATCACACCCATCCTGTGGGGCAATGAAACCCCAATCACACCAATGATCTAAAGTTAATTGGTGAGTCCTGATTAAGGTTCTGCTGTATATACTTCATGGGCTAGCATTAATTGATTGGGCAAAGTGAATAAAATGACTCAGACCCTATCCATAAAACGTTCCCCCTAAATTTTATGAATGTGGGTAACATGGTCATCATACTTGCTATTTTATTCCAGGTATTAGGAACACTGTAGGTGCCAGGAGAAAATAAATCCTTGTTTAATATAAATGAATGAATGAGTGACTGAATGTGTGAACAAAAATATGTACCTCATAAGCACTCTGACTGGGTTGAGATTTCCCAACCGATAGATACATATTGACCCTACCTGAGATACACATCTGCTTTTTCTAGGGACTACCACTTATGAGTACCTTTATTTTGTGTTACTTTATTCACTGTGTAAATACAAAGTTTTTAAAAAGGAGGAACTATTATTTCAAGTCAATCATTCTGTGTTTGGCCCCCTCCATACGTTTGGACCAGTATTTGACAGTCCCATAGATTCAAGCTCTTCAAGAAACTGACTGAGGTCTCAAAATGCCATAATGGGGGGTGGACCTTCATAAACCACTGGACATGATTATTAACATCTCTGCTAAAAGAAATAATGGGTAGAAAAACCAATGGAAGAAGCACACTATAAAAACAGTTAACTTTCTTTACCTAGAGAAGCCATCCATCACTGGGAAAGGGACAAGATCAAAGAAAGCTGGATGTTGTGTTTGAATGTATGTATGAATCTTGTTGAAGTAGCATTAACATTTATATGTATTCTGCAAATTCTACCACCACACGGAAACTGGGTTAAAAAAAAATAGTGTTCTGTGATTTGGGGCAGAGCAAGACACATGTAAATGCTCCGGGTATAAGAAACAAATGATAAGGTCACCTCACGAACACAATAGCAAATTCAAGATATCAAAAAAAGCACTTTCAAATAAAATTACAAAGGCATAATTTCCTCAAAGGCAAACAAAAAACCTTAAAATCCTGATTTCTTTTCTTAGTAGAAGCTTATGAAAGTTAATATAACTAATGTGCAGTACAGTACAAACATTAGCACAAATATTCTGTTATTTATTCATGCCTCACTGATCCAAACATTCGTTCAACAAATATTATAGGGTCCTCTATGTTAGGAATCATCCTAGGCAGTGAAGATTCCATGATGCTTTTCCTGCCTGGTTCCTATACTCTAATGGAATTTATTTAATAGAAAGGGTAGTTATCACACAATCTCACAGATGGAAATTTTTAATTGTGCTAATAAATACAAACTAAAGTGATATGCACAGGGATTTGGTAAATGCAACAAGGGATCTGGCTACTTAAGGAAGACTACTGGAAGTCATTATGACAATCTACGAGAGTGACAGAATTAACCAGGGCACACAGTGGGCCAGCATATGTAAAGGACCCATGGCGGGGGCGCACTTGATGGCTTCTAGAAAGAAACATGTAGCCTTTAAGCTGAAGGCAGAAAGTTTTGTGCAATACATTTGGAGAGATGGGTAGGGGACAAGACGTGTTAGAATTTAGACCTAAAATGTTTCCCCACAGTCTCATCTCATTCATGGGTCAGCAGTGCGGCTTTTGGAAAGTGACTGTATCATGGAGGAGCTGTACTCATCAGATGATTAACACACTGATAAGTTCATGGGTGAATGTGCCATTGGGGCGTGAGGTGGTGGAAGAGGTGGGCCACTGGTGACAGGAGACCTAGCAGGTAAACTGCTGTTCCCGGCTCCTTCCTATTTCTGCTTCCTGGCTGCAATGGACTGAGCAGCTTTCTTTGTCCAGGCCCTTCCACTATGCTATGTCTACCTTGGACCCAGACAATTATGGACTGAATTCTCTGAAACTATGAGCCAAAACATTCCCTCTTTTAATTCATTAGTGTCAGGTACACTGTCTCAACAATGAGAAAATGGGCTAATGATCTACATAAGGTCTTAAAGGCATTGGTCTGGATACAGGCATTGTCAAAACAGTGGAAAGTTATTCTTAAGTACTAAGCTTAAATAAGTAACTAAATGGAGAAATATTTTCTTTGTTTGGTTGGTTGCTTTGGAGTTTTAATATTCACTCTGGGTACTGCATAGATGAAAAGATGGGTAGAATTCAAAAGTAGAAACTGGAAGGCAGATAAATGACTATAGTAGGTTGAAAAATGGTGATTTAGACAGAGACAGTGATGGTGAAGAAGGGATGTCAGCTGATTTAAGAGGTAGGATGTCTTTAACTTGGTAGTTGGAGCTCTCAAGGAGAGTCAAAGATGACATCTGAATTCCTGAGAGAAAAAAACAGTGAAAATGGACAGATCTAAGGGGAAAGACCACAGATTTGGCTGGAGGAATCACAGAAAAGAATTTGATGCTGCAGGCTGGACATCCTTTGAAAACCTCACCTACAAGATTAGCCTGTGACTGGCATCTAAGAACCTGGATTTTGGGAGGGGTCCCGCTATTCTCTGATAAGAATGGCTCCTTGCACCCAAACTGTTTAAGCAAACAATGTGACCTTCGCTGGAATACTTGCTTTCTGGGTTCCTATGTGACTGTCTTACCAACGTTAACCTGAGCATCCCAGGTAAACAGCAATTCACTTGTGCTGTCACAATACAGTGCTGGGGTATTCAGTGCTTTCTGTGGGACTTCAGTGAGAACAGACTCTTGTAAGCTTGAGCCTGGTTTCCTTTGGGCTTCATCCCATGTGCCTTTTCTCTCTGCTGATTCTGCTTTGTGTTCTTTCACTGACATAAAGCACGCATATGAGTATGACTCATGATGAGTCACATCAGCCCTTCTAGTGATTTACTGAATTTGTGGGTGGTCTGGGGGACCTCCAACACAGGCACACATTGAGTTTGAAGCAGCAAAGCAATGGACACATGGTACAGAGAAGTCAAAAGTTTATGGGGTAGCTGTTAGCTGGAGATTAAGATAAGGGTCTCTTTATGGTAGTTATCTCCTTGGACCCAATGTCCAGGTCAACTTGCCATAAGAAATTAGAATTTCAAACAGGGATGATCTAAAGAAACCATCAATTCAGACAGATTTCCCCCTTTTTCAAATGAATTGAGGTTGGGAGAAGTAAAATACCATTCTAGAGGCCTTACAACTAGCTAGTAGTGAGTACTAATGCCCCCGAAGTATGACTCAAATCCCAGTACTTCCCACAAGTACACCATTTACTGCCCAGCTGGAATCTGTCCTTTCTCAGAAGACCTCTTGCTTGTTTGCATCAGAATGTGCCACATGGTTGCAGATTTCCACCATGTTGCATTTTCAATTAAAACAGTTAAATGAGGTACCTTAAAAGGATGATTTCCAAGCTGCCAGGACAATAATGCCACAGGCTCCACCAGATTTTATTAGAGTCAAATGACAGTATAAATCACTAGGAAAATGTGTGCCAACCACAGAAACAGCAGTGCCTCAAACTCTTGGAGTACTGAACACCATCCAGTTGGCTGAGAAAGAATGATGTGGCTTAGAATCATTTTTCACAATTACTATCCTAGCTAGTTCATCGTTTTTGGCAAATATGCCTCACACATATAACTGAACTCAGCTGATTTTCACTCTGCAGATTGACAAATATGATTTTTTTTCTCCTCAGAAGAAAACCACCCAGAGAGCTTTGATGAAATCTGAGGTACTGTATAAAAAAAGCCCATTTGGTAGGCTGCCTTTAAATGATGCATATTAACCAGGCCACCCCATATCCATCACACAAAGTTCTGCACTAAGATGGCCGGTCAAGAGTACCAGTGACACTCATTACTAGACCGAGAGTCAAAGAGCAAAATCTGAGCATTTCTTTACTACTTCTCTTTCTCTACTTCAAATTATTGTCCACTTTATTTTTTAATTAACATATGAAAATTGTACATATCTATGGAGTACCACATGATATTTCAATACAACCTCAAACACTTGCCATTTCTTTGTGGCAGAAACATTCCAGACCCTTTCTTCTAGCTTTTCAGAAATATAGAACACGTTATCTGCAATCATTTCACAAGGTAATAGGAGAACTTCCTTCTTCTAACTATAATTTAGTGCCCACCCACTGACCAACCTTTCCCTTATTCTTTTCTAACTTTTTTTTTTTCTTTTGAACTGAGCTTGCCTTCCAGAAGGTAGAAAAACATATTTTTTAAGTTATTTCCTATGGGCTTCTCTAAAATTGTTATTAGATCTTAAGCATTATATAAGAAATATTGTAGAATGGTATACCAATTTCCTTAAGCAATAAAATACAGAAATAAAGCAATAAAAGCTTTTCTATTAAACTAACATTTTTATCTAAGTTTCATTTCCACGTGGTCTTCTTGAGACTGTTCATCAATAGCCCTACTACTGAAATCCATGAACAAACATGTACTTAACAGCAATTTAAATGAAGGTAAATCTACCTTCAACTGAGTAACCCCTCTCACAAAGAGAAGCTTCTGCCCATAAGGAAGAATTGCCACACTGTATTTCAAACTTATCATCTGAGATGGCTCTAGAGGGATGAAGGGTGGCTAGAAAGATCAGAATCACAGGTGACTCCAATTATATGGGTTATGCTGCACCTGCACACACACAGGCATTTGTGGTACTCTTTAAACTTCCTGCGTGTCTTAAACATTTAATAATAATAACTTTTTAAATATTTCAATCCCCAGTACCAAAAATAAATTAGTAAATAAATAAAATAGCAAATTAATGATCTAGCTGTATTGACATTCTCAGGTTTTTCGGGAAGATTCTTAATATACCTAGTTGTCTCTGGAGTCAAACTGGATTTTCTTTAGTAGTGTGAAAATGGTCCACTGCATTAGTGAAGTACGTTAAAGCCAGTTCTAGTACATCGAGTTCCCAAAGGCTAGGCCAAATCTTCATGACCTTTCCTACCAGATGTCCTTTGTTGCTGGAGAGGCTTGAAAAAAGTATATAAGCCAAGGACAGTTCCTATCAATGCAGGTAAAGTGAAAATATCTTCCATGCCAAAGCTGCCAGCTTCTTAAGTAGAAAACGTCAGGAAAAAAAAAAGTTACAGTGAGATCAAGAAAAAGTTAAATCGGCTAACTGTGCTTTAAAATGGCCTGTAAGTTTGAAAGCTCTTCTTTTTCTGTCTGGTAATTGAGAGACAAAGGCAAGCTCTCCTCATACAACCTGGCAAAACGGTGAATTCTCCAAGGGGTTCCTGTACCCCACCATCAGCATCAATGGGGAACATGCTAAAAACGCAAATTCCCAGACTCTGGGAGGGTTGAGAGTTAGAGGACAAGCAGCAATCTTTTAAGCGGGGGGGGGTGAGGATTTAGCTCAGTGGTTCCGCCGCCTACCTGGCAAGCTCAAGGACCCAAGTTCAACCCCCATACCTTAAAAAAAAAAAAAAACAAGTGATTCAGATGCTCATTAGCTTAAGAATCCCAGATGTAGATAGACAATGTAATCCCGGGTTTCTGGGTGCAGAATAATTAAGGTCTGCCCACGATGAAGGAGGAGACCTTCTGCAAGTTACTTAACCTCTCTAGGCTTTAATTTCCTCATCCAAAAAATGAAGACAATAATACTTTCTAATTCACTGGAACGTTGGCAATAAGATAATACATAAAAGGAGTTTGGTAAGATGCTTTGCACATACTAAACACTTAGTAAATGTGAACAACTATTTCTCCACTGTAGAGGTTATCACAGATTTGCTCATTCGTTTATGCAATTAACATTTATTGAACATTCACCACGTACTGCACGTTGAAATTACCCAGATATTTCAGATGCAATCCCATTGCCTGGGCCCCCATTCATTCCAAAACATAAATGATCCAACCTGCAAACAAACACCACAGCCAAATGTACAGTGGCTGGATGATTCCAGAAGCTTTTAGAGAAGCATCTCTTGCCCAACAGGCTCCTTTGGTGCCTCCTTTGTCTCTGCCTCACTGATCTTCGGAGGCACAAACCATGTCTTCCTAAACTCCCCCTGCATGGTGTGATAAAGAATAGAAGGAGAAGCTTGTCAATGCAATGAGAAGTGAGTTGTATTTCTAGAATTGGGCCCTCCAATTCCTGGAGCACAGCATGACAAGACTGAAGAGTAATTATACAGCCATCCTGTTCATAGCAAACTCTCATAAATGTATATTTCCCTGAATACATCGCCCAAGCTTCAAGGCTAGACATAAGGGTTTTGCACATCAGTTTCCAAGGGGAGGAGTGACATGGGGAAAGCTTTCAAATTAATTAAAAGAGACACCCAGGCACACTTCATGCCATTATTTAATCTCCATTCTCCTGTGATAAATATGGAACGACGAGAGCAAGCCCAGGCTAACAAGCTGGAGACAGGGCCTATGGAGACTCAACCAACAACCCTCAGAAACCACATCAGGGCCCAGGGCTCTGGAAAAGGAAGAAGAGAGAAATGAGTACCATGCCTCTGCTGTGAGTGCTCCAAAAGAGCATCTTCCCTTTCTGTGACTAGTAGCAATTAAAACAACAGATTAAAAACACAACAGCATGTGTTACAATTAAGCAGTCAAAGAAAAATGATAACAATGATGATTTATTGAAGGTATTCTAGCATCAATCTAGCATGTTGCTAGAGGTTTCTCATGCAAAACTGCTTTAAGCTGTGACAGTTAGCCTCAAAGTTCCTTGCCTCCTAGCACACATAACCCTCTATACTCTTCTGAAAATTAAGTTGAAGGCAGGCGTGGTATCACACATCAGTAATCCAGCACTCTGGGAGACCAGAGCCTGTCTCAAAATAAAAAGAGCTGGAGATGTAATTCAGTACAAAAGTCCTGGGTTCAATACCCAGTACTGAAATAAAATTCACCACCCCACAGTTTTTATTACCCAGAAATAGACAACTAATACATTTTGAATCCAGGTTTACAGATTTGGGAGTCCCAGCTCTCATTCTTTCGTGCTATTCTGGACAGACAAACACAAGGCATGAAACCTATTTCTCAACCTTTTGTTAGGAGACAAGTAACCATTTAAGTAGGAATCCTTCAAGCACTTTGGTTTCCTAAAGACATGGTGCTCGTCCCACTTGGGCACCTGCCATCTCACCTTGTAACTTAGTCAACTCTGTACAAACAGAGCTTCCTATGGGCAGTATTAGTGTCTTCCAGAGAGCGCTGTAAGTAGCAGAAAGGTAGGAATAGGACACTGTGCTCCTCTGGTGGACTCTGGCATCAACCTGTCTTCTTTAGCATCTGTGCTGTGCGGCTTCTGGAGGGGTGACCTACGCTTCATGGGGCTCAGGTCCCTCACTCATACAAACGGGGCCAACGTTAACACTCACTCTTGTTTGCACTGAACCAGAAAAATACTCAAAGTACTTAGTACATTGCCTAGAGTAAGTGCTCAATATATGTTACCTATTTGAATTATCATCATCAAATAAGTGTTGAAAACCTTCCCAACATTTTAAATGAACCAAGCAAAGCTCAGTTCCAGTGAAACAAGCGATTCTTTGGGAGGCAGCCACTGGCCAGGCCAAGGTGCTAATGCCGTGGGCTTGGCTCCTGGGGTCCAGCTCGCCCTGGTAGCATGAGAAGAGGACCAAGGAAAGCTCCCACACATTTCCACCCTCCAGCGGGACACGCACAGACAGCAGCTCGGCTTTCTCCTGAGAAGAAATGAAAGGCAAGGAAAGTGTCCTTCATCCTGGTCAAAAACAGGGCTTTAGAGGCACTTTTGCCCCCGTCTTTCTTAATCCCATTATATTCTTATCATTTTGTCAGTGCAGACAGACAAAACTGCTTGGCTCCCGCCAACACTTGCTCCAATGCCTTCCCTTGTGGCTCACTCCTTCTTGGTTTTAATAAGCTGTCATGTGTCTCATTGTCCCCTTAGGTGAATCCTTCTTAAATGTATCTTGATTCCCACCTCGCCTTGTGCTTAGCTTTATGTCTTCTTTCTTTGCCTCCTTAGACACGACAGAGCTTTCTGTGTAAAACTGTGTTCGGAGACTAAAATATTTCACAGCCTCCTACTTCTAGATAAGACCAAGAAAGAAGGGATCGGGAATCATATCCAATGCAGTAGCCCACCTCCAAAGAAGCAGAGACTGTTTGCATTGTTTAAAAAAATCAAAATGTAGAGCCTATCTTCAAAAGGTGCCCTCCCCCATCCAGAAGAGATTTGAAACAGTCTTAATAACTAGATTAAGAAGTGCCAAGTGATGAATGCCATGAACAACACAGATGCAGGCCTGGGTACCAGCAGAAGGGCTAAGACAGGGCGGGGTGGGGGGCTTCTGGAGAACTCAGCGTTGGGTAAAAGAGGAGAGCAGAGCACAGGCAGAGAAGGGCAGGGAGAGGGCCCTGAAGAGGATAAATGAAAGGCTAGGAACCGGAAAAAGGTAGAGAAGATGTTGGAAATACTATGGATTCATGTCTTTTTTTTCATCAGTTTGTAGACATTTTGTAGCAAATCAAGAACTGGGATTACAGAAAAAGCAGTATTGGAGTAGAAAATACTTTGGCAGTATTCAGCAATAAAAATGTTCAAGAAAACGTAAAGAATGTTTTGTAGATCAAATTGATGGCATCTGAATTTCATGATTAAGCATAAGCAGTATGCTAGGAACTGATGGCAAAAGCCTGTAACCTCAGCCACTTAGCAAGTTGAGGCAGGAGGATCACAAGTTCAAGGCCAGCCTAGGCAACTTTGCAAGACTTTGTTTTAAAATAAAAAATAAAAGGGGATGGGGATGTAGCTCTGTGCTCCCTGGACTCAGTCCTCAGTACCACAACAGAAGCAAAGTGAAAGTAATGTATATTAATCTACTTCTCAGTAATTATGAAGTCACAACCTAAGACTAGAGATGCGTATTTCCAAAGGAGGTAGTGTCAAATGAACTGGTAGATCACTCTTCCCAACATATTAAGCAAGTCTCTCTCACTGAAATATCTTTCACTTGAGCCACTGAACTAATTATGAATGACACATTTTTCTACTATTTTTCTGGTCTATGTTTAAAAAATAGTACTCACAGGGAGAGGGTACACATTACATGACATAGTCAGTAGTCTGTTATTTGTCAGCAAAGTCATTTTAATAATTTCCAAGCACAATTAAAAGCTAGTCTAAAGGTGTCTGGACAGTAATATAGTTTTCTATTCTCTGGTCCAACTTAGAAACTACCATATAAAGCGTGTTCTCTCAAGCAAGATTTCTATGAATTAGAGCTCCCTTCTCATTCTCCTTACAGCCAAAGAGCTAGTTTTATTTTTTTAAATCCACAAAACATTATAGGCCATTAGCTAATCTTATACAGTGAATCTTGTGATCGAAACACATCTCAGGTTACTATTTTTGTGCCTCCAGTGCCAAAAGACTGTCTCCATACAACTTAAGTCAGGATGACGCAGGACAGGATGGCAGGGCTCTAGCCCAGGCCTAACTTACCATGTACCACATGCTGGGCCACTTGGGATCATTGAAGTAGGTAGACTGGGCACGGCTGAGGTCATAATCCCTCTTTGTCCGTTTCTTCACTACTTGCTGTTGGATCCATTCCACCTGCCAAGAGGGTGAACATTTGCTGAGTGTTCGAGTTCCATCAGAGTGAACATAACATAAATGACAGTCTAAAGCATTTCCCATTCGGAGTTAATGTGAGTTAAGTCACTGGCTTCATTGTGGCAACTAAAATCTCTCAGTCTAGAAGCTCAGGGATTCCCTAGAAACCCCAGACCTTTTCATTTTCAACCCAAGCACGTAGCTTAGTCTTTCAGAGCCAGATATTTTTTATCTCTCAACAACAAGCTAGGTTTTTAGCTTCTTCAGAGAGCATGGCAATGTTAATTTTTAAGGTATCTCACCATTCTTTATACCAAGGCTTGGCAAACTTTTCTGTTCAAATACTAAATATGTCAGGCTTTTGCAAGTCATTATGGTCACCAATGCAATGAGTCATTCTACCACTGCAGCACAGTAACAGAGACAGCACATAAATGAATTGGTATGACTGTGTTCTAGGAAAACTTTATATACAAAGACAGGCTGGCTTTGAAACAATGTGTCCCTGATGTCAATACATCAAAATTTTAAATGTTTTGGGAACATATATCAAATTTAAAAAACAACTTGGGACCAAATGTTTTAGGAGCACATATTTTTTTTAAAAATGGCTTTCTATAATCCAAAGTGTGGCAGGAAAGCACTATTCAGGGAATCAGAAACCTGAAGCCTTTGTACCATCTCTGGCACAAAATTGGAGAAGGCACTCAATTTCCTGAGCCACAAGCTTCTTAACTGCTCTGAAACTCACACCTGCCACCTTTGAGAAAAATCCTACCATTTAACCACAACCTGGTCCTAAACAAAGTGACTAGGAAACTCAAGTTTAGTATAGAATTTATACCTTTATGGTAGAGCTAAATGTGGAGTTTGTTTGTTTGTTTGTTTGTTTGTTTTTAAGAACAGGTCATTGTCTTGGAAATATAAAAATCAATCAGCATGATCTAGTTTGAAGGTGTCCCAAAGGCAGTAGCAGCCCTGGGAGAATTCTTTAATTTGTTCTTAGATAATTCTTTGATTGATTTCTCCTAGTGATAGTAAATTTAGTCACAATGTTCTGAGATGTTTTATTCAGCCATTTGTCCCTACTTTCTACACAGGAATTAAAAACCGGGTTCGGGAGAGACTTTGTAATCCACCGCTATAGTTCCGTACAGACAGATTTCAGTACCTCTCCTGACTAATCAATTCAAGGATTGCTGGAGGAAAAGAACACTAAAGTACCCTTTTCAATCAAAGTACAGCAGCAAGTATGGGCATGCATATACATTATCTGTTTCCAAGAAAGATTTTAATCTCTTTAGGTTCTAAAAAATGAGTTTCATTTTCTAAAAATGAGTTTCTTAAAAATGAGTTTCATTCCCTTATTTATTCATTAAGAATTAAGTGCCAGGCGCTGTGCTGGAAATACATAGATATACTAAGAATTGCCTTTAATTTTGAAGGACTCGCATTTTACCAGGGAAATCTAGCAAGTATTTTCCATTCTCCACTTCATAAAAATATAATTATCTCCTTCAGTGATATCTGACATATCCCTGTGACTGTACTATTTAAGTCATTCATGATATGTTTGATTATGCAACTTGTATTTGCAGTCCTTATCTTGTATTATCATCAGCAAATCTCATCCCAATAAAGCTCATATTTGCATGTTTGATAAAAGAAGTCTGCAGTTCTGTTTAGGCAGAACTCTTCTCAAAACCAATCTTACAGAGGCAATGTCCTTTCCCAAAGGAGCCTTCATAAATCCCAAACTACCAACACATATGGGTGCACAAACCAGAAAGTATCAAATGTCACCGGCATGGACTACACAAATAAACTCCTGCACCGATCAGGGCAGTCTACAACGCAGTGGTAGTGGACACTTGTCCCTGCACTGACACAAACATGCACATCTCCCTGGACTCATACACATAGACAGATGGGATGAGTATGGGAGCAAACCAAGTGACAGCCATTTTCCTAGACAAACTGTAGGTTCTAAAATAAAATCTCTTAGCAAACAGCATCTCTGCTGTAATTTTACCAAACACAGAGGCTTAGTTATAGGGCTCGGTGCCTTGAAGATGGCAGAACCACTTGGCATCTGGATTTGACTGCACATCACTCCGTCTGATCACAGAGCTGCAGTACTCAAAAAAAGTCTGGGGAGATGTTTTTTTAGTGTCAAATACTATGTATTTTGCTTTGGGGCTTTATGAGTATGAGTCTGTCTCTGTGTATTTTTTGGAGAACAAGAAAAGCACCTCTTGGATGAGAAGGTTTCTATGACTGGAAAGATCATATTTGTATTTTTAAACTATTGTCCATATGTCTACCCTTGAGTTCAAGAAAAATTCAGAGGTAATGCATTATGCAGATTTGATTTCTTGCCAAGAAGCCCATTGCAAGGAAATGACACTTAAAAAAATCGTTTTCATACAACTACAGTCTGCCCTGGAGAAGAGAAAAATCGTGTGATTTCCCTCGCTAGCTTAACTTTCTTCAGTTTCATTTCCTACGCATCGAGGAACTGCCGTGAACCAGAGAGTGAAATGACAGGACCTGCGAGATCACATCTCTCTTCCACTGATTTCAGTGTGCACTTGTCACCAGGCTTTACGGACACGCCCTTCCTGTCCTCACAGAACCCTTCTGCTCCGCAGTCCAATGGAATCCCTCACCATTGCTCCTTAGAAGCTTTTGTTCAAAGATGTCCTCTTTTGTCAGATCTCATTATGGTAATTATGGGAAGCCTGCCCCTCAAAATCTCAGCTAAATGTATATAGTTATTTTTAAATTTTCCAATTTTCTAATATTACACATGGGGCAGCCAATTGATTGACAACTGGAGAAAAACAAGATGTTATCATATGAATATTGACTACATAAATTATTGCAGAAATATAAATGGGAAGCAAATTATAGTTACTCTTAAAATGTGTTTTGCTAAGGAAGAAATCAATTCTTTTATAACTATATTACAGCTAATAATTAGAGCATATACTGGTAGCAAATGTCTACAGGTATACCTATAAAATGAAATAAAAGGTAAAGAAATTAACCCAAAATATATAAAAAGATGGTATATAAAAATAGTGCTTTCCTAAATCAATAAGAAAAAAGATTACTTAATTGTCTGTGTTGCTGGAATGAACAACTGTCAATGGGAAAAGAAAGTCAAGACATTCTCCTGAATTAGATCAAGATCAATTTCAAATGAGTCAAATATTTGAATGTAAAAACCTCTTGTGGTGGTGCATGCCTGTAAGGCCAGCTCTTTGGCTGTAGGGAGAATGAGAAGGGAGCCCTAATTCATAGAAATCCTGTTTGAGAGAACACGCTTTATATGGTAGTTTCTAAGTTGGACCAGAGAATAGGAAACTATATTAAGGTCCAGACACCTTTAGACTAGCTTTTAATTGTGCTTGGAAATTATTAAAATGACTTTGCTGACAAATAACAGACTACTGACTAGAGCCTGGAAAGCTGAGGCAGAAGGACCTCAAGCTTGAGCCCAGCCTGGGCAATTTAGCTACTAAGCAAGACCGTCTGAAAAGGAAAAATAGAAATGGCTGGGAATATAGCTCAGTGCAATTGCCCTTCATTCGATCCCCAATACCACAAAAATAAATAAATAAAACCATAAACATACCGTAAGAAATATGGCCCCTGTATTTACAAAAATCATCTTAGAGAAGATGCTTACCAAAACAGAACATGAATTTACAAGTAGATTTTGCAAGATTTATAAATTCATCTACCAAGCAAGTCAAAATCAAAGTAAAAGACCAACAGTGCAAAGTTTACAGCTCCCACCTCAGACAAAAAGCTACTGCTCTATTATATAAGAAGTTTCTATAATTAGTAAGTGAAAAGTTTAACAGGAAAATGGGTAAAGTACAGAAGTATAAACATCTTCAGAAAGGTAAATCAAGTTTAAACACATAAAAATGTCTTTGTCCGTATGAATACTGCTGTGGTTTAAATATGGTTTCTGCCCTGCCCCTGGGTTGCAGTTCCCAGGGTGGCAGTTTGGAGAGATGGTAGAACCTTTAAGAGGAGGTCCCTAGGTCAGTGAGAGGGGCACACCTTGAAGACGATTGTGGGACCTTAGTGACCCTCTTCTCTGTCTCTGCTTTCTCTGTATTTTCTTCTTATTCCTACTTGAGCTCCCACCATGATAAGCCAGTCCCACCCCGCACCCCATACCCTGCCTCTTCCCTCTCTGCCCCCACCTACACATCTCCAACTTTGATCTTCCAAGACTGAGCTATAGAAATCTTTTTCTTTCCAAGTAGCCTGTGTGGGATGTCTCATTATACTGACAAAAAAACCGATACACATTTGAAGACAAAAGCAAACTAAAACTGATTAAGATACCACTTTTTATCTTTAAGATTTATAAACAATCTAAGGGTTGATAACATTGTTTGTGATGGCCTCGGAAAACAGATGTACTAATGGTGAGGGGGATATAAATTTGTACAATCTATGGAGTACAAATCAGGCAAAATCTACTAAAATGACAAAACAGGCAATTCTACTTTTAGGCACACATCCTACCTATTTATTTACACATGCAGTTGGATTTGAAGAGCTTAGTCATTTAGATTTGCCATTAGTCACCTAGGCAATCTTTGTGGGCCTCTTTTTTGCTGTAAAATGAAAGAAGGCAGATTACTGGTCTTTTTTCCCCCCTACATAGTTTTATTATCCAGTTTGACTGAAAATAAAAATAATACATAATACAACAGAGTGCAATACAACCACAAAAAAGAATGAGATGGACTTTATGTGTTAACCACGTATTACTTCATGTGTGACATAGTTCAAAGTTAAAAAAAAGAAACAGTCAACAAAAGACACTAGAATTTTGCGGGGGGTACCGGGGACTGAAATCAGGACCTTGTATTTGCAAGGCAGGTGTGGTACCACTGAGCTAAATCTCCAGCCCTGGACACTATAATTTTTACTTGTCTCTGAAATGATCACACAATAAACCTGGTAACACCAGTTGCTTTATGGAGTGAAAAAAAGGTATCTTGCAAATAAGGATAAGAGGCAAATCTTTATTACGTGCCCTTTTGATATTGGCATTTTTTGTTTTGTTTTGTTTTTCTCTTTTTGAGATAAGGTCTCACTCTGTAGTCTGGAGTTGTCTTGAATTTAATATGCAGCTCAGACTGGCCTCAAACTCACTGCAGATTACTATAGCATGTGCTACTATGCCCAGCTTGACACTGTACCATTTTTGGTTGTTGTTAGGCAGGATCTTACTAAATTGCCCAGATTGGGCTTCAACCTGCAATCCCTCCTACCTCAGTCTCCCAGAATGCTGGGATTATAGTTATGAGCTACCACACCCAATAACATTGCTACTTATGACACACAGGAAATGTTACCCAAATAAAGAATTAATTTATAAAATTATGTTCCTTTGGTTGGTTACTATATCATGTAATCAAACAACAATTTAAAATCTACTCTTAAATTAAAACATTTCTTAGAAGATAGTAATGAGAAAAAGTGATCTAGACAGTCTCCTAGATGGCCTTATGTATGTTGAAATATGACTTAAATATTGAGAAAAGTTGAGTAAGATAACAAAAAGAAGTTAGAATTCGGGGAACTCAGTCATTATCCTGGATTTGCCACCAGTCACCTCCATGATCTTTGTGGGCTTCTTTTATTTGTAAACTGAGGGAATCTAGATGCAATATACACTCTAGAAACTTTAACATTTTATCTACATGGTCCCTTTCTCTAGAGTGAGTAAGAATAACAAATTTGTTCAAAGCAATAAAGAGGTGAGGCTGATGTTCTGGTTGATAAATAATTTTAAGTAATTCTGAGAATATGCAAGATTAATATTTAGAAAGCCAGGTAGTAAATTATCTTACTTAGTGATTTGAGTGAAGCAGTTGTCAGCAACTATTTTTGACTCTTATATTTTACATCTTTTTTATATTATCTTTGACTAAATTGGGGAAAAAAACATGAAAATATTTCCCTACTGTGTTCTTTTCTGACTTTGAAAACAAAATAGAGCTGCCTTGATTAAAAGAAAAAAATCTGAGTTAAGGACATTTTAGAATTGATATCCATCTCCCAAGGTCTAACATCGGAAGGTAACATATTTCAGAAACTTTCTAAAGCTCTGGGAAAGGCATTAGAATTGCCAGTGTGGTAGTGCGTGCCTGTAATCTAATTAATCAGTGGCTGAAGCAGAGGTAAGGCAAGATCGGGGCCAGTCTGGGTAATTTAGTGAGACTGTCTAAAAGTAAAATCTGAAAGGCTGGAGGGTTGTATGTTTGTGGTAAAGCACTGGCCTAACACAAGGTCCTGGGGTCAGTTCCAGCACTTCTACCTCAAGTTCCTCTATTTTCCCCCTCAAAAGAAATCAATGAAAAAAAATCAGTGAATATAGTAAAAGATGTGTTTAGACAAAAGTATTTTCTTCACATTTTGCTCTATTTAGTAACATAATTGAATTATTAAATAATGACATTAAATCATTCTTTTGAAAGGGAAAAGTGTAATTGAATTCTACCTAATCAGATAGCTACTTGTGAACAAAATAAAGTACGATATTTCATATGATGAATTTTTATTTGATTTGCTTGGAACCAGCATTTTAAACCTATTTAATGACTACAGACATCAAAGGTTTCTATCAAAGAATACATCTGGTCAAAAATATGGGGAATCATATAATTTATGAAAGGTCATTTAGAAGAAAGTTGTGAAATAAATCTGCATGAAGCTTTAGAGCAGTACTATAGGAGACAATACTGGCCAAACCAAAAAAGTTAACCCTCCCATAAAATTTGCTGTTTAGTTGGCCTTCTTGGAAAGCCAAAATTTTAGAAATGAATATTATCAGTTTAGTCTTGCTATACATTGTTTACTGGAAAAATCAGAGCAGTACTCTTTTCACTACATTATTCAGTTCCAGAGAATTAAAGTCAATCCTCTCCCCTTAAACTTTCCAACTATGTTTTACACACTACTAAAAATTAATTTTTAATTTGTTACCTGTTTTTTTCTCCTCCACTACAAAGATAATTATAAAGGGGAAATATCATTTCATCCAATTAAAGCAGCAAGAATTATTCGCCAAGGTTCTTTTGTTTATTTATTTTTCTCTATTAAGTTTATTGGTACATTTCAGGTATACAATACAATTACATTTCATCATTGGGACCTTGCACCTCTACATGAATATCTTGGTTCTTATTTTTCCCCATTCCCCAGCCCTCCCTTCACCCTCTCCACCCTTCCCTGTTTACAAAAACATCGTTTCCATGTTTTTCCTTTCCACATATTTTTGCTTTTCCGTTTTTAGCTTTCCCCTACCCCTCCCATTTCCTCTACTCTTTTAGATCTTTCCTTCCTGTTATACAATATCAATTATACATTTTGATCTTTATTTACACTTTTAGATTTTCACACCAGAGAAACTTCAATATTTACACATGTGACTTATTAATTTCACTTAAGAGTATGGCCTCAATGTGCATCTACTTAGCTATATCTCTAGTTTCTCATTCTTTATGGCTAAGTAGTACTCCATTTTATTTTTTAAAAAACCACATCTTCTTTATCCAGTCTCCAGTTGATGGGAAATTGCTCTGTTTCCAAATTTTACTTATTACAAACCGTGCCGCTATAAACATTAGTGAGCATATATCACTGAGGTATGATTCTTCTAATTCTTTTGGGAAGATACCTAGCAGAGGGATACCTCAGTCAAATGGGAATTTTAGTCCTAGTTGTTTGAGATATCTCCAATTTTGATTTCCACAGTGGTTGCACCAGTCTGCACTCCCACCAACAATGAAGAAGGGTTCTTCTCTCCCCACAACCCTACCAGCATTTGTTATTGGTTGATATCTTGATAGCAGCCATTGTTTCTGGGGTGAGCTGGCATCTCAATGTTGTTTTCATCTGCATCTCTCGAATGACCAATGATGTGGAAAATTTTTCATATGATTATATGCTGCTTTTACTTCTTTGAGAAATGTCTGGTTCTTTCAGATGCCCATTTTTTAATTGGGTTTTTATATTTGGGGATTTGATTTTTTATTTCATTATATATTCTATAAATTTGACTTTGAGGAACAGCTGGTAAATTTTTTTTCCACATTGTGAGTTGTCTCTTAGCTCTGCTGTGATTTCTTTGGCAATGCAAAAACTCTTTAAAACGATGACATCCCAATTGTTGATTCTTTGTGCTAGTTCCTGTGCTACTGAGGATTTGTTCACAGTCTTTTCCTATGCCGGTATTTTTAAGAGTTCCACCTAACTTATCTTCCAGCAAGTTTAGTGTTTCTGTTTTATTATTTATATCTTGTATTTTAGTTTAGTGCATGGTGAAAGATAAGGATAGAGTTTTAATATTTGGCAGTTTTGAAATCCAGCTTTTCCAACACCATTTATTAAAGATGCTCCAGAGAGGGGGCTTGGTTCCTTTGTCAAAGATGAGTAGCTGAGTATGTCAGGACTTGTTTCTCCATCTTCTAATCTATTCCACTGATCCTCAGATCTGTTTCTTTGCCAGTACCATGCTGTTTTTATCACAGTGACATTGTAGTATAGTTTCAAGTTTGGATTGTGATACCTCCTGCCACGTCTCTGTTGCCTAGAATGGCTTTTGCAATTCTAGGTCTCTTCTGATACCAAATAAAATTTTAGATTGTTTTCTCTATTGCTGTGAAATACACTGTTGGGATTTCAATAGGGATTGTGTTGAATCTGTTTAGAAGTTTTGGAAGTATGGCCATTTTCACTATATTGAGTCTTCCTACCCAGAAACAAGGGATGTCTTCATTTTCTTATATTCTCTTCAATCTCTTTTTTCAGAGTGTTGCAGTTCTCTCTTTTGTTTATTTTTGTACATTTCCCAAAACAGGTATTGAACAGCAACTAAATGGCAGTTATGTTCTGGATGCCGCAGAATGGCAGTGAACATCATAACCAACCTCTCTCTCTCTCTCAGGCAGTTTCCAAGTGACTGGGAATCAACTCCCCAAATCATAGGGATAAACACAGATAAAACAGGGATTGAGTAAGGCTTTCCAAACCCTGAGGGCCTACACAAGGGACCTTATTACCATCTTGCCCAGATCTAGGGTGGCAGCCTTGTGATGGTAGTCATTGTTTAGTAATGGGGTTTTGATGCATATTTGGACCTCTCAATTATGCGGCAAAGAATCATAGGTTTTGGGTGGGGGTTTGGCTCAGTGGTTCTGCCACCTGCATTGCAATCGCAAGGACCCAAGTTCAATCCCCAGTACCCCCCCAAAAAAAATCATAGGTTCAATGACACCTAACAGCTGACACATTATAAAATGATCCCTAGGAGAGGCAGAGGAAAGGTGGCAGAAGATTTTAAATAAGAAGAGATGACAGAAAGGAGCAAGAAATCTAGGCTTAACCCTATCAAAGTTTAATAAGATATTTTGTATGTCAGTACCAGATAGATGGTAGCATGGGGATGACAATGTTGCTAGCAATGAACAGCATGTAAAAATATTACTGAAGGATAAATGCGTTTTAAATATTATTCTGTTTTTAATGTGTTATTGATCCCTGTTGGGATTACAGGCATGTGCCACCAAGAATCATTTCCTCCACTTTATTTCCTAAATTTCAGGACCAACAATATGCAGTAGCTGCACTTAAAATGGATAGAGAAAAATGAGCTATTTATTGACATGGGTCAAGAACCTGGGATATGGCTGCAGATATGAGCATTCATTTGACATAGTGCAAGGGTTGAGGACTGAATGAAGTTAGTGGTGCTCATGGTGCTACAAGATCCATTGTGTGAGACTAGTAAAGAACATCACCAACACTGTAATGGTACATGACTGGTCTATAATCAAAGCAATCATGAATTTAAAAGCAATGATGAAACAGCAATACAAAGAGCGAGGTGACTGCAAAACCCTCAAAGCCAAATGGAAAGAACTGTCCAACTGATATGCACAAATTTGGGAAGCTTTTTAACATTTGAATATTTAAAACATTTTAATTAAATACTCTACTATTAACTATTAATATTCAATAAATATATAAATGCTGTGACATTTAATAAATATGTTAATATTGTAATATAAGTAATAATATATGATGTTGCATTTTTAAATATTTAAATTTCAGACCGCTCATTCTCGCCACTAGGAATAATACTCATAAGCAACAAGGTTTTTTTCAGTTTACAGAAAGATATTTTTCTTTTTGGCCTTGCTTTATCATTCTAAGAAAGATAATCTCAAAGGTTTCAGGATAATCTTCCTATAGATGTTTTCATTCCCTGAACTTTCTGAAGATCTACTGAAGGCAAGACACTTTTAATGTTTGTCTGAAACATATATGTCTATTGGGACATTTAACTTATCCTCTAAGAAAAAAAAAATAAGACCCTGTATATCTAATCGTGTCATGAGGTTGTCCAGAAAAAGAAAAGAAATAAAGAAAAATGGAAACACAAAGAAATGTGTGGTTTCTGTGTACACATAAAGAGGGCTGGGCTATTAAAGAAGAACTCAATAAATACTTGTTGAATGACAAGATTATATCCAAAGATTTTTCTATTTTCTAACTCACTTTTCAGGTTCTTCTATTTTAAACTCAGGGACAATTAATTTAATTAATAAGAGGAAATTTAAAACAATTTTGATTTCCCACATATTAAAAGGAAATGGAAGTCTACTGCTTAGAACTAATTCTGCTGTCTGAATGCCACCTGGGGTTAAACTCACACATCTGATTAAACGCAATCTCTTAAAGCAGGAACTGAATTGGGAAAACACATAATTCCCTCTGGCTTCACCCTGGGATCAAGATTATCACTGCATTAAAAACACAGTGGCATGACTTCGTTCTTCGCGTATTTGTTTTCTGCATAATCATCCTTTAAGCAATTTGAAATGTAAGGCAACGTAATTAATAAAATCTATTCAACTTTTAAAGCAAAGGTAAGTTACATCTCATTCTTCCTTTAGCATAGTTAAAGTTTCAGATAGCTAAAAAAAGGACAATTTCACCTTAAAACAAAGTGTAAATCACAATGGATTTGGGTTCTTTTTGACCAATCTCTCAACTCTGTGCATAAATCATTCAAGATATTCCCAGATCTGTATTTATAAAAATTGGATGCCCTCAAGTTGTAAACCAAGTGAATACAACGAGGAGCATTGTTTTGAGTAGAGTGAAGAAATTGTTCAATTCAGCTGAGATTCATATAAAAAGAAACAAATGCCGGCAAAAGAAAGAGCAGTTTTTCTCGTTGTTTCTCTAAGCAGAGAACACGGGGTGACCTGCTAAATATCGAAAAGTAAGTCAGCATCTTGCCTCCCAATCCAACATACCACTAATTTCCACAGAACATAAGCCATGATCACAAAAGCTATATTCAGACAGAAACACTCTTTCCCATGAATAATTCAGCTCCACTGTATATAGTGATTTATTCTCCTAGTTATTTAAATACAAGGTTAAATATAAGTGGCAATGGCTTTTGTTCCTAAATTCCACAAACCATACTGTTATGATTTTGAGGAGGGATGGTTTGATCATGTAAGTTCAGAATAAGGGCCTGAAGTTTTAATTTTGTCTGCTTTGTGCTCTGTTTTAATGAGAAGTATTCTTAGTACTCTGGTAGCATCAGTATTTTAATTTTTCCTGTATCTTTAGATCTTGGGAGTCAGGCATTTAGCTCAGGGACACCACACCTGACTCCTAAGGGCAAGATCCTGAGTTCTATCCCTGATACTGAAAAATCGATTGATCAATCAATCAATCTTGCCATTTTAGGATTGAAAATTTTAGAAATCAAGAAACTACTAATTGTTATACTGACAGAGCTCTAGGGTTCTGGGTTAAATAGTGTTGTCTAAGTACATACTGACTTAGTGAGACCATGTCTCAAAGTTTAAAAATTTAAAGTGGTGAAAATGCAGATAGGTGCAAAGGCCCTAGATTCATCCCCAATATCAAACAATAATTATAATAAGAATTTTAAAATCCCTATTTCTAGAAAGTAAGTCAGTATACAACTTGGGGGGGCGGATATAAAGTCTACACACGTGTTTTATGTCCTGGTAAAGTTAACTTACATTTTTAAACCCTAAAATAAGTTTGAAGTCCATAAAGAACAGTATGGAGTCACTGGTTAGCAGAGGACTGTGTGAACACCTCCAGGTGGGGCCCCAATCAGCACACAGAAATGAGGAAGATCAGCCTTAGGACAGGCTCTCTGATTTGTCTCCATTATGCATTTTTCCCCTGAACTCTAACATACTTGGCAGGAAGGACAGGGGTGTTCTGCAACCAAAATACTGGGATTGTGGCAGCTCTTAAACACCATCATCACCCTCTGAAATATTCAACAAACAACTACTTGGCTTAGGGTGGGAGAAAAGCATGCTTTTCAACCTCAGGGCAAAATACTGTCCAAATCCCCAGGCAAAGGAGCAAGAGAGACCAGCATTTTCTTCCCTAAATCCAGTTGCCTGAGGCAAACCAAATGTTTTCTCAATTTGAGTGCCACTCTTTCCACTCAGAAACCATAGTCCAGTCTTCCAGCAAGGTGGTATTTGACAGAACCTGTGGGTCAAGGTCTACGAAGCCCTGAAGTAGGCCTGGGGCAGGAATACACAGGCTGCAGCTCCCGCCAGCCACAGGTTTGGGTGTCCCCTCGGGCCATGTGTGTTACCCAGGGGGCTGCCAAGTTACTTCACTGCACCTCCCTTCCCAAATGCATAAATCCGCCACAGTCAATTGTAGGAGTCCCGGGGCCAAGGCCCAGGGAAGGAGGAGAAGATATATTCTCATCACTGTTATTGAACCTAACACTTTATCAGTCTCCCCCCACCCCCCGTGGTTTTTGTGTTTGTCTTGGTACCAGGGTCCAAACTCCTCTGGACCTTGTGCTTGCAAGGCAGGCACAGTGCCACTGAGCTAAGTCCCCGGCACACTTGATCACTCTTAAGTCCCAGAAGCAACAATCCCCACTATCAGGCTGCCTTCTTTCATGCTGCATTTGTCACTGTTCACGTCAACTTAATGTGAGCACTTACTGCAGGGGAGAAGTCTCTGTTACCAATTCTCTGGAGCCCCCTGCCTCTTTTCCCTGCAAAGAGCTGTACCCTGGCAAGTTTGAGGTCTCTGTCCTGGAGATCTGGACTGGGTCACAGTTCCCAGCAATCCTTTCAAGTCTTGGTGACCCAAGAAGAGACCATCAAATTTTTATCAACTGTCCAGTGCACTCCTTCAAGACACTGTGCAGTTTAATACTTAGCAGCTCAGAATAAGATTGAACGAAAACAGAAGGTGGAAGGTGAAATCACTGGCCTGGACATATACGGGATTTTGCCTAGGTTCCACGGCCATCCGGAGTCCGGTGTCAGAGTTCTACCAGGTGCCACAACAGCCGTTCTGTGCTACACCTTGCCCACACTAGGCATCACAAAAGATTTACAGAGTTAATAATTTTATTAGCTGTTTTGGTAAATGATAATGATAATAATAACTGGATTGCCAGTTCGGTCATTTTTCAGCTCCCAAACATGTAAAAGAAAGCAGAAAAGCAAATACAAGATTTCTCTGTACCCTAGCATGGTGGACAGGCCTGTAATCCTAACACTCAAGTCCAGCCTGGGCAACTTAGTAACTTAGAGTGACGCTGTCTCACAATTTTAAAACAAATTACAAAGGATGCCGAGGATGTCTTCAGGTTCCATCCACACACACACACACACACACACACACACACACACACACCAAAAAAAAAAAAAAAAACC
>NW_022900943.1:23547404-23621406 GCF_012274545.1 Fukomys damarensis | reverse complement strand
AAAAAAAAAAAAAAAATCCCCTGTAAGGAGGAAGAAAAGAATCCTATGTTATTTGCAACTAGGAGTTGTTATTTGCAACTCTGAAGCTGGGTTCATGATGGGCCAAAGAAGTTTTGTCACTGAGATACATGTAAATTATGTAGGCAGTTGTTTTTGTTTTCCAGGTAATTTAATTTCCAATGGGTAGAGATGTGACTAGTTAAAATGTTTTTTATAAATATAAAACTATGTCAGTTTTTTCACGTTTTATGAAAAATGAATTCTTTCTACCTGCTGCTTGCTCAACATCATCACGCTCTTCCTTTTCCCAGGAGAAATTCTGAGCTACAGTATGGCTGGTGGCTTGCTTGGTCACGTGTTGTGAAGGACCTGATTCCACGTGCTGGGCCCAGAGCACAGGGCTCCCCCTGGAGCACAGGCTCAGATGATGGAGTACAGGTTGGGAGCATGTCGTTTTCTTCTCTCTTTGAGTCATCACAATACTTCTATGCCTAGTTATCAGTCGATGCTGATCAAGTACTTTATTTGTAGCTTTAATGAGGGAAAGAGGAAAGAAAATAGGACGGCAAATGTTGGGGCTTGCGACATCCACACAGGAGTGTGGTGTGGGGGGCTGTCCAGTAAGCAACAGGAAGCCTTTTTCAATGGGTTAAGAGACTCATTTAGTCTGCAAATGACAGAAGAATTGTGTGATGAGTGCAGAATAAATACCTGGAGCAGGGAAAACGGTTCCTATGCACAGCCTTGGTCGGCAGTGATGACAGAAATCCTTTTTCCCTCAAGAGCACCTTCTAACTTATACTTTAAGAGCACATATAGTTCAAGGTCTGAGATTTTTCCAAATTAGAGAAAACACCCCCAGCTCAAAACAAAATATGAAAAATAAATACAGACTCGTTACTAAAATCCTTAGTGACCTGGCTACTCTGGACTAGATTAAATGGATGAGATGAGGAAAAGACATAAGGGTTACTGATTAGGCATTGGCTTCTAGCATTCAAAGACTCTTGGTTGAGAATTCTTGTTCAGCTAGTGGGAAGCAGGGTGACCTCATGCAAGTTACTTAACCTTCATACGAAAGACAGGCAAGATAACTGAACCTGAAGACTAAAGGAGCTGATTCACAGCAAATGCTTAGCGCAGTTCTAGCACAGCAATATCCGCATGTGGCCATGGTGATCCACCACTGTGCTGAGCTATGCCCACCAAGAAGTTTACTTCTTTTATTAGTCCAAGAGCTCCAGGATTGAGTTTAGTCTCCACTGACCAGAGTACGACAATGAAGGCAAAAGTTTTATAAAGAAACTAGAAATCAGAAGACCTGTAACACCCAGCCCTGTTACTTCTTTGATTTCACTATTTCTAGGTACAAACCTAGGATTGGAGACAGGTTAGTGACTTGGTGAGGGTGCTTTTCCTTCCAAACTTTTCCAAACAACCCTATGCTCATCTCCACCACACCATTATTAAAAGCATCTTAACTGTATGCGTGGCTAACCTTTTTTACAAAGCCTATACTTTTAGAAGAGGCTGTAATTAAATCTATGTCTCCAGCATTTGACAGATTACTTGACTGATAACAGACATGTAATAAGTATTTGCTGAATGAACTGATTTACCTTTTATGCAAGAAGAGATAGCAGGTCTTTTGTGATATACTTAGACAGGCATGCTGACCTGCAGCAGCTGGCCTTGCTCCTGCAACTGGTCACTCATACACTTGTAGCTTCAAAGATGTCAAGGAAATTTGATTCAACATATATTTACCAAGTACCTTGGGTGGTTGTATCAGTGAATCTACAAAGATGCCCCTGGCTTTCTTGGTCAAGGAAGATAATTTTGTTAACTGTTGTCATTAACTAAAATGCCAGTCCCTTCACTGGAGGTGCTCAACAGCCCAGTGAGGGAGTTAGACAGTCCCTGGTCCCTCCTTGTCCAAAATGTGCTACCAGGCAATCTCTTCTGCTCTTACCACTGCACTGGACTAGCCAGAAAAGCTGTGCTCATAAAGTGCATCACCACTGTTTCTGGACTCTGGGTAAATTTGAGTAAAAACTCGGGAGAAAATCCATTAGCTCTTTACTTTCAGATTCTTTCTACTTACTGAGGCTACAAGTGACCCAGGCCAAAAGGATCAAGGAGAACCAGTTTTCCTTTCTATTGAAAGCAGAACTCACAGTGGTGAATGTCTTCCACAACCTATGCTGTGTTTGAAATGGGATGAATCAAACTAGATGGTTCTACATCCCATTCTAGGAAACAAACATGTACTATGTGGCCTTGGCTGAGGGACTGAACTTATCCAATGACTTGTTTCCTCATTTTGTTCTCTGCCAAAGTACAGGACACACAATACTCTAGGTACTTGGGAGAATATAACTTTTCTAACATCACTACTACTGTTGCTACAAAATTGTCAAATACAGATGCTCCTCAGTTTACAATAGAATTACATCCCAATAACCCATCATAAGTTAAAATATCGTAAGTGAAAATGTGTTTAATAAGCCAATGTGCCAAATACCAAAGTGCAACAACACAGTGAACTGTGGCGTATTGTTCCCTCTCTACCCACGATGACTGCGTGGCTTCCAGACTGACACACAGTGTATCATTTTGCATACTGCCAGCTCAGGAAGAGAGTGAAATTCAGAATTAGAAGTAAGGTTCACTTTCATATCATTGTAAATTAGAAATACTGCAAGTAGAGCCCTCATTAAGTCAAGGAACATCCATATGTTTATTGACAGGGCAAGGGGACACACAGAGAGTTAAAACATGCATAGTTATGTGACATCATGCCAGGATCTAGGGAAAATCTTATACTTGCTTTTTTTTTTGCTTTCCCTTACGTTTGGGGTCTGAAAATGACTATGGTCAATATGATAATTATTATTATTTACCAAAAAATACTCTCTCTTCTCCCTCTTTCCTCTTTTTAAACAGACACACACACATGCACAAAGTACTAAGGGGCAATATCTGTCTCCTATTGGTCCTGTTTCTCCGGAGACCCCTGGCAAACAACACTTACAATGGCTTATGATAATTCAGTTGATAGCCTCTTGGGTTCTGCCAAAAATTCTTTGCTTTTTGGCAGGAATCTTAGTGATCCCCTAGTTCATCTTACAAGTGAGTCCACTGAATCCAGGTAGGCTTATAATTTATTTGTGATCGGAAAGTTCTATTTCACCCAGGTATCACTTTCACCGCAATTCCACCAGGATTGTACTGTAACAATTGGTGCCTGTCATTTACATGCATATGAGTTAATAACCCCCATATGCATGGGCAAGGAAGGAAAAAGTGCTACGTAAAACAAACCCTGGGCTTCCTAAAGTGTGACAATGAACTGCTGATTTTTAATACAGGCCTATAAGGAAATAGTTATACATATTCAGGAATTATGAGTGAGAATTTAATTAGTACATAAAGCTGAAATGAACCATAAATTAATAATGGCACTCATCAAACTGAAATCCTCTGGCTGTTAGTCATACATTGGCATTGGTGGGTTCTATTCCTTCAGCCATTCATGAACACATGCACGTCTAGTGACCACCAAATATCATGGGCTAACACCACAGGTGAGCAGCAGGGACTTTCTGAAGACCAGCAGCCTTTGGTGGGACGGTGCTCACTGTCCTGTAAATCACTGCAGTTGATGTATTTTTTTCAACTGTGTTCGAAACCCAAGTTTTAATTCATTGTTTTTATCTCAAGGTATGTTGAAAATATTCACAAATATTATCTCAACATCAGGGAAAAGGTTTCCAAGAATGCTCTCAAATTCTCAACCACATTTGACAAATGATGTAAATATTCACTGTCTTCAGTAGGGGGGAAAACGAGGAAAAAGAAAAACATTGTATAATACAAAGAATTCTTAGGATCCTGCCTTGTTTGTGCTCTGGGTAAAGGACTTTCACCAGTTATGATTTGTGTTACCAAAGCAGAGAATTTAGATTTTCACACAATCCCGGTCAGTTCATAAACCCAAACCTTATACACAATTATACATGCAGCCTTGAAACTCAAAAACAATACACAAAGTAGTATCATCCAGTTTCCTCCCCAAGGACCATGACAGGCTCCAGACACTGTATCTCCACAGCCTTTAACCCTCTTAACAAAAGAGAAGGTTGGATGTTATATCTACTATCCAGAAAATGAGACTCCAACGGCCTAGTAGTCAGGGCTCCTCCCAAGAATGTGTAGAGCTGGGATGAAAACTCACCTCTATTGAAACTTGTGCTTTTTCCACTGCATTATATAAAATAATTTTTTAACCAAAAATAAAGATGAACTCAAACAAATGCTCTTACACCCCCGCAGCCTTTGCCTGGCACGAAGTCTACACCTCATTAAGTTGGCGAAGGACCACAGGAAAATGAAATGTCACGATGCTCTACGTGGCAGACACCGTCAACAGAATGATTCAGGTGAAGATGTCTCTATATAATTCTTCTTCCAAGTTGCTTATTTTAAACACAAAAGCTCCTTAGATTCTTCACTGTAAATTGTTAGAAGTGGAAATGTGAGAATAATTTTAAAGAAAAGCTGTGATTTCCATGAGTTTGCCAAAGTCTGCTACCCTAAGGAGCCAAGATCATATTATTTTTTCCCCAGGTGGTAGAGCCATCTCACTGGACTGGGCACATCAAAGTGTCCCAAAGACTAACCTCTGAGCCATGCCCCATTCTGAACCTCACTTTGTTTTTACATAGGCAGTGATTAAAAAAAGAGGAATAATAAATATATGTCAATAATGATAATGCCTATAATTTGTCAGACATTTTAATCCCTTTAAAAAATTTTGGTCAGCTTCATATAAATGACATCATTATGGAAGGGGAAATGACTCCGAAAGGTTGAATGATTTGTCCATGTTCCCACAAGTACTGTAGTCACAGCAAAACAGAACTCACATAACACCTGACTTCAGACTCTTTGGAATTAACCATTACACACACGGCTCCTCATGAAGGAAGAAGAGACCAGTTCCAGATACGTGGAGAGGCCCGTCCAGTGTTTGTCACACTTCAATTTATGCCAGCCTGTTAGGGGCAATATCCTACTGGCTCCCTGATACCTACCAAATGTGGGCACTCTCTGCAGATGGGCCAAATTACGGGTGCCAATTTCCACCTCTCTACTAAGATCTCCATGTGCAGATAACTGAAAATATCTATGCCACTGCGCTGTGACCCTTTTATGATTAGGGAGCACACTGGAGTCACACCCAAAGCACCACAAGTTAAAGCCTACTATACAATGTTGTGTGTACCCAGTTGTCAAAAACCAAAATGTGTGGATTCTTTGAGAAGGGCTACTTTGTCACATTCCCAGCCCTCAACATCCCGCTGGCTCTTGGTGACGAATCTGCCAACCAACTCTCAGCCCTTGTGCTCACTGATTGCCTGTCTGGCCCAGCTGGGTCTGCACTTCTGATTTACCAGGCCTAGTTTCCAGCCAAGAGCTTTTGACCCAGTGGCTGAAGCTGCCTCTCTGAATGAGCCACAAGAAACACAGCATCCTCACTTTTCGGGGCCTCACGCCCAGGCTTCCATGTCTGAGACTCCTTTCCTATCATTCTGCCCAGAGCCCACTTGTCCTCTGTGTCCCCTGAACCTTACTCAGGGACATCTTCTTCGACACTCCTTAAACAAGGCCTTTCTGCCCACATAGCTGGAGCCGAACTCTGCAAAACTGCTTCCTAGCACTTACCACATGAATTGATGATGATGGATTATATTTACCTGCTTGTGTTTTTATTCCCCCACAGGCTGGTAACCTCACAGGCTCCATGCCTGTTACCCACAGTGGGTTCAGTGCTGGGTACACTGCAGACACCTGGTACCCAAAACAGCATGGTCTAACTGACACAGAATGCAAGCCAGGTGTCATTTGAAACTAGCTAGGGGCTACATTCTGCATGAAAAAGAAACAGGTGAGGTCATTTTTAATAAGGTTTGTTATTTAGCCCATTAGAGTCCAAGTATTATCATGAAAAGTACTGAGTTATTTTATGCTTTGGTACTAACTCTACAAATGGAGGTGCCTACTTTGCACATTTAGGACAGATTGATTCAGATGTCCGGTTTTCATCAGAAATACTTTATCAGCATTTGGATTTCATAAATCTGACAGTTAAAATAGTAGATCACACACCAGAGTGATATTAAATATACATAAATGTTTTCTAATAATAGAGTTGTATCAGTTTTAAAATCTAAAGCTAATAAAATTAATTAAGTAAAATTAAAACTCCAGTTCCTTAGATGCATCAGTCACAAGTTATGTGCCCAACAGCGGTGTATGGCTACTGGTTGCCCTCTCTCAATCAGATCTGAATGACTAAATGAGAAAATGAATTTAGAATAAATTTAACATATCAATGATTTGATCAATTAACTGCAAAGAAAATGTTACTGGGTGACCCCGGTGGATTGAAAGGCTTTAAATTTCCTGGTTTTTCTCTAGAGGTTAAAGCACTTTGCTCCAAGCTAGTAAAACTGATATCATTTCCCTATGAGGATGCAAGAAAAGGCTACACGAGAGGCACCCGATGTAGTAGGGAAGTCTGGACTTAGGCTCAGCCCAATCACAAGGACTCCAAGTCAATAGCAACAATAACTGGTGGAAGCAAGGATATTGCTAAAGTACATTGCTATTTTGTTTGATTAGCAAGAAGCTCTTCTTCTTTTAGGCAGATGTTGCCGGGTGGCACCTCTTTGGCACCTCCACCCTCTCACTATGTGCTATTTCAGTGTTCTGTATGGGACAGTCAGCAACTTGGTTGCTCGAAAGAGCTCTGTTCATCACTCACCAGGGTGACCAGATGTCCCCATCTGACCAGGCCAGTTATACTTCAAGCTTTATTGTCCCAGTGTCACTTGCACCCCTTTTCATTCTCAATATTCTGCATGATTATGATTTACGGTAGAACCTCTCAGGGAACTGAGCTCCTGCAAAACTCTCAGGAAGCAGCTGCTGAAGATGAATATCAATGAGCAGAGTATGACCGATGCGCACCGCTGGCCTTCTCCTCCATAAATACAATTTTGCAAAATAATAATACAGCTTCATGATATGTGAAAAAGTATAAACTCGCCTGAATATCACAAGATTTAATTTGCAATCTTTGTTGCTTTAAAGTTCCTTTTGAGTTTTTCTCTTTCCTTATTCAAGCCTTTCCCCCTATGATCTTGTTACTTCTGTTTCCCTGAATACTAAAACTAGCTTTTTCTCTTATAATTTCTCTCAATTGCCTTGTTTCCCCCACCTCATCTCCTTTCAAGGATTAAGAGCCCACAGAGCTTTGGATTCCTCACTCATCAGAAGTCTACTATTGAGCTGCCCTGACCTCTGGGTGTTTCAAACTAATCCTATTCCTTCCCTGTCTTTCATTTCCTCTCAATTCCCCCGCTTGTTAGAATGTGATGATTGCTCTGATTGATTCTTTCAATCTTTGGGTTAAGAAATATAGGCAAAGAAGGGACTCTGTTTTATTTTAATTATACAGTTGAAAAAATATCCCAACTGTATATAATTTCTTCGATCCCCTTCACTCTTGAGGTCTTTACCATACAGAGTTAGTTTTTTTATGTAGTCACCATTATAGGTGAACAGGATTACAAGCGTGGGATTGCGCTGTTATGTGTGTCTTAATTCTAGTCTTAATTCTAGGTTTGCCACAAATTTAAATTGCTTACTCTGACATAGACAGAAGAGGGATTACAACACCTACCTCAGAGGGCTTTTGGAATGTTTAAATGAATCATCCAAGTAAAGCACTTACACTGTGCATCCTTAGCCATTCCTTATTCATCCTTGGTTCTCATTCATATTTTTGAGCACAGTGCTATACCCAGCACACAGTGAGTACACAACAAATGGTCTTTTAGGATTAATGCCGAATATAAGTAAAAGAAGTACAAATAACAAATAAACATATGAAAAAATGTTCAACATCTCTGGTCATTCGAGAAATGCAAATGAAAACAATGCTGAGATTCTATCTCACCCCAGAAAGAATGTCTGCTACCATGAAATCAACCCATAACAAATACTGGCAGAGCTGGGGGGAAAGAGGAACCCTGCTCCACTGCTGGTGGGAGTGTAGATTGGTGCAACCACTGTGGAAATAAACATGGAGATACCTCAAAGAACTAAGACTGGAAGTCCCATTTGACCCAGCTATTCCCTTGCTGGGTATCTTCCCCAAAGGATTAAAAGAATCATACCACAGTGATATAACACAATTTGTAATAGGTAAAACTTGGAAGCAGCCCAATTGCCCATCAATGGGAGACTGGAAAAAGAAAATGTGTTTTTTTTAATAAAATGGAATACTACTCAGCCATAAGAAATGATAGAGACATAGCTAAATGGATGCACATTGAGGGCTTACTCTTAAGTGATATAAATAGTACACACACGTGCAAATACTGAATAGTTTCTCTAGTGTGAGAAACTGAAAGTGTAAATAAGGACTAAAAGGTATAATAGATAATGTGAAATAGGAAGAAAAGGGACAAAGAGGACAGAGAATCAGGAGGGGTAGTGGAAAGGAAAGAAGGGAATGGAATCAATATGAGAAAATGAAAAACAATGGAAACAAAGTCTCTGTAGATTGTGAGGGAGGGAGGGGTTGAAGGGAGGGCAGGAAATGGGGAAAAACTAAGAACCAAGATTGATTATGTATAAATTTCCAACAATGAATGTCATTACATTGTATAATTAAATGTACCAACAAAATGAATAAAAGTTAAAGAAAAAACACCAAGGAGAATTGTTCCCATAAGGATTCTTACGCTGTACTTGTCAAATATCTCAATTTGTGTCATAGCCATAGAATGGTCCCCATGCCCAGCCACCCTGAAATGTGTGTGACTGCTAGGCATGGGGTGCTTGCTACACAGGAAGTTAACTAAGTTAGTACAAACCTTTCTGTCAGGAAAGGAGTGCTCAAATCGCATGTGTGTCAGGAGCATCCTCTTCTAATGACTCCCCAACCAACACAAGACAAAATCCAAACTAATAACCATGGAATAAGCAGCTTTTCATGATACGGTTTTTAGGAAGTTTACCTTATCTGCCTGTCCCATCCCACCCCCTTTGCCTACACATATCTAAACTCATAAACAAATTGTGGCCAAGATAACGCCATATCCTGTCACATATCTGAAACTTCAACGGTCTTCTTCTTCTGAACTTCCTAATACTACCTGAACTTTCTTGTCCACTAGCAAACTACTTCTTAAGGGTCAGTTCAATAGTCCTTCCCTGATCAGCAAAGACACTCTGGATTCTCCACACCATATGCCCTTTCCTCGATGTTCCATCAATGTGATGGTCATACTCCTGCAGATCTAACCCCAGCACACCATAATCGCCATCTTGTGCACCTATCTGGTCTCTAGACTACCAGCTCCCCATCCGAATTTAAAATAGATGTATAGGGTTGATTGGATGAATGAGTGACTATACTGCTTTCAAGTTTACAAGGTGCCTCTTGCGTACATAACCTCAGTGACCTTCATTCAACTGTGAATCATAACTATTTCCATTTTATATGGAAGAAAAGTTTTACACATAGATCTTAAGTCATTTGCCCAAATGTTCACCATGAAGGAGAGACAGGAAGAGAAATAGTTCTTCCTAGTCCTAGTCCTTATGGAAGGAAAAAAAAAAATCCATCTGCACTATTTTATCCAATCTCAGAAACAATGCTAAAACATGGAAGAAACTGAGACCTGGAGTGTTCAGATCACAAGTCTTACCTAGATAAGGCCCATGAGTCATGAACAAAGGTTGTGATCTTTAAATGTAAAGCTCCTGTCCTCCCGAACCAAGCTGACTCCAAGCTACATAGTCAATGGATACTCAAAGGTACTCCAGAGACAGAATTTCTTCCCATCTGGTGTTTACAGTCAGTCAGGTTGGGTAAATTGCTTTTAAGTACACAGATTAATATGTTTCAATCAACTTTCTCCATTCTCTTCCCTGAATTCCATTCCAACTGGGACAAGGGCTCTAAGAGGTCAGCTCCTGAACACTGATCAGTCTGGATTCGGTCAAAGGCTCAGATTATTCTAGGCCTGTTTCAAGGGTTGTTCTCCCTGCAGATGTCATTTTTTGACTCTGAGTAGGTTTGCCCTGATTTAGAACTTAAATTTTACTGTAGTTCATTGTTACATTTTGCACAATTTTCTCATATTTAGAGAAGTTTTAGTTGCATTTGCACTCGATCACAACCAAATTAGATAGCTAAGGTGGGTGTTAATGCTCCTAATGATGAGTGCATCCGGTACAGAGAAGGCCTGAGATCTGAGACTCAGGACTGGAAGTCACTGCTTTTGTCTTATTTCATTCATCATCATTCTCTGGGGGAGAGAAGGATCCTTTTACGCACTCCTGAGTGCTTTGTAGATCACTAAATGAAAATGGAATTTCTCAAAACAATTGCCCAAAAGAAAACCTTTATGCCATTCAAACATGGGGAAAAAGTCACACTATTAAAATTGAGACATTCTCATTGATACTTTTTGCCTAATAGGAAATGTTAACATTGATATTGCAATGAATTCATTGGAACATTTTAAATTGTAAAATGTGAGATCTATAAAAATTAGAATTAGAAAATAAAAAAGCCAGACACACAAATTACAACCTTTGAGGCAGATACGAACAGATCAGCTCTAAAGATGACAGATTCCATAGTGGCCTTCCACAGAATGGCAGGTTTATGTTTCATAGCAGATGCTAGCTAAACTTCTAAAATTTTATTTCTGTCAGAAAACAGAAGAGATTCCAGTTTTTTCCTGGGCACAATTTCTGATTTTTTGGTAAACTCACAAGTCATACAGTGTAGGAAATTTAAGCTAAGAGTCACTAATGTGCTTATTTTAACAATACTGCCTGGTGTTTAAACAGCACATTCCATTCTCCGATCTCCAAGAATGTTACAATGATCCTTTCCACTAAAACAGATAGAGAAACTGAGGCAGAGAGACTACCCAGTCACCCTGAGGAGCCAAGAGCAAAAGCCATCTTTACTGACCAGTGGCCACAATCCTCCTCCTACTACTAAATCATGGTTTTTCTATAAAATGGAATATTACTCAGCCAAAAGAATGAGGAATTAAGATTCATTCATAGGAAAATGGATACATATTGAGGATATACTCCTAAGTGAAATAAGTCACACATGTGTAAATACCGAATAGTTTCTCTGGTGTGAATAAACTGTAATAGTACATAAGATCCTAATGAGATAACTGACTGTGAAATCGGAAGAAAAGGGCTAAAGGTGTAGGGAAAATGGGAAGGGTAGGGAAAGGTAATAAGGGAAAAAATATGAAAAAATGGAAATAAAGTGTTTGTAAATGGGGAGGAGAGGACAGGGTGAAGGGAGGGCAGGGACAAGGGGAAAAATGAGAACCAACACCTGTCATGTAAAGGTACAAGATCCCAATAATGAATGTAACTGTACTGTGTCCCTAAAATGTACCAATAAACTCAATTTAAAAAAAATAACAAGGTATGACAACAAGAAGATAGACTTCACTTGGCCCAAGGGATTATTTAGTGATGCAGAGGAGAAACAGCAAATCCCAGGACAATGACACTTACAAATGTGACTAACCTTCTGAGAGTGAGAGCAGAAGTGACAGCCATCCTGTAAGAGGCAGGGGACCCTGTCAGGTCCTCCTAAGAATTTCCTGACCTCAAACTTAAAATGTCATCCTTGATATTTTATTCCCCAAGCTTCCATTTTTGCCAAATTGCAAATCTTCTGAGGAGAAATAATACTTTAAGCTATCGTTGGTCTCTCTTAACCTGTTGTGAATTAAGGCTTTAAGCATCAGCCTGAAAAGTGCTGAGGCAGAGAAAAAAACAAATAATGAGAACAAAAAGAGGTAGAAATACGGGAAAGAAGACTTCAGCAAGCAGCAGACCACTGAGCAAAAATGGAATCTGTTTTTTAACCCAAGATATTTTATTCTGAATTGATCTTCTCCTAGCCAGGATCTCAGTGTTCCTATGTAGTTTATATTTTAAATTTTGCACAGTTCTTTCCTCAAATCTCTTGGGTTCCCAAGAAAGAAAATTTAAATCACTCTATTTTGTCCTTGTATCTAGAATTATTTTGAAGAAAAACTTGAGTGATATTATTATATTTTCGAAGGTGTGATGAGATATTTGAAATCCACCCAGAGGTTGCCAAGGGAGATTATCTGGGAAGTGAACAAGCATTTGCATGGGTTTTGGAATAAAACCAATCGGGACTGCTCACCTAGTTCAATAGTTCACCTGCCCTGTAGCCATGGCCAGGTTGCTTAACCTCTGACACCTTCCCAGTTTATCTCCAAGATGAGGGTAATAACATTTACCCACTCCACAGGTTATCTTAAGGACTGAGTTAGATAATACACTAAAGAGCTCAGGAAAGGGCTGAGGCAGAGAACGTGCTGAGGCTGAGAATTACAAAGTACATCCCATCTAAAAGCCAAATGTTTCTTAACCAGGAAGTCACAAGCAGGGCAACTCTGAATGACTCACGTTGCTATCAAAGATCACTACTCTGAATATAAAAAGTGTTTGCAGATGGGCAGCTGCTGATATGAATACCTGACGAGTTGGAGGCAATATAGGGAAATAAGGCCTGGAAAGGGATGGCCTGGAAGCCTCAGCAAATTAACAGCTATGCATTAAGCAAATTATTTCACCTCTCAGGGCCTCGGTTTTCTTCATCTGCAGGATGGAAAAACTATTGGCAGCAGCCATCTCAGAGGTTGTCAGGAGCTTAAATGATGGGGGCTACCCCACACATCCTCCACAAGAGCACAGCACCTTGGGAGGGAAAATCCTCACATAATACAGTGGTTTGTGGTCTTCCAAAGCCTAACCAGGCCGGACAAAAACTTTCTCCATGTTTTTATCTCATTATGGAGAAATGAAATTTAATTCAAATGAACGTAGTTGTATATTTCCCCTTAGTGAAAAGGAGAAAGGCTGAGAGAGAGCGAGTTAGTGTGCATAAACCCTCATAACACGGTCTGACACATGAGCACTTGAGGAGCTACTACGACGAGTTTTCTTCCTGTTTTCAGTAGGAGAGACAGCATAGCAACTCCAGTGCAGTATTTTATAGTTTAACTAATTGCAAGCAACGGTTGAAAATTATGGTTTACATGCTGTAAGTCATTTAAAATTTATATAGTATAAAAATCTTTAAGGGGCTGCTAAGGGGACTAGGAGTGGAGAAAGGGAGGTTAATTTTTTTTTTCCATGCCCGAGAATTTCAGCCTAAATAATATTCATCTTTCTGCTACTTTTTACTCTCCCACTTTTTACCTCTGTCATCAGGAAGATAAATGAAGTAGAAGAGCCGCAGATTTATCTCTGGTTCCGCTGCCTGCCTTGCAAGCACAAGGTCCTGAGTTTGATCCCCAGGGCCAAATAAAATAAAATAAATCACCCTAGATATTAACTTAATGCTAAATATTCAGAAACAATATAAACACCACAAAATTTTGGGGCAGGGGATTTAGCTCAGTGGTTCTGCCACCTGCCTCGCAAGCACAAGGAACTGAGTTCGATCCCCGGTACCAAAAAAAAAAAAAAAACAAAGACAAATGCAGTAGGTAGCATGAAAGCATGATGTAGTGAAAAAGGCAAGTGTTTTGGTTAAGGTATTGGCTTCTCGAGGGGAGGAGGGGTGGAGGAAGGGCAGGGACAAGGGGAAAAAATGAGAACCAACACCTGTCATGTAAAGGTACAAGATACCAATGACGAATGTAACTGTACTGTATACCTAGAATGTATCAATAAACTCAATGAGAGAAAAAAAAAAGGTATTGGCTTCTCTCTCAGTTTCCTGGCAAAAAGCACACTTTACTCAGTACTTGTTAACAGCATTCAAAGACAAAATGTTGATGAATGATAGTATACTGCTCAGCATATACTAGATGCTTGATAAATATTATTTTCCTTAAATGATACAGTTGCAGTTTCTGTCAACCACAGTGCTTATTAGGATACAGTCAATGAGTAGTATAGAACCCAAAACATTTCCAAACCATTTTTAAAGAAAGATGACTACTTTTCAAAAAGAAAGAGAAGAATACACATCAGGGTCTAGATAGAACGTGCAGTGTTTCAGAGAGATGTGTGAAAGAAACCACCACAAAATAAAATTTTAGGGTGCTTCTGCACAGTGCTCCTTTTTCCCTGGCAAGCACCGTACAGACCGGGTCTCCCCTGGACAAATCCCTCTAGCAAATGAAGAGGCCAGTGCTTCTGGCCACGCCCCAGTGTGGCAGGTAGAAGTCTCAGTGGGAGGTGCTTACTCTTATTTCTCTTCATTTCTCCTGATGGCTAACTCTAATTGATCCATGCATCCAAACTCCCTCTTCATTGTCTGTAGTAGTGACATCCGAAAGAGCTAAGCATTCTGAGTCTAATAAATGGTCACTGCAACAGCTGTAACGGCTTACTTATGAGTGAGTTTGATCTTGAAAAAAGCCAAGGCACTGTGGCTCAATAAAGTTGCAAAACCAATCAGAAGAACAAGGATAAAGCACCTGCTTCCTCATTTCCCTCTAACACTGGGAGCAGGAGAGGGCGAGGTCAAGAGCACACTTTCTGTTCTTCCCAGGTCCTTTACTAAGCTACCTTGGTGCCTATAAACTCATAAGCAGAATGATGGTTTACAAAACACAGGTTATTGGTGTTGCCTGTTAAAGTGACTGATGAACCTAATCTGAACAAGAGTAAACCTATAAAGAAAAATGCTTCTCTGACGATAATCACAGAAGCTGGACACAGACTACAGGAGCAGAGAAGTAAAATAAGCCTGTTTCTACCAATGAAAGATGTAATATATTTGCAAAATCATGTGGTTCTCTGTTTCCAACTGTCTAGCCACACAATTTCTATTTATTAATGTATTCAGATGACATACAGTGTCCTTTTATTTATTTTATTCCATTTCAAGTTTGTCTATTTAAAATCTTTCAATGTATATGCTGAATACAAGTTTCTCTAACACTTCTTTCATCTTCGATTCCTAGCTCTAAATGAAATTACTGATTTAAAGAAAGGAACGGGAAAGGTGGTTATCCTATAGGACTTCGTGGAGACCTAGAAATAAAACCCCAACTCTAAATTCTCATAATAGTGTCAAAGACGCATACTAGTTTTTTTCTTTTACTAAACTCTGATTATTCTGACTTAATTTCCAACATGTGAGAATCTGACAGATGTTTAATACATTTCTGTAGAATGAGCAAATAAGCTAGGTCCAAAGCCATCATCAATGCACATGTACACACGCATACACACACACACGCACATGTGTGCAAGTCGAGAAACCACCACACTGTTTCGGCTTTCACAGCAAACACAAGAAGCACAAAGAGACAGACAAGTTTCTTTCCCGTTGGCACCTTCAGCAGCTTTTCACATTTGGCACTGGCTCCCTGACAAAAACAAAACCACAATATCATTATGAAATTCACTCCCCATCAGTCTGTCACCTCACGAAACCCTGCATCAACCTGACTTACTGTTAAGCAACCTGACCTGGTGTAACCACTGCCACATAGCAACACAATGAAATATTTATTGTCGGTTGCTACTGTTTCTTGGAGCTGGAACATTCCCCATATGCCTTTTTCCCCAACCTCACTTTTTTTTTTTTTTTTTTGCTTCCTTACCATCCATTTGCTACCCTTGGTACTCAAAGGACAGGGATAAATTATACCCACTTACTTCTGAGATAAGCCTGGAAATTTAAAATATTGTCCTGCAGAAGAAAGAAAAATGCTCCAAGCTCGCTTGGAAAAAAAAAAAATCATCCACAAGACAGGTATTGTAGAATATGAAATTCTAGCAGTTAATGATTTTTTTTCAGATTCCTGATATTTTTTCAGGTCCCCAAAGTCTAAATAGTAAATGTAATGTAATATGCATTGTCAACCTAGTTTACAAGCTGCAGATGTTGTAGGAGTGAAACAGCTGAAACGTTTTCTCTGTGTCATACAATTCATTCCATTAGCCATCCCCGATGGTACATTTGTATTTCATCTGGCAAGAGATTTGACAATTTACAAATAAATAGCAAAAGGTGGACAGTGCAAATCTACCTAATAGCAGATTCAAAAACAAATACCACTTAGTTTATAGCAGCTGCACTCATAATCACCAAAACCTAGAAAATGAGCAGAGGATGGAGCTCAGTGGCACCAGAGCCTGCCTGGCAAGCATAAGGTCCCAAGTTCAATTCCCAGTACCGAAAAAAATTAATTAAATAAATAAATAAAAAGAAAACAACCAAATGTCCTTCAACTGGTGAATAGATAAACAAACTAAGATACGCCAACCATATGTAAAATATTACTCAGTCAAAAAGAAAAAGAAAGAAATTTTGACATGCACAGCTTCACAGAAAAGATCTCAAATGCCAGAATTCAGACTGAAAGATTTCATTCACATGTCATTCTAGAAAAGCTAAAACCAGAGGAACAAAACAGATCAGTAGGTGCCAGAGGCTGAGGTAGAAAAAGGAGCTGATGAGGAACCACCCAGGGGAATCTTCAAGGTCAGGGAGCAACTATTCTCCATACCAACTGCTGTTGGTCACGCAACTGTGTACATCTGGTCAGAATTCAACAGGATCATGGAATGGTAAATTTTATTGCATATTAAGTTAAATCTAATTAAATTTTCTAAATATGTTATTCTCAAATCTATCAGATGGTACACAAAAATCAAAACAAATATCATCTCTGAGTGAAAACCAAGTAACTAGGAAGGAGTTGGGGGCACATTGTAGAGCAGTGGTAACATCTGTATCCTGATAAAATTAGAGACTTTTGTCAAAACCCAAACACAATGTACTTAAGAATGTGAATTTCAAAGTCTGTAAATATTACATCAAAAGGAGAGACTGTGTAAACAAAAACTGCATTGTAGCTAATGACAATGCACTGGTGAAACAGACTTGCACCTTCAACTTACTTTGAAATGAATTGAAAAAGTCAGTGGATTCATGGATGGATAAAACGATAGCTGCATGGCTATAAAATAAAGGAAGTTTATAGAATGCTAATCGTAGAACTGAGGTGGCTAACAGTCTATGAATTAGCACTTCAAATTCTTCCAAAATTTCGCTGTATGTTAGGAAATTGTTAGCCAGGCAGTGGTGCATACCTGTTATCCCAGCAGACTGTAAGGCTGAGGCTGTTGGATTCCTAGTTCCAGCTACCTGGGCAACTAAGCAAGAATCCTTCTAAAATTTTAAAAGCAAAAATCAAAATAGGCTGGAGATGTAGTTCAGTGCCTAGGCCCTGAATTAAGTCCTCAGTACAATCAAAGAAAAAAAAAACTGTTGTCATAAAATGTAACAGGGAAATTTAGCTCTAAAAGAATAAAAATACGTGCATAACACAAAAGATTTACTAAAAATAGGCTACTGACTCTTAAAAGAATGTGGGGCATTTATCCAATGGCTATCCTCTGCTTGTCATCTAACATATTCAGATTCACAGCTTGGAGATTACGGCACAAATGGAGAAATTAGGTCTGTCACTTCACAGAGTCTCATTTAACGACAAACCTGAATTAGACACATGAGGCTGAACATAGGCTCTGCTTGTCCACTGACTGTATGAGAAACCGCATCTTTCACAGTGCCCTCACAATCCTCTGCTGTTATACTAACTCTATTAACTGGTGACACAGGTGCTAGAGCTGGTCCACTGGCGGAACTGTCACTAACTCTATTCCCAGTGACAAACCCAGCTGTCCACCCAACAATCTGAGCTGCACAGTCATTAAGTGACAAAGGGGCAGCTTTATGTACTAGTGATTCACCTCATTATCTGCATTCAGGTCTATGTACGCGGCCTTTGTCCTCTCAGGGTATCAGCTATCTTAGGTTTGGGGCCAGGCTGGACTCCAGACCCAAACGCTATCAGTTAATGCTAACTACTGGTCAGGACTCATGCTTATGAAGTTGGAACTTTCCCCTCCAAAGGAACAATGCCACAAATATGCTGCTTATAAAGTTTCCAAAATCTATCATCTTCCAATGGTTGCTTTGCCTGTAATAACATGATCTGAAAGATGACAACTCCTCAGAGGGCTGACGAATAAATGCACTCATTTAAAATGTCCATGCTAGGGCCGGGGATTTAGCTTAGCGGTTCGGTGGCCTGCCTTGCAAGCACAAGGACCCGAGTTCAATCCCCAGTACAAAAATAAAATAAAATAAAATAAAATGTCCATGCTGTGGCAGCTGCCAGAGGTTAGCTGAAGTAATCCCCACCCCACTACAAATACCCACCACACATGCACAACACATATGCACAGCACTGTACTATAAAGGTTCAAGGGTCAGGTGTACAGAAGAAGGGTTTGTGAAAATGTCTTATAAGGGTTGAATTAGTTTATCTTTCAACTAACAACAAAGACACAATTAGCATGGGGAGGAGACTTTCATTACTGTGTTGTGGACACTATGAGAAAACAATCTAAAGGTTGCAAAATAAATATGTAGTGAAATAAATGGTAATGGTTGCTCCATTCTTGTTCCTTTATTGTTGTGATGTTTTCAAGACATATTTCATGGCACGGGGACTATGAGAAGTTCACAGATTTACCATTGTCGTAGGACACTGAGATTTAGTCAGTTCTTAACCTTAGCTGTGCCTTTCTACTTCAGCCACTGTCTCAATATTGGTATATTCTTGGTGATTCTAATCTTTGTTATAAATTGAGTTCAGATTTATCAAGTACTAGTGCAGAATGCAGAGTTAAATTCACAGGTAAGATAAATGACAAATAATTTATCTCATACTATACTATACTCACACTAAATATTTGTTTTTTCTCTGGAACATTTAAATTTGAGCAATATGTTAGTTAACAGTTTTTAAAAAAAATATTAGTGAATGCCTTCCAGTCTCAACTTTAAAGCCCCCTCACCCCCTACACATTGTATATTGGTATAGAAACTAATGCTGAAAACCCTGCTTTTGTGCTCTGTTTTGGTTTGATTGGGCTTCAAACTGGACTCTAGCTCTATGAGGGAAGCTATTAGTTCTGGTTTTTAAAAAATTTTTCTCTGATATCTAGGGCAATGCCTTGTACATAATAAGCTCTCAAGTCTATCCATAGAGAAATGAATGTTGGCTGAACACTAAATCTCTCTCCTGCTATCTCATTCCTGGGAGGTGTAAACTTTCTCTGTTTTAAGGACCAGAACATTTTTCCCAATCCTCCAAGAAGTCTTCATCTTCATCCTTTTTTTCTATGTGCATACATGTGTTGAAGGTCATCCTGGTGTTCTAAGGACTAAGTCTGGAGAGCATGTTCACATTGTAAGGGACATTACCACAACAATCTGTCTAAAGCAAGAGCTAGCTGTCTTCGAGCTAGGGCCTAGCACATTTGTCCTAAAGATACATTCTTGTCTAACACCTGCTCATTCTGCTGGTCTTTTGCATTCTTTTCTTAGCACACAGGGTTTGACAATTCGTGTATGAAAATATCTGTTTCTCTGTCATGGATTAAAATACATATACAGCCACCAACAATTTTCATTAACCATATAGACCCTTGTTTCTATTTGATTTTCTTCTTGCCTTTTGTATTTCACCTCCTGACATCCTTCCCTTCGATCTACTTAAAATGTGCTCCATTGGTAATACATTTTACAAAGTATTCTTGGAAAACCATATAAAGCACTTAAATCCTTAGAAGAACCTCTGTCAAGTATAATACTTTACTCTTTGGAACTGTCTCCTTCTGGAACTTCACAAACATCAGCAATAATAGCTATTGGTCTTATCATACTCATCAGTGGGAAACATACTGGAACAACAAGGGATATAAGTTGTTCCTGATTAAAGGCATATATAGTCCTTATGTGTCTCAGGACCAGCCAGGTTAATCTCAAGTCAAACTGCAACATCGCCTCCTCAAGCAAAACACTGTAGGGAGCGCTGAATACACTAAGCAATATTCTAAATAGTGAGGAGAAAACTAAAAGGATAAAGTTTAGAAAGAAAATGGGACAGAGATATGAAGGGAATGCAAGTTTCATGGCAAATGTGGGCCAACAGTAAAATCACAAATGACAGTGATTCAAGACGGTAATTAATGGGTTAGACTGAACATTAGAATACAGCTCAACTGCTCTGTGATTTTACAAGTGAAATAAGTCCACTGGCTTGCAGGTATAAAGTCCCAAGTTTGATACCTGGTATCAAAAAAACAAACAAACAAAAAAAAAAAAGGTGAAGAATGACATGCTAATAGCAATACAGAGGTAGTAGTAGAGACCAGAATCCAAATATTCTAAATCCAGCCAATCCTTCCTTCATTTTATAACACAATATCTCTCCAAGTGGCTGCTTTTATGTCTACCCATAAAATGATATAGAATTTTGCATGTCATCATAAAATGATTTAAATTCTAAGGGAATTAAGAGAAAATTACAGCTCTTAGCTTTATCACTGCCTCCATCACTTATCTTCCTTCAAAAATTAATTTTAAATATCACTCATTCATTCACTCTTTTACTGAAGGTCACCTGTGTGCTATACATTGTTCCAGTCATGGGAACAGCACAGTTAATAAGACACGTGAGGCTCTCACCCCTCGGTGAGTTTATATTCTATGAAGAGAAGGACAACAACCAAAGGAAGAAACCATATCATTGTGGATTCAGAGAGATACCAAAGAGGAAATTAACTTTATGAAGCTGAACATTAAATGGGCAGGCGAGGTTAAGGATTTACTCTTGCAAAGGTTATTTAGGGAGGTCTCACAAAGGAGCTGACAAATACTTTGAAACAGGAAGAATGAGAAGATGACCATTATATAAAAACCAAAGGGACTATATTCTGGGTGAAAGGAAGGAGCTGAGTATACTTAAAGTTTACGAAGAGAAATGGAAACACGTGGCTGAATGTGATGAGCAGAAAGGAAATGTTTCAAAGACTGACTTGGAGAAATGAGAAGAAACCAGATCTTCATGGCCCTTGAACATTATTAAGAAAAAGCTAGATGCTAACCCAAGTTCAATGGACTCTCATTGAAAGGTATAATCTTTTTATATATTTGCCACTGTAGAAGAACAAGGTTGGATACGAAGGCATTGGCTATCTGTGATCCAGGTCAAGGATGTTGCTGGGGTTAACCAGGATCATGGCAGTGCAGGAGAGAAAAGTTTACAGATTCATGGCTTCAAGATACACTTTAGTGGTAGAAAAAACAGAATCTGTGAATGGTGCAAAGAGGGAGAAAATCAAGAATAGTTGCTCAATCTTTGTCTAGTAATTAGATTAATCATGGTATCAACTAGAAGGGAAAAAAGATTTGAGTGCCATGAAAATGGATAGGAATTTAAAGTTTTGTGTCCATCGTGTTTTAGATGTTTATTAGACATTTAGTTGAATATGCAGATAGGTAAGAGGAAGACCTACGAATCTGAAGCAAAGAACATCAGCATGAGAGTGTTTTTTGAAACAGTGGGAGTGAATGAAATTCCCTAAAAAGAGTAATGGCTGACTGAGTCCTGGGAGCTCCAAAGCTTACCTGTGATATAGAAAAGTACCATCAGCAATAACAGCTATCAACAAATCCCATCCATCACCATGGCCCCCAAGCTTCTTCCTTTCTAATAAATGGCACCATGAATAATTTAGTTCAAGTCAAAACTTGAGCAATCCTTCCTAGTGTCTCCTCCCTTATTCCTCTCTTCAAAAATCTAGAGATCCTGCTGGTGCAAAATGAGAAGCAGAAAGAAAACTCAGGCAACATGGATGCAAGAAACTGAATCAGTTTTTCCAAGAACAAGCAAATGATGCCAAGTGAATCATGAGTCAGAGGAGAACAGAAATGTATCCACTGAAAAATAACAAAGTCTTATCGGTGTCGATAAAAGAAATTTCACTATAGTTTTTTTAATCCTACAGTGTGGGAGGTTGAATTATTTTTATATTTGTTTATTGCTCTAATTCTACCCTTCATATAACTACAGGTAGGTCATTTTTATTTAAATACAAAATATAAATGGGGTCTTTGTTACTTTTCCCATTGCTGGGACAAAAGAGTCAACACCCACAAGTTAAAGGAGGGAAGGTTTGTTTCAGCATGACAGAGGAGAAATAGTCCCTGGTGTGGCAGGCAAAAGGCAGCAAGCAGTGAAGCAGCAGCATAAAATCCACCGTCTTTCGGTCCCTTATATTCCTCCCAGGCTGAAAACCCATTGTTTGGACTCCCATGCCCAGGCTTTCATTATCCACACCTTTAATCCTAGTATCATACTTATTATAGTTTGTATTTAATTGTCCCTCCAAAGCCTCATGCAGATGAGGTAGGACTTTCTTTTTCAGAGGTGGCTGAATCTGGAATGTGTAATGCTGGGATTAAGGGTGTGTGATTACTAAACTACATCTGAGTGATTGGTTTGGCAATGCCCTAATCCTGGTAGTCTTGATGGGATAAAAAGGGCAGAAAGACACTGTTACAGTTCTCTTGTCACCACGACACATTAACGCTCTACCATGGGCCACTCTGCCTTGGAGCCAGCTGATTATGGACTGAAACCTCTATAAATTGTAAACTAAATAAGCCTTCCCCCTTTAACTTTGGATATTAAGTATTTTGTCTCAGCAACGAGAGAAAAGTAACTAACACAGTATCTTTAATCCACATTCACACATCCTCTGAAATGTCCCACTTATGACCACATGAGGCTTTGGGCAGACATCTAGATACAAGCTATAACAAACGAGTACGTACATGCTCTTGGTATTTTTTCAACTTCACATATTATTTTGGATATTTCTTTGTTCATCTGTATGAATTTATTTCATTATTTTAAAGAGAACTCCCTGCTTTGTGATAAGGATTTAACCTACATTTGCAATCTTACATGCACAATTTATCTATTCTATTATACCATATATTTCTCTGTGTAGGTGCCTGAACAATGCTTCAAACAGGGGAGAGTTGAGAGAGAAGCTAAAAGCTCATCCTACAAAGAAAGTAGTGGAAACAAAAACTCTATATAGTTTCTTCCTGACTCATCAGATGATCTCCTTGTATTCTAAGAATCACTTGACACTTGAGAGACCTGCGCTGAAAAACAAAATTCATAAGCACCTCTTTACTAATTAGGTCTTTTCAGTGATGACGTTATATTGAACTGCTTATTTAATTTTCATTAATTAATATAAATAACATGAACTAGTATGATTTCTCTTTAGAGCTGATAATTGCAAAGGCTTTGGGCTTTGTTGTTACTGCTTAATTTCTTGTTTGTTAGCTTTTTCCAGTTATTCCCAAGATTTGCTTACTTATTTTATCCTAATTTGCCTAAAGTTTCAACAGAACAGGTAGGTTCAACATTTTCTTCTCAGTGCCTATCTGAAGACTGCAAATGTGTTGATATGCTACATTTTTAAAATTCAATGTCTATATTTTTAAAATCTGATAGCTTAGAAATACTACAACTAAGAAAATAACAAGGATTTTATAATTAGTACCTTTGCTTCAATTTGCTAACATAATCATACACAATAACCTATCTACCCTCACTACATCCCTTCTTCTGTGTTCGTGACCATCACTTTTATTTTGCCTTTGTTTTTTCTTTTGACTTGCTCTGTTTCCTCTTTCCCCCAAGAAGTAAGAGGTGTCAAGTGCCCAACTGGGAAAAGCTCAAGAGAAACAGGGACCAGCCTCCCTTTTTGTCTTTGTCCCTTAAAACTTTGAAACAGCGGAGCTTGTTAGGTGTATGCCTAAAGGATGCATGCATTTCAGTTCAGAGACTAAGAGGCAGAGATGAATCACGTCTAAACCTTGGTGGAGCCTAATTAACAGAATCAGAACCATGCATCCAGGTAAGGGTCAGACCGAATCAGTACCACCAAAGTGCTAAGATTCACCTTTCATGCCTGCCTCCTTTTCTCCCAACACAGCCAACCTGAGGGTCACGAGCTGGGATGCCCCCAGTACGTTTTCTTTGGCCCACACAAATACTTGCAAATTTTAGGAATAGTAGCCAGCGTTTAATACTGGGAAATGTTATGTAGACTGGCAGTTTGTTTTGAATTGGCAAGCCAGCTCACCAACCCCAAGATGCTTGGCTACAGCTGGGTGGCAGCTGCTCCCTTACTGGCAGCAAGGGTAGCACTACAATTTGCTGTGAGCTTGCTGATTTCCTATCGAGCCCTAACTCCATCTTGTTACTTCTTGCTACCTGTGCTGCCACTGTAGGCATGTGAGTTTATGACCTTTCACATGAAATACTGCCAAGTACTCTCTAATTAAGATACTAAGCCTTGCCAATGTAGCTGAGAAATCTTTTTTATTTTATTTTATTTTCTAATTCATTCCTATCTGTCAGGGATTTGGGCTATGCTTTAAACTTTCCCATCAGCTACCCTACAGGCATGCAATCTGACTCTCTGGTTTCTGACTGTCCACACATCTTGGGGACCCTGGAAACAAGACAGAAAGGCAGGGAGGTGGAGAACATAGTTAACTGTGCACCCAGAGAGGTCCTCATGTTTCTGCTACAATCCCAGCCAACTTGTCACCATAAATGCATCTCAGGTTCAAACCTATGGCTGAAATGTTTCCCCCAAGACAATGCACATTCTAGTGGAGTTTTCAGATTTAGAAATGCTATCAAAAGCTAAAAACAGGTATTTGCAAGAATGGTAACATTTCATAGCTGGTGAAAGAGTAGTTTAAAAAGCCCAGAATAAAATAGACCTCCAAAATTCTTACTCATTGTCATGTTCTTATCCTCTTTGCTCAACACCAGACCCAAGTCCACTTTTCCAGAAGCATTCTGGAAACCACTTTCATTCATCAGTGTGATGACGAGAGGCAAATGTAGAATTACTCCATTTAGGAGCTATCCTAAGTAACAATACTGTCCAGGAAAGCACAGCTGTTCTCACAAGGCGGAAACACAAGGCCAAACCTGTGGATCTTGACACATCCTGAATCATCCCACACAGCTGGATGAACACAAATCCAGGAATGTTATATTACACTTAATAAAACTGCACTTTCACAAGAGAAAGTCAAGTCATTAAGTCATTATCACATGTAACACTGAAAGCAGAACATTTAACTACCCAAAGAAAACACACGGTGCCCCAACTGGAATGAGGGTAGGTGGGCAAAAGAAAATGTAGCAGTGGGCTGTGCAGGAAGCTCTTGAACTTGGGTGAAACAGACACTCGAGCTGCTCCAGACCAAATGTATTACTATTTGTGACCAAGCATGGCTGCGATCTATGCACTGAGCCAGGTTAAGGCTGACTCAGGTGCCTCCGAGTATTTACTTCTATGTCAATAAGGTTTCTTCACCTCTGAAATTCCGCTAGTAAATTGAATGTAGGTGAACAGCTTATTTACATGTGCCTTATCTACTCTACTAGGGATTTTTCTCTAAGATATAAAGAGACAACTAATACACTAGTTGCCTTCATACGTCAATTAAAAACCAGTGAAACTAACTCTGAGATAATAGACTGAATCCACGGGGAAATAGAATTTGACTGATGAAAATGGGATCTGCACAACAGAGGTACTCCTGTACTCAAGTGACTCTACCACACCTCTTTCCCTGTTGAAGCAACAAGAGAAACTCTGAGCATCAAAGGTAAATCTTGGCCAAAACAGCCACTGAACTGGATAGTAAGACACTTGAGCTCACCCTTCTCATTTCACAAGTCTGATTCATCTGCTCTTGCTAACAGCCTCTTCTTCTACACCCCGTAGTTATACCTGAGCTCTTAGCTGTCTTCAGAAGAAACAGCTCAAGGGGCTGGGGATTTATTTAGCTCAGTGGTTCCACCGCCTGCCTCGCAAGCCCAAGGACCGGAGTTTGATCCCCGGTACCAGGAAAGGAAAAAAAAAAAAAAAAGAAATGGCTCAAACAGATATGTAACAAAGGGAAATACATCTACGAGCTTAACCTTTAACTTAATTCTGGGCCACATTTACCAAAGTACAATGATTTCTCCAGGAGATTTAGCGAAGTGCTGCAAATATTATACCGTGCTTGTGTAAAAGTTGATTTGCCATCACTTCTCAGCCTTTTGGCTAAGATCAAGCGTAAAAGTCGATATAATTCTGGAAGGCTAAAACAGGTCCAAATGGAAAGAAGTTACAGCTAAACAGAAAAATAACAAAGTTAAATCTCTTCAGATATAAAAATGTTTGTCCTATCTGGTAGTGAGCTCCCTGTGGCTGGACATGTTCAAACAAATCTGAAAAGAAAATGTTGTTTTTAGTGGGATGAAGGAGACTACCAATGTTGGCTAGGGAAGAGGTAAGGCTACACCAACTTTAATCCTAAGGACAGTATTACTTCATGAGTAGCTTTTCCATAAGTGAGATATACAGCTGGATTTATCCCTACGACAAAACAGGCTGGCCTAGGATGAATTACAAAGAAAGTCCCCTGAATCATAGCACAGGGTGATGTTGTCCTAGATTTGGGGAATTGTCTGCAACCAAAATGTCTGAGGCTTTCAGAATATGAACTAATTTTGCTTTGATCTCTTGGAGAGAAGCTAGTCAGGAGAAAAGAAAGAGATGGACCGGAAGCACAGAAATTTTATTGGCTCAGCTACTGTAAATTGCAGCAACACTCTTTGTAAAACTGTCATTGGGCTGGGAATTTAGCTCAGCAGTGCTTCCACCTGCCTTGTAAGTGCAAGGTCCTGAGTTCGATCCCCAGTACCAAAAACAAACAAACAAAAAACCTGTCATTACTGTACTAGTGTTGCCATCTCAGAGGTCTGTGAATCCCTGTCATTTAAAATGTTAATCACAACATAATGGACATCAAGGCTATTCTAGTGCTCTGGGCTCATGTGCCCAAATGACCACAGCACTTAGCATCAAGAGGGTTGTTCTGGTGATGTTGCTGCTGCTACTTCTTCATTTCTTTCTTTGGAACTCTCTATGTAAAATCAAAAGCAAGGAAAAAAAGTAGCCATGTAATTTAGTAGAGTATATAAAAGCCAGGATCCGTTTAGTGACTGCATTCCCTGCAATTCACCCGTCTGCTTTCCTTTTTTGAGAAGGTGGTGGTAAAAAATAATTTCAAGGTCACATCACCAGTGTTTTCCACAAAGCCATTTCACATGGTCCCAACCCACAAAAGTGCCTCTACTCTGGCACATACATCACCCACCACACACACCCAAGATTAAAGTAAAAGAGACATGCCCAGGAATGCAAACCACACCAGCACTTGCTGCATATTCTCAATGAGGTTAACTCGGAATGAAATAAGCTTGTGGAAATTTACATAGTGCTATGGCTTGGATGCAATTTGTCCACAAGAGTTCACGTGTTCCAGGGTGGGGCTATTAAGAGGTACTGGAACCTCTAAGGAGTGGGGTCTAGTGGAGGTCAGTCACAAGGTCACTGGGGTACTGTCTTCAGGAGAGTAAGGTAGTTATCGAAAGACCCAGGACAGTTCCCACTGGAGAAGATTTTTTATAAAAATGTAGGACTGCCCCGGTTTCTGATTTCCACTTTGCCATGTGCTATCTCTGTCTCCCATACGGGCCCACCGTGATGCCGTCTTCCACGGGCTGACACAATCAGGGAAGCTCACACTAGAGCTGGTATTCTGCTGTCCATACTTTAGGCCTTCAGGTATTTCTTTGCAGCAATCAAACATGGACTTGTACACAGAGTCTTTAAGTATCTCCCACAAAATGCTTTTATATCATCAGTTACTGCTGTGGGGCTAGGGAGAATGGCCCCTCACTTCCACCCTACTCCCTTTCTCCTCCATAGACTAGTCAAAGACTGTGTCTGTTTGACTGAGATTGTAGGCCCTGGAAGGCACAGCCCCAAGAGACAGATTACGTGTGCTTTCTTGTTCCCTTTCTGTGCATTCCCCAGTCACAAAACAGTCACACTACGTTCCGCCTAGGCCACGCAGAACTATTTACCCTGCCTTATCTTCCTGTTCATCTTATACTATGAATAAAGAATGCCCTGGGCTGCAGCAGTCATTAGCTCCCCGACAGGCTATGGCTCCACCTGGTCCCAGCTTTCAAGCATAATCCTGGTGTTTTCATTTTTCTTCATCTCCCACTGCTCTCCCTAGCTTCAGACCCTACACCATGTGGGTCATAGAAAGTCATTAAAAAGAGGAAAACAGTAATTTTAAAGAAGAGAAAGCTGAAGCCACCATCCTAACCTTGCGATCAAAGTTAAAACCAACAACCTGTGCCATCCACGTGACACCAAGAGGAGGACCTCCGTTCTTTGGTGTTCTTGCCAAAAGTGTTCTTAGCGAATGTAGATCTAACTGGGAGAAAACAGATAAACTCAATTTGAAACATAGTCTACAAAGTGACTGGTCTCGTATTTTTTGAAATATTTCTAACTCCTTGTTACTGTTTGTGACTAGATGTTCCCCCAAAGCTTCATGCGGTCATAGGCTATTTTGGAGGCGAGTGAATCTAGAGTGTATGATTGATTCACAGTGCAATGCTAGGCCCAAGGGCACTAGAACTGAGGGTGTGAGTGCTGCTTGCTCTAGATAGTCTGAATATGACAAAGGGGGCAGGGGAAGACTGTTAAGATTTCTTGTTGATTTTTGCTGTCTTCCACAGCCATGAACTGTTTCTCCTCTGACACCCCACGCTGGAGCCAGCCAATTTAAGACTGAAACCTCTATGAACTGTAAGCCAAATAAACCTTTCCACTTTTAACTTTGGGTGTTGGGTCTTTTGTCTCAGCAATGAGAAAAATAACTAAGACACACTCCTTCAAGGAAAAGACAAATCTGAAGGAAGAATGATAGAGTAACCAGCACTGGGAAACATGACAACAACATTTTGATCCGGGCCCAGAGAAAACACTACTGAAAACCATGAAAAGCCTCTAAATTAATGACAATATCAAATCAATGTTAGTATCCAGATTGTTAGAAATGCACTTCAGATTATGAAGGAGAATGGCTCTGTCTTTAATAAACACACAGGGAAGCATTTATAGTTGAAGAAGCATTATGCCTATAACTTGCTCCCAAATGTTGAGAAAACATATACACATGTGAACGTGAGTGTGAGCATGTGTCTGGGTATGTGCATGTATGTGTAGACAGGTAGAGAAGAAGAGATCAAGTGAGTGAGGCAAGATGTAGAACATATTTGAGGAATCTTGGAAAAGTATTTAGGAATTCTTTCTCACGTTATTGCAAATTCTGTGTAAATAAGGTTTTTAAAAATTATTTTAAAAAGAAAAACTAAGCTAAGTCAGTCTAAGCTTTGTGAGGAGGACACTGGAAAAGGAACAATGTAGGGCGTCTGGTCTTCTCTACTCCACTCATCCCTAGGATTGCGAAGTATCACAATGTCCTGAGTTTTCCTGAAAACTGTGGTGTGAGACTCCAACAGTGATCCCCTTAAAGAAACACTATGCCTATTAATCCCCAGAGCCTAGTATAGGGCCTGGCAGACACCTGGGACTCAAGAATGGCCCATGAACCAATAGACTATAAGTACCTAAAAGAAACTGTGGGCAGACCCCATCTGTGGCAAGGCTGATAGCGTGTAGCCCTGAGTGAGTGAAACAGTGGGCAGAAGGCTCCAGGATAAAGGGTATGCTATGTCCCAACACAGGTCCGTTTTTCACTCAAGAGGAAGGGAAATAGAGCATGTGCCCCTGTGCTGGCCTAAAATGACTCTGTGCCTCTGGACTGAGAAAAGAGGGGTGTTCCTGCCAAGTACTATGCATCCCAGGGTCCAAGGTCAAGGTCCCTGTTGGCTTGTGCACTAGCTATTTCATGCACTGAGATAAGAAGAAATGAAAAGCAAGGTTCCCAGGATAACAATGAGAATTGAAATAGTTCCACATTCTGTCAATTCTTCACCAGGAAAATGTCGCATTACGTTCTGTTCTCACTTCCAAAGCAGCAAGTGCTTCATTCTTTCAATTTCACATTGCCTTTGCACATGAAGTTGGAAGTCAAAATCATTTTAATTACCAAAGTTCACGACAGTTGTTCAGCAGATGAAAAATGTGGCTTTGCATTGAAAATGTAGGTAATTCAAGACCGTTCCAACACGTAATTTTCCCAGAAAAAATAAATTCTGAATCACGATCAAGGACAAAAAAAATAATACAATCTATAGGCCACTGAAGTGGAAGTACCAAGAGATGGTCTCTGGCACCCACAGAACACTTGGACCTAAAAGAAATGTGCTCTTTCTAACCACCAAGACACAATTTCACAATCACGAGCACTGTGTCATAATATTCCACAGAAAAAGTAAACAAAGTAAACCATGGCACAAAGGGTGAGAATACAAACTGCAAACTCTATTTGCATAGTAATTCAAATAGGAGCCTAAGGAATACAATTTTTGAGGAATTACTAGCTGAGGTTGTTACGCTGGTTTGGATTTGTTTACCAATTTATTGAAAATGAGCTCCTCTGGCAAACCCGAATCACAATGGGTGAGAGGGCAAAATACTCTAATCAATAAGGAATACACCATGGGCACACAGAGGAACCGGGGCAAGTTGGCCCAGCGGCCTCTTTTCGTCTTGCCACATCTGAAAGACCAATTAGATTTCCATTACAAATCAATCCTTTGGTCCTTCTTAATTAACAAAGACCGATATTTAACTCAACTTTCAATTCTGTGCTGTCTGCTATTAGTAGTTTGCCCCTAATTGTCCTCAGCTCCCATCTCTCGGGTCACCGCGGTCCAATCTTGCTCAAATGGGAGTGCCTATACCTGTCATGCATATTTCCTTTTAAGCTCTCCCAGGCGAGTATGATCTATGCAACCTAAGAGGACTTACTTCAGGAAAGGTCCTGGAGGAGCCTCCAAGAGTAGAAGCTGCCTTCTACCCCTTACCTGTTCCCCGTCTTAGACATGGTCTAGTCCTGGGGTCTCCAGCAATGCAATGTAGGGCCATGAGGATTCATGGTCAACCAAAGCCTGACTGAAGGGTTCTAGAAGAAAGTCTCCTTCTCCAGAGCTCATAGAACTATGTGCAAATAGGTAACCTGCACCTACAGCTATCTCTGGGCTGCTATACAACTGAGACGATAGTGGTAGACCAGTAAAAAAAAAAATCAAGCCACTGCTTTTTGTTTTTTTTCTGAGAAAGAAGTACATACACTGGACCTATGGATAATATGACAGTTCTAGCCACCTGAGCATCACGTTGCTCATCCGCTCTTAGCGCGTTATCGCCAATGAAAAATGCAGAAGCTGTGTTTCTTGAGCTCCACCCAACTGGTTCTTCTTACCTTTGGTTCCATGGAAATGAAACTGTGGGTTCCTCTGCTGGACAGCGCTGACCTTTTGATCGTCCTGCTGTGGTAGAAGTGGTAGTAGTCCTTCAGGGCCCCTATCTGTGAAGGCAAGAGGGGAGGGAAAAGACAAAAGAAAGACGTGAACATCTGAAAATAGTCTTGCATTTTTCTGTTTTTCATTAAAAGAAGAACACAAAACAAAAGAGGTCCATAAATTATGCAGGCACCCGCTGTGCTTAAATGTTACTTGAACCTTGGCGATCACTTCTCAAAAGAAGGACATGTGATATGAAATGGAGTGTCCTTGAGGCGGTGACTGCAGCAACCAAAGATTATAATGGGGCAGCTTAGCCTCTCTATATCTCCCTTTTAATGTTTAATTTATATGCAGCATTTTAAGTACTTCTATATCAACGTATATCCAAATGTGGGAAGGAGGAAAAATAAATCAAATAGTTATGTGATTATAAAAAAAAATTTCACTTCGTTTGTTCTGAAAAAAAAGTATGCAAGGAAGGACCTTGTTAGATTATTTATATAGTTAATTTGAAACACTTCTTACACAGTTGATCATTCACAAAGATAACACTACTTAGTTTACTGACTTTAATAGATGGTATAAGTGCACAGCCTTTCTTCACTTATTGCAAAAATAAAAAGTGGAGTGGCAATTTCTAAACAAAACACATCTATCAACTCAGCATCCTGTGTAAAAATCATTTGATTGCTTTACCTTATCCTTCCCTTTAACATTTTAGTCTTCTCATTCATTCCCTTTCTTTCTTAGTTAAAAATAGGTCTGTTTAGGATGGTTTGGAAAATAAATCTCAGCCCACCTTGAAAAACTAAACGAACGAAATCTCATAAAGGACCATATTCTCTCAGTAGATTACAAAATATGGATCACAGAATGAAAAGTGAACCATGCAATGAAGACAGGAGAGCTTGCTTCTGCTTCCAACCAGAGCTACACAGCACATGTACTAGCCCTGTTTCCTGTCCTATAAAACTGGACTCTGGGCCAGTTAATCTCTAAGACCACTGCAGCATTCCTACTCCATTCTTTGACACTGAGTCTGTACTTGCTTTGGGAATAACAAACAGTTGATTCTCCAAAAACCCTCATTGCTCTGCCATGAATGAGTGACCATCATGAGGATGTTTTCCAGTTGGTGCAATTCCAAAGTTGGGCTTTCTAAATTAAAGGGAAAAAAATTATTGGATCAGGTTCATTTTTTCCAGATGGAAGGTTTATTTCTAATTCTCTCCTTTTCATCACATTGTCAACTATCATCTCATCCAATATTTGTGCCACTTATAAATCATCTCTTCACTGGCACTTTAGGCCACGATTGAATGTTGGATCATCACTAAAATCTGAGAGAATCTGAAGTTCTACATTTTGGATTTGAGTGAAAAATACCCTGACCTACACAGAAATCCTGGACTCTGAAAACAGGTGAGGAACAAGGGTGGAAAAATCCCGTCTGAAACCTCTAATCTCGGTAATCGCGGGTTCTGAGGGAGCAGCAAACAATGAGGAAGAGGACAGAAGTGCCGGCCTCAGCCTCCTCCGGGAGGATCAGGGCGGGACTTACTAGCCAATTTTCAGGTTCCACAGGGCTAAGGGTAGAACTGGGGTGTGGCTGCATAACCTTTTACAAGAATGCCTTAAAACCCCAAAAGGGTTAGAGTTTTCATATCATGCAGTTTTTGTCAAGTGTTCCTTGGGTAAATATAACAGTTCTGGAATGGAACATAGACTCTCCGAGGAAGAACTGCGCAGAAAATTGATCATCACCAATGTGAAAAATGCCACTGTGGTTAACGTTCTGACTGCTGAACTCCACAAGAACCTCTTTGATCTTACGAAAATGAATTCAACTCAACTATTAAACTCGGACTGTGCCTATTCAGATCTTGTGTGGCCCCATGGGAACAGACTGAAATCCCAGTCTAAGGCAACATATAAAGAGCCTGAAAAAGGAAGCTTCATCCTGACTTGATTTGGGACTTCTGATAAATCATTTAGCCTCTTTGGTTTTGGTTTTCTCAATGGTAAAGTGAGAAGGACACAGGAGATGTAGTGGCCAGAGTGGGTGTCAGAGCAAAGGAGGACACTGGTGTTTATGGGTTAGTGTTGTTATGAGGTCTGAATGTAATCACATGTGAACAGGCTGGTGAAGTCAGCACCCAGCATACAGTAAGCAACAGCAGGTTTGAGTTTTCTTCCTACATTTAAATTTAACCCTGCCTCTCACACTTCTTATCTTCTGATTAATCTTCCACTTGCACAACTTGCTCAAGATTTCTCTTGCTCTACACAGGTAAAATCTCTCACTTCCCCAATCTCACTGGCAAAAATCAAAAGGGTCGATAAAACATGATAGGGCCTGATGTATGCAAAAAAACCCATGCACACAAGACTGGTAAAAGTTGGGTGTGGTGGTGTACACCTGTAATTTCAGCATTCTGAGAGGCTCAGGTAGGAAGACTGACATTTCGAGCCCAACTGAGTAACTTAGTGAGTGGGGCCCTATTTCAAAAAAAAGGGAAGGTGGAGATGTAGTTTAGTGCAAAGACTCTGGGCTGGATCCTTAGCACTGGGGGGAAAAAAAGAATGATAAAAAGGCATAATATGGGACAAGTATCTTAATAGACATTTGATTACATCAATAAAATTATAAACTGCACTCTGAGTCACCCTTCCTACAACTAAACATGCATTCCTTGGAAGAGTCTTTATGTACGTTCATGGATGTGACAGCAACTTGGTAAAAGCAAAAGACTATCAATGACCACCTGCCATCAACAGGTAGTTAATCCTATATGATGAAAATGGATTGTATTCCAAATGATGTGAGCAAAAAAATAAAGATGCAAAACATGTAACAATATGACCCAACTGTTTCAGAGGAAAAAAAGTCTATACCTGTGCTTGTAGTTGTAAAGGTGAAAGAGAAATTTTTCATTGTTTACTTGCACAAAGTTTTGATTTAAAAAACTAATTAACAATGAAAGAACACAAAGAAACCACTAAAATAGCACACAAATGTACACAGATGGGGCCACATGCACTCCCCAAAGGCCCTGTGGCTGGTACATGGTCGCAGTCACCCATCGTCCCAAATCTCTGCAACCATGAGCTCCAACTTGTCTCTGTCTCTCACCCTTTTCCCTATCGAGCTGTGGGATGATGTCCACTTATTGGCTGCTGCCTCATTTATTAAATGTCTAGTATGCGTCACACATCCTGTCATGCTTCCAGGTGCTGTCACATTTAACTTGATCCACAAGAACCCTGGAAAATCAAGATCAGTAGCAGTAATCTGACAAAGGAACACGCTAAGCCTCTGAGACTACGCAAAGGTATGCGGCTAGGATTGACTGACGGGATGACAGGTGAATCCCTGGTGAATGTTCACCTGCATCTTCAGGCTGAGGGAGCATCTCTTGGAACTGGACAGAAGGATCTAGACACAACTCCAATTGTACCAGAGAGAAGCAGGGAAAATCTGAGGCACGCTCTGGGAGGCAGTCACGTGTTCGCAGATAAGGGCGGCTGAGGCCTGAGCATCCGTTTCCTCCCTCTCTGGACACCCTTCACACATCCAGTCTCGTTGGTAGGCTGGGAAGAGATGGTAGGACTACTGTGGCAACACAGGGCGGCTTCCTCCTTCCTCAGCTTTCTGATGGAGGCAGAAGTAGTGGCTCTCATGGAGACACCGGGTGGTATGGCTTCAAAGAGCATTTCCGAAAGCCTGGCCCATTAGAGAAATGCAAATCCAAACAACACTGAGATCCCATCACCCCAGAAAGAATGGTCGTCATCACGAAATCAAGTAATAACAAATGCTGGTGAGGTTGCAGGGTCCCAGGGTCAAGGAACCCTGCTACACTGTGGGTGGAAATATAAACTAGTACAACCACTATGGAAATCAGAAAGGGAATTCCTCAAAAAACTCAAACTAGAAATTCCACTCCAGCAGATATTCCCCTTCCAGGTATCTTTCCCCAAAGAGTTTAAAGTCATCATATGACAGACACATGCACACCCATATTTATAGAAGCACATAAGAGCTAACTCTTAGAAGCGCCCCATATATCCACCAGCAGATCAACAGACAAAATGCGGTATTTATACACAATAGAGCACTACTCTGCCATAAAGGATAAACTGAGTCACTTGCAGGAAAATGGATGCATTTTGAGACCATAATATTAAGTGAAAGAAATCAAACACAGGTTTACCTATCGCATGGTTTCTGTTACATGAGAAACCCAGAGTAAAAGTAAAAAAGCAAATAAAAGATAGATAATAGGAAGTAGGAAAATCAATCTTTCTCAAGGGCAAGGGAATGAAAACATGGAGGGAAGGGGAAAGGAAGAGGGAAGGAAAGGATAAGAAATGAAAAAAAGGAACTGGGAGGTACTATGCACATGAACCAACCCCACGCAAGTATTGTCAACATTACGCGTTACAAACACTCACAGGAAAAAATTCAGAGAGAAATGGGGGAAAGGGTTAAAAAGAGGAATTAATATGTGCTAGGTATTGTGTACCAACTCCCCACGAGGCACATAATCATTATGGACTGCAAACATGTACTAATAAAAGTTTTTTTAATTAAAAAAAAAAAGCCTGGCCCCCTTGACCGATTTCTTAAGCTATGTATCAGCCTCTGTTAGCCCAGTCAGGGGTTCAGTTCTCCATGGGACGCCCATGGCTACCCAATAATGCAAGGGCTGGACCGTGCACAACCCAGAGACCAGAGCACTGTGTGTCCTGAGCTATGAGCTGTAGGCACCGGTGAGCCAAGGCTGACCCTCTGTCCGCTTCTCATCTCAACTCTCTTTTCCACGCAGCAGCTGGAAGATATTTACAAAATGTGAATCTGGAGATTGGATCATACGTCATACTCCTGCCTAAAATCTTTTTGTGGAATTCGAAGAGCGTTAGTTGACATTTAATACTCTTTCATAATGTACACTTTAAAAGTGAATCAGAATAATAATATTAAACACCTTACACTATGCCAAGAATTCTTCCATATGCTTTGCTGAACTACTAAATAAAGAACACTACCCTGCTGGGACCTACAGCGCGGTGTTACTGGGCAGCCCTGTCCCCCCAGCGTCACCTCAAACACTCTCTCTCATTCTCTGGACTCCCGCCCTGCTAGCTTCCTGCTGGTCCTCTGCTGCATCGTGCCTGCTGATTGACTCCTCTACTGCAGCACTTTCCCGACTTCTCCCCTCCCCTCCTAAGTTCCTCTTTCTCACCCTCCCTGTCTCCCTGCAAGAAGGAAGGCTCCCAAAGCTTTCCAGACAAGGTCAACACCATCGATGACACCATCTCCCATAAGAACCATAAGAACTTGTTGCCACACTTTGATCGGAAGAATCCTGGTTCCGTGCCGCATCCCACTTGGCTGCATGCCCCAGAGGATGGGACATATCTTGCTTTGTTGACCATTTGATTCCAGGTCCCAGTATGAAACTCAGCACATAATTAGATTTCAGAAAAGACTGATGAACTAAATATCTAAAAAGTCAAAATCCTTGAATTTCTAAAATCACATATTTTACAATTATGTGTGTTTCAAAATTTCTAGAAGGAGAATCACAGTACTACCAAATGATTACCACAGAAATGGCTTAATTTTACCTAATGTACCAATGTTAGGCTTTTGAGGGCTCTGGTTTGAGACATTGCTGCACGCGTTTTGTATGTAGAAACACAGCAGAAGAATAGTGTGCATTAGTGCACTTATTTTTGCCTCATCCAAACAAAATAACTGATTGCCTTCCAGGAAAAGAAATATATGGGAAACATATTTAAGTCTCTCATCTATTAATATACATGTCCCTTACTAGTAAGAATTGTGTCTTTTATATTCTTTCAACAGCACTGAGCATGCTGAGGATACTTAATAAACATTAAGAAGAAAAATACTGTACCATCTTGGGAGTTATTAAAAAGAAAGTGTATGAAAGCATGGCAGTAACATTATCTATAAGCAGGCATTCCATCTAGCTCTTCTGGGATAATGTAACAAAAATATGACTGTGTTTATGTCATAAAATAGCAACAAGGGCTAATATAAGGAACAATAAATAACTAACATAGGGACAGTTTATAGATTCATCAGAAGCAATATGATTGTATGAAATATAAAAATCATTAGTGAATAGATCAAAGCCCAATCTTTGCCTTATCAAAGCCCAAACTCTGCCTTAGCACTACATAAATAAAAAAGAATAATTTCCTCTCCCTTACCCCTCTTACACTCCTCTTCTGAATAGTAACACACAGATATTCTTTCTGCCTAATGACACAACTCTATACACAACACTAAGTCAATGAATTTCATCTTTCATTCCTAATCCTGTGAAGTTTTTATGATTTTTTTTCACCCTTAGTGGTAGCTCCTTTCCCTTGTACCCAGAACTTTCCTATAACTATCTTTTCTCAAACTAAAGTGTATGCTTGCAAACTACTTTATTCTAAGGTATAAATGACTGATAAGGTTCAGTGTTTTAGTTCTTCCAGGGAAAATTGCAATTGATCATAAAATTGTAACAAGTGAAAATAAATGAATCCACTGTCCTTATAATTTTCAAGAACAATCCCTGAGAGTGTTGTCTTTATTCTTCTCCCAGCAGCAGGAGACAATCTGACCTGAAGGTCCCTAAATTCTCTTAATCACAAGCAAGCTACTGACTTGGGGCTGGGAGGGGGTTTGGCCTTGCTCTGGATGAAGAGTCGTGTGGCCATCCAGTGGCCATTTACCACTAATCACCATACCTGAGCCTGTGGCTAAAACCTCCTGAGGCAAATGTGTCCCTGTATATAGTGTGTGTGTCCCTTATACACAGTTCTGTACTGTGGCCAATTCTAGAGAGTGTGCCCAGGCCTGAGGGATTTCCTGGAGCACAGGACTTTTCAGGGCTGAAGTGGGATAGTCCCAGGCAAACCAAGACACTTGGTCACCCACTTATGAAGCCTTGAGGTTGCCAGCACCTGATAAGCCTGCCAGTTAGTTCTCTTGCATTACCTTTCTACCTTGTTTTCCTCGGTTCTCTCCAATTTATATTTCTTTAAATTTTATACTCATTTTTAAAAAGTTATTTACCTCCCTTCTACAAACAAATTAATAACCTCACCCCCAAAGCTGGCAAAACTTTGAATGGACATTTCACAAAATATGCACGTAGCCAACAAACATATAAAATCACAACACTGCACACACACTTGGGTGGCTAAGCTGAAAGGACTGACAAGGCCAAGTTTTAATTGAATTGTGGAGCATCAAAGTTCTCAAACAGTGCAAGTGAGTGTAAAATAGCTCAGCTTACTTGGGAAATCATTTGGCCATTTCTTATAAAACATACATCCTCTTCATGACCTATGTATTTCCTTTCTAGGTATTTACTCAAAAGAAATCAAAATATATTTCTAAAGAAAACTCATACACAAGTATTTAGAACACCTGTCTTAAATAACAGCCTCAAGCTGTCTAGAGATAAGTAATTGGCTACACAGATTATGGCATGTCCATACTGTAAAATGCTACCGAGCAATAATGGGTAACCAGAAGAAATGGGCTAGGATGTTTCATAGCACTTGCCTAGCATTGCTGAGGCCCTGGGTTCAACCACTGGTAAATAATAATAATGATGATGATGATAATACTAACAACAGAAACAAATTACTGATATATGCAATGATAATGAATGAATTTCAAAATACAATGCTGCAATTCCCTGAATGTGAAATACTAGACTACATAAACCACCTATAATCAGAAGGTTGAGTATAGAATGAAGACTGGCCGACAGAGACCTAAACAAGTATATTGGAAATGTTCCTTATCTTCACTATGATGATGCTCCATCAAGGTAAGCACATATTATGCTGGAGCCAGCTCCTCACAAAACAAATGATGCAACCAACCACCTCTTCCCCCAATACTAAGTTCAGTGGTATCACGGTGATGATCGGACCTCATCAACCACAGAGTACTCGCATCACACAAAACTGGCAAAGCCTTCCAACGAGGGCTGTCCTTTCTCCCTGAAGTCAGTTGCTATGTATATCAAGATAGCGTGTGTACACTTTCATCCAAACTTAGACAAATGGCTGGGACTGGGGTTCGGAAATTATATTTCAATTACTGCTGATTTCAAAAAAAAGTTACAAATCTCCCTCTCTGATTTCTGGCTATCTCTGTGTAGTCTAGAGAAGGAAGTGGAGGTTGCAAAATGGAGGGAGACAGTTACCTGGAGCTGGAATTCATCCTCTAGCTCACCTCTCCCCTCCTGCTCAAGGGAGGCAGTAAAGAGCCAAGTCACAAGACCATTGTTCTTGCCAACCAACTTCCATGACCATGACCGAACTCAAAAGCCTCACACTTCCACATATTAAACTGATTTCTAGTTCACACAGATGGTAACAGGCAGTGCCTAGATATACTGCTTTCCCTTCATTAAAGTCTTAAACCTGGTATTTCCTTAGCACTTCCTCAGATGTGAGAATGGTAAAGGAACTATCATTGTGTGCTCTGTCCCAGACTCTAATTCTCAAAGAAGGGGGTCATGATTTCTTTCCTCGGTCACCAAGAATACTTGCAAACTTGAACCACTGCACCTGCCTTCTTCCACCTGTAATGCTCCTCCAGAAATTACTGATTCTTTCTCTTTTTTTGGTACCAGGGATCGAACTCTGGACCCTGTGCTTGCAAGGCAGGTGGTGGAACCACTGAGCTAAAACCCCAGCTTAGAAATTGCTAATTCATATCCTCACTGCTTTCAGGCTTTTGCTCAAAAGCCTGAACACACAATTGAAAACTGCATTCTCTTTAGCATGCCTGCGCCCTGATTTATTTTTCTCTGTAACACCATCTATAACACCTAACACATCATACATTCTCTTTGTCTCATTTTTTGTTTTCCTTCCCCCACTGGAGTGTTAGTTCCACAAAGGCAGGGATTTTTGGCTTCTTCACTGTTAGCTTAGCTTTAGCTTCTACTGGTGGTGGCACCAGACATTTCCAATGAATGTGTCACATAAATGAGTAAATGAAGAGCCAGTGGGGCCTTGAAGAACTCGAAGTAACAGTGCCTTTAAATCTCAAGCCAGGTTTCTTGCTCACCTTTTATAGCCCTTGCTGTATAGGCCACTGACATCCAATATAACAAGGTTGCTTAATAAATGGTAAATGAAAAATTGAAACACCTCAGGTAAATATATCTTAAACTAAGAATTTGTCATAACAACTACATAATCACCAAAGTCAGCCTTTATATTCCTCAGTCTTTTTCATCAACCTTCTTGAAATCGCTGCACAAAAGCGATATTTATAACAAAGGTATTGGATTAATTGAAAAATCAGAACACAAAGAAATGCACAGACTCGATAAACTGCTAACATTTATGGATTGCAAACCAAGTGACAGGCAGGACCTTCTACAACCCTGGGACAGCATGCAGCAGGTGTCACCATCCCGTCCTCACATGGGAGAAAGCAGAAGCTTGCAAAGTTTAAGTATTTGCCTAGGGCCACTGTTACAAAGTGACACCAAGCCTGACCCTGGGCAATTTAACTTCACAGTATACTCCCTTAACTACTTTTTTAAAAATGTTAAAAACAAGGGGTTTCTAATGATGAATTTAAAACTATAGCTGCCCTAAGATATTTATGATAACAAAAGAAGAGCTATATAGAGGGGATGTTTTCTAAGGATACTGTCACCTACTTTCACCAGATGCAGAAAGGGTTGCCAACTATCGCCACCAAGAACAAGCAAGACAGAGCTCAGTCTTGTACTCTGTGGGGACACCAAAAAAGAACCTGTAACCTCCATACCTAGTTCTACCAGTGTCCCCAGGAGTTAATATTAGTGTTTCTATGTGGTACCTCAAGTTGTCACAAGACTCACAGCATATTCTAAGTTTAAAAAGTCCATTATATTGGCACAAAGATCAGGAGATGCTATGGTACTAGGCCACAGAATACCATGCCATTTACAAAAATATCCTCCTTAGATTTTAGTTTCAAACCAATCATTCAGAAAACTCTTGATTTCTTCCTAAATTTCTTTAGGCTCCAAATCAGTATTTGAACTCTTCAGGTAAGAGTTAGAGTGCATGAATTTGAGTCAGATCATTTCAGTTTTTTGACAATGAGTGTGCCCAGGGAGATATGTATAGCCTCAATGATTTCAGGTCCATAATCTCTAATATATGCAGGTATATGGTAGGCTGCATAACAGTTTCCAGAAGCATCTACACCTTACTCCTCACAACCTGTGACTATGTTGTCTTACATAGCAGTGGGGATGTTGCAGATGTGATTAAACCAAGAAGCTGGAGATGAGGAGATTAGATTGGACTATCTGGGTATCTGGGGGCTTTAATACCATGACAAGGTCCTCATACAGGAAAGAGAATGCAGCACAGTTCAAGAAGATGTGATCATAAAGAGAAGGTCAGAGAAAAAGAGATGGATGGAGGAATAAGTAGAAGATTTGACAATGCTGGCTCTGAAGATGATGAAGAGACCACAAACTAAGGGGTGCAGAAGGCCCCGTCCAAGCTGGAAGAGGTGAGGAAATGAAGTCTCATCGACAATCTCCAAAATGAATATACCCGCGAAACCTCAGTTTCAAGTTAGGACATCTGGCCTCCAGAACTACAGAACAGTAAGTTTACATTGTTTTAAGCTGCTAAATGTGGAGTAATTTGTTAGAGCAGCTCTAGAAAACTAGGTACTAGGCCTACTACCTCTACAGACACCCATGCAAAGAAAGCTAATGAGCCCAAAGAGACTATATCCATTTGACCTTTTTATTTTTCATTTAAGTAGTGCTATTTCTAATAAAATGTACCACTCACTTCATGCTTTTCCAATCACATCTAATCATCCCAACACCTTGCAAAGGAGGAAAATTACTCTGATTTTATGGACAGGGAAACTAAGCTTATTCCAAACAAAAATTAAGGAATGTGCTGTTACAGTGTAAATCTAAAAATCCACCAAAAGTCTCACATGTTAGGGGTGGGGCTGCTGAAAGACAACTGGATCACGGAGAGAGACACTGCAACGATCCGTGGGTTAATCCACAGGTGAGCACAGAGCTGAAAGTGCTGTGAGGACAAGGGGCCCTTTTGCAGGAGAAGGATCACTGTGGTTCTGACCTGGAAGGGCGTGTTCTTATCCCTAACTCCTTCCTTCTCTCTGCTTCCCGGATGCCATGACTTGAACAGCTTTCCTTCCCCTGGCCTTACTACCATGTCATTTCTGCCTTGGAGCCAACAGACCATGGCTAGAACCCTCTGAAACTGTAAGCCAATAAACTGCTCATTTTAAATTGTAGGTGTCAGATATTTTGTCCAAGTAGGGGGAAAGGCTGACTAAAATGCAACCACAAGAGAGGAAATGTTCCAGGTACGGTTTGAAAGCAGGTCAGTCCAACTCTAAAACTCTACGCATTTTCTAGTCACTTTCATTTTATTTGAAATTTATTTAAAGAGCTTTGTGTAGCAATGAATGTTTCTATGGGAAAACTCAACCCATCCCACCTCTTTATCCTCACCAATATAAGGAATTGTTATTTTATTAAGAAGCCACCCAGTCAGTGGAGCGTGTAGGAGAACCTGATTGCTTGTACTTCATCTTAAAAACAGGCATTAGAAAATCTCTTGGCTACTGGTACTGAGCAAGTGAGAAACATGCAATGATTTCACCAAGGAAACCTAAGACTGCAAATAGCATAAGCACCAAACATTCCCAAATTCAAGAGGGAAATTCTACAGTGTGCTTCACTATTTACAAAGGATATCAGCTGGACATGGTGGCTTAAGAGTATAATCTAGCACTCTATGAGCCTAAGGCAAGAGGATTCCAAGTTCCTACCCAGCCTCAGCACCTCCGAGTCCCTCTCAAAATTAAAGAGGGGGGTAAGGGGAGGAGGAGGAGGGGACATTTGCCTCAAAACAAATCACATACTCTTTCAGAGTTGGAAAAGATCTTAACAGGATTTCTGTCTGATTCCCTCCACAGGACTCAGGAATCCATTCTTCCTACAAACATAGACTGCTGCTCTGTGGGTAGCCCATTCGTTTTGTTTTGTATTTCTTCATGGAATAAGCCTTTTCAGGTTGCTTCCTCTGAAAAAGCACACATCTGTGATGTCTCACCAGCAAACTTGGAGCCTAAGAACATAACGCATCTCATCCTTGCTTTGCTGGAGCCAGGACAGAGTCCATGATACCATTCCCTTCGCAATGTACTTCTGATAAAATAGCTTAAAGTTGGAATATTTTTAGCAGGATAAAGTAAATAATCCTCAGAAACCCTTTGCCTACTTCCTGTTCCTATTTCCTGTTGTACTCGTTTGTACTTTAATCTCCTAAATGTAGATGATAAAATGTATACTTTTGCTGAATACTGAATTTTATTTCCTATATCCTGCTGTATGTTTTTATAGCCGTCCAGACATTCATTTATTTACTGAGTGTGTACTATATGCCAAACACTGACCCAAAGACATTACAAATCAAATGAACAAAACCAAGTCTCTCTGCTAGTGTGGAGGTAATATTCTGAGTTTGTTTGGTTAACCCCATGGTGTCAACTGCAAGTGTAAAATTTATGTCTACTCTCCTAGATTAGAATATTTCCCCCAAGAGTGCTCAAATAAATTTTCATATTTGTGCACTACAGAGAAAGTTTAGCTTCAGCATTCAACTTACAGTATATAAATAACTTACAGTTATTTAAAAATAACCTAGAAATGAGATTAGGCTTTTTTTCCCCTTCAATCCAGTTTTGTCTGGAATGAATAACTGTGTTAATAACCCTTGTGCTATATTCCTTAGGTAAAAAATATTTATTACTGTGAGTTAGACAGTCAGGTATTTTTTTAAGGTTTTTGAAAATCCATCTGTAATTAATTTTGGAGAATCGAAAATAAGTTATTGTTTAATAATTAAGGTATTCCACCCCCTTGTAAACACAAATCACATAAGCACACACACATACACAATGGAGAGACTAAGAAATCCTGAGAAAGAGTGTACATAACTTATTTTGGGGTCTGCACTCTTTTCATTCATGATCATCTGAGCAACCGGAAGCATTTCCATATCTATGGAAACCAACAGAAAATAGGAAATATTTTGATAGATGGATATATTGCCAGAATTAGCCCCTGGAACAAGACCTTTTTAGGTGCAATAATTCTCAAACCTAGCTTTCCGTTAGAATTGCACAGTCTCACTTCCCCCCAGACTCTATATGGGGATTGAACCCAGGGTCTTCTCACTGAGCTACATCCACATCCTTCTTACTTTTTATTTTGAGACAGGGTCTTGCGCTAAGTCACTCTGTTGCCCAGGCTGAGCTCAAACTTTCTATCCTCCTGCCTCAGCCTCTCCCAGAGTGCTGAGATTACAGGCAGATGCCAACATGCTCAGCTCCTTTAAAAACACCTATGGCAGAGTTTTCCCCAACACCTACCCCACAGATTCTAACTTAAGCTTCTGCGTTAAGATCACGGCATTGCTGTTTTCTTTAAAAAAGATTTCTAGGTGGTTCTATGGTGCAGCCAAGGTGGATAACTGCTGTTCTAATAAATCTACCTCACACTGCAGAAACAGAACAATTTACCCTGAATACTGCGGCTCCCCAGTCAAGTATTCCTATCCACTAATTAACACAAATTGAGAAAAACTTCTTACTAACTTTATTTTACTTTATTTTTATTGTTGTTTGTTTTGTGGCACTAGGGATCAGACCCAGGGCCTCGAATGTACTAAAAGTGCTCTACTTGGTTTAGCTACATCTTCAGTCTCAACAGAATTTTAGAATTACATAATGTGATAGGTACGTTTGAGTCTTTGTTCTTTAATTATTTCAAAAGCTACCTTATCCCACCACCAAAACAAACTTAGGAAAAATGGCTTTAGAATGAGCCAATTCAAAATGTCCAGAATTTTATCATACAGAAGTCAAGAGAGGCTCTTTTGAGCTCCACAACATTTTACATAATCCATTTCTTTTTAAGAGAGAAGATTCAGAATATAGAAGCTGTGAGCACTGAAAACACACAATGAAGACTCTGTGCGTTGAAGGACACAAGAATCCTCATAGTTGAGGGCCTGCTCACATTGTCTGAAAAGCCCATGGGAGGAGAAGCTCCCCTCTTACTTGTTTTTTTTTTTTTCCTTTTGGTACAGGGATAAAACACAGGACCTTGTGCTTGAGAGACAGGCAAGATGCTAAATCTCCAGCCCTTCCCTTCTTACTTTAGCTACTGGCTGCCATAGGAGCCCTGTTCAGTTGTCCCTATTTCACAGGCAGAGTTAGCTGGGAAATTCTGCAACTCAGCAAGGTGAGGTTGGGTCCTATTTTTATAGCACCTGAGCTCAACCACCAGGGCAGTTATTGGGCTGTTGTATTAACCCATGATCTCACAGATATATGCGTGGCAGACTAGACAAAAATGAAAGAAAAAGTTGTAATACCAAATGATGATAAGGAGAGGATGTGATCTAAGTGAAACACAGATTGTCACTGTGGAGAATACCTGGAAAACCATCTGGCTATTTTTTTTTAATAAAATTAAGTATTTATTACAAGACCCAGAGGACTGGGGATTTAGCTTTGTGGTACAGTGTCTGCCTAGAGCACAACAGGCCATGAGTGTGATCCCCAGCTCAACAAGAATAAATAAAAAAGCCTACTCTTCAACATTTTCCCAGAGAAGAATAAAAACTTATATTTACTCAGAAACTTATACATGAAAGACAAGTGTAATCCTAGTGCTCGGGAGGCTAAGGCATGAAGATCTTGAATTCTAGGCTAGCATGGGAAACATTGCTAAATCTTGTTTCAAAAAAAAAATTCAGGTGTTCATGAATGTTACAGAAGATATAGTCATAATCATCCAAAACTGGGAACAACCCAAAGCTTTCCAACTGGTGAATAAACAGACTAAGTAGCATATCCATAAAATCGAACACTACTAATCACAAAGACTAACATACTAGTGATGGGTTAATCAAGGCCAAATCTCAAATGCATTCTAACAAAGGAAAGAAGCCCGACTCATAGGGCTGCACCCTGTACTATTATATATTTTATGTAACTGAATCAAAACAAAAAAGAAGATATTTTTCCTCTGTTCTCTCGAAGTTCTTGGGGATTTTGCCTCAGTGGCAAGTCAGCAATCAGTTCTGCAACAGACACCATCCAGGTGTTCCCCTGATTTCATTACACCCTGACACTGTCTGCCTGGAGATCTCACAGGTGGTGGACTCAATCTCCAAGATTCACCAGTTCCCAAGATTCAGGGGTCAGTCACAAGCCTCAGATTGATTTATCTGTGTTTCTGACCAAGCAGCTATAAATCAAACTTCCTACAAACTCATCCTCAGATTCCATTAATTTGCTACAGGAGCACAGGGAACTGGGTAAAACACTTACTTACATTTAGAGGGTTGTTATGAAGGATATTAAAGTGGATATAGATGAAAAGACTCATGAGATGAGATTTGGGGGACCCTCACAGAGTGTCTATGCCCTCTGCAGTCACATCATCCTCCAAGAACTACCACCTGCTCAGCTAACTGGAGGCTCTCTGAACTCTGTCCTTCTATTAGTTTTTATGGAGACTCCATTATGTAGCACGATTGAAGCACAGACAACACTATAGATATTTGATTGGACAAAAAGTCTCATCTAACACTGACGGATGAGTGGGGAAACCCAGCAAGGTCTGTTGTTCAGATTCTGCTTAGCCTCTCTTGCAGTATTCCTTCCTCCCGGGTACAGGGCAAGATCTCTTTTGAAATAAGACTCTTATGAGATACCATCAGACAAGAATAGTTAGGAGAATTTCTTTTCCATCAGATCCAAGATAGAAAAGCAGGAGATGAGAATTTCCATGATCCACCATGGAAAAGAGAAATTCCAGCCCATGACTTGCACTGGGTGATAAGAAAGGATTATAAGGCAGGAACTATGGGTAAAAAAACAAAAGAAAAGTATATATATTTATAAAACAAGAACATTCTAGACAAGTCATGACAAACTAGAAAATAGGCTGACCACAAAGCAGCAATAGGGAACTGTTCTGAGGCAATAGAACTTTTCTTTGTTATTTTGATGGTAGATACAACACTGTACGCCTTGTCAAAATATCAAATTGTACAGTGAACTATACTATATGCAAATGATATTTCAATAAATGTGATTTAGAACAGAAAAGTCCATAGGGAAAATCCCATTCCTTGAGGGAGCCAATTAGAAAGGTCATGCAAATGAAGAAGTGAAAAGTAAAGAAGTTGTTTGTTGAGATTGCAATACGTTTTGAAGTTTGCTTTATTGAATTGAGGAGCTCCCCTAAAGCCGCAATGGCTGCTTCCACACACAAAGGCACACCGTACAAAGAGGAGCCCTAACAATTCACAATACATAAAGCTTTCTTTTATGAAATGAATGGAGTATGTCAGCCTTTCTTGAAAGATTTGATTCCACTAACAAGACCATCTTAGTCACAACAAAATACAACTTACTAAGCTAAATGATGCCGTCATTGGGATGGTGTTACAGTTTGTGTCTAGCTGTCCTCCCAAAGCCTCATGCGGCCATAGGTGGGGCTTTTTCAGGGGTGTCTGGATTAAGAGTGTGTGATGCTGGAATTGATTTTGGGGGCAATGCTAGGATCGAGGGCGGTAGGACTAAGGGTGTGCGTGTGACCTAAGTAGACTAGATAAGATATGAGGGATGGAAGGAGCTGTGGCCGTGCCTCGCTTGCTTTGCTACCTTCTGCCTGCCGTGAAATGCTTCTTCTCTGCAATGCCTGTCTGCCATGCCACCAGCCTTGGAGCCGGCTGACTATGAACGGAAATCTCTACAAACTGTGAGCCAAATAAACATTTCCTCCCTTACCTTTAGGCAGCAGGTATTTTGTCTCAGCAATGAGAAAAGTAACTAAAAGATGGTATGGTTGTTAATTTTGAAACACAGATGAAAAGCCATAGATGACTTAACATCTCATAAAGACTGTTAGCTGCATGCCTAATGTAATTGTCTAGAGAATAAGTACAAGCCTGTAAATCAACTGTTCTCAGAGTTTGTCCCCGAGACCAGAAGCACCGCACCAACATCACTGGCATCACCAATGAGACTGGCATAAATTCACATTTACGAGATCCATCCCAACCTGAGTCAGAAACTAGTCATCCCCCTGCTCAGCCAACTCAGTTCAAGAGGTGAGGAAGTAGCTACCACAGGTGGCTGACAGGACAGCACTCAGAAAAGAATGCAGGTCCATCATTCTCCAACCTGACTCATGCAATCGAGTTGTAACATAACGGTCCGTTCAATCTATATTAATTTATAGGATTTATCCTCTTATAATACTATGAGTCCTGTAGATATTCAAAACAGAATTGGATTTCAAGAAGTTTTATCCAAGTTCAAATGGAGATCATAAAAACATTAATAATGTCCACAGTACAAAAAGAAGTGTAGCTATCTGAGACAGACTATCTTGATGAAATCTCAGCTCTATCTTGATGAGATCTCAGCTCATTCCATACGCACATGAGTAAAGTTTCAGAACTAAAAATTCACAGGTGGTATGCATACCAATAATCACGACCATTAGAAGTTAAAAGTTTGTATTCCCATGAGCCACATTCTGCTCTATGTCAACAACACATTCTAAGCTTCTACTTCCCAGATAAAAAGAACTCTTAGTCACTTTCTTCCCTGCTGGGACACAGTGCTCAACGCCTGCAACTTAAAGAAGATGTTTATATTCCAGAAGTTTGTCCTTGCCTGGAGAGTGGAATGGCCTAGGCAGAGTAAACCTGCTGGTGTCACAGCATCCAGGAAGAAGAGAGAGTGAAAGGAGGGAAACAGGAAGGGAGATGTACTGCTCCAGGCCTCGCCCTCACGGCCCTGCCTCCTCACATCACTTCTAACTATACTGCCCCTTAATCCAATCCCCTTTCAAAAGCCCCATCTTGAGTGCGTGAAGTTTGGGAGGACATCTAGACATCGATCTTAGTAAGAACCAAAAATGATATCTAAATCGTCAATAAGTCTTTCACACAGTGAAGACCAGAACATGCTTTTCTTTTTTACAAGTGAGATGTTTTGATATCCCAACCAATATCTTAGTAGAAAAATATTATTTTTATCAGATTCAATAAAAGTTCCTCAAATACAGTGGGGGTTTTTTGTGTGTTTGTTCGTTTTGTTTTTGCATCAGTGTCTTCTCTTAGAATCCCGCTTTATTGTCACTCTCTGCACAGGTTATCCTTGGACTCTAAATTCCTAATTCTACAAAGACGAAGGATCTACTCACAAGGGGCCTTCAGATCTGGCTTCTATTTATCATCTCCTACACCTTCCCTCACTAACACTTCCCGCTAACTCACTGCACTCCTTCCCCAGGCCCCGGAGCCTTTGTACTCCTGTCCCATCTGTCTGTCTTTCCCAGTTCCTAATTCCTTCCTCGTTTTCTAGACCTTGGCTAAACATCATTTCCTCAAAAGCAAAGACTTTTTTTTACTTCCTAAGGGATCTTCCCTGGTAACTTTTCTGGTTCATCTGTTTATTTCCTTACTGACTTTTAAGACTCTGGTACACTGCCAGCACCTATCATGGTGCCTGGTACATAGTAGTTGCCCATGACAAATTTCTAGACTAAAAGAGTGAATGAAGATTGTGAAGTCAGTAAATGATTATTATGTCCTTTTGCCAAATAACAGAATGAGGCCCCACTAAATTCACTGATTAGTGTTAGTAGCAAATGGTAGAAACAAGATTTTCTGACACTAAACTCAGTGCTAAACTAAACATAAAGAACATCATACTTTGAATTTAGTCATATTTTTAAATTTTTATTGAAGTTTCGGCTCCAACCTGATTAAATTTAGGATTAATATCTTTATCTCAGCAATTCTTGAGCCTGGCTACAGTGCCAAGTTCTTATTTATCTGTTTATTTACTTATTTCTGAACATTAAAATCCACTGACCTTCATCTCAGCAGCCTGTTTGGTCTTGAATACATATCAAATAAATCCAAAAAAGAGGGTTTAAATAACCATTATGCCTACCAAATAAATGTTCGTATCCATAAAATAGAAAGTTAGAAGTGATGTTTAAGAAAATGTGTGTGGTGCAGTAGATTGAGTTCTAAGTATCTCTCGTCCATCATTCCTAAGTACTTGCTGTTGACATAAAAGATAAACCCAATATAGTGTTTCACCAAAAGAATTATTGCAATGTTTACAGATGTTTGCAGTCACTAAAGACATATACTTATCTGGACATATACCTCATATCTGGATTTTTAAAAAGACGAGTAAGTACATTTAATAGATATTAAGCTTCTATTTGAGGCTTCCACGGGACTGAAAATTAGTGCATGAGCTATTTTAAATTCTAAACACCAGCTATTGCCTGATTACTACATGCCGTTCAAGTAGATGCAACCGATTTAGTGGAAGAAGAGAGCTTGCTGAGTTTCCCTCCCTCAGTTCTAACACGCCAACATTCTGCAGCTAAGTTATGAAATAGGTTTAAAGCATCAATAAACTAAAGCGATAAAGACCTAGGGTGGGGAATGGTTTGGGCAGCTGCAAGCACTAACTCCCATCTCAAATGTATCATGTTAACTTGAATTCCTACAGTGACTATATTAGACGTGCTGTTATGCCTCTCTTCTGTTATTTCAGTTACTACATAATTTCCATAGACTTAAAAACAAAACTTTCACTGCTCACCACGATGGGTAGAGCAATTTACTACTCACTGCACAATTTCACAAACCACAGAAGACAGTTGGGATGGGTCAAATACATCTCAGTTTAGCTTTCTGGGCCTAAGGAGCAGAGTCAGGGGTAACAGGGTTTTCATTATAACTTACTCATATTCCTACTTGCAATAGCAATCACCCTGTCCACCTCCCCCAAAATGAGCCCTCCAACCTCCCTCAGGAAAGAGGTCCTTGGTTCCAAGGGGATTGACCAAGGTGATTGTGCTTTTGCACTTTTGCACATTTCTTATTACTAAACAGTGACCATGGTAGAACTAACTGTAAACTATTGCTCAAGAATTTTCCTGTACCAGTCAGGAAAAGGTGTCTATCCTTTTCTATTGAGGCAGCTTAATGAAAGGGTATTTGAGTCAGATTTTGCAGACCTAGGGGGAAAAAAAAAAACACTACCTTCAAAATCATGCTACAGTAAGTCCCCAGTTCAGGAATGAGTTTGGCTCTCTGAGAATGTGTAAGTCAGATTCATTCATAAGTCCGACAGAGTGAGTCTTGTACATCTTTGACACAGATACACAATGGGAAGCATGTGAAAACCAACACTCAAAAAATATTGTGAGTAAACTATTTTTACTTTTACACTTACTTTAAAACGGTGCTGCAGTGCAGAACAACCGGCATATAGGGGACTGCATGGAGTGAATACACAAGGAGAGGGTCACTAATGGGTTGGAGGGAGCGGTGGAGCCGAGGATCATCACATCAGAGGCAATAGGAGACGGAGGGCGAGATGGAATTTTGCTCACAGCTGATGTAGTGGGAGCTTAAAGATCACCAACTACTACATGAGAAAAAGAAAAAATGGAAATAAAGCATGTGCACATAGGGAAGGGAGGAGGGGGTAAAGTGTGGGAAGGGATAAGGGAAAAAAATGAGAACCAAAACTTGTCATGTAAAGGTACAAGATCCCAATGACGAATGTTAACTGTACTGTATCCCTAAAATGTACCAATAAACTCAATGAGGGAAAACAAACAAAAAAAAAGATCAACTACTTCCATCATTTGTTTGCATCTATGAATGTTCGTAATTTGAAGTCTGTATCTGTGAAAGTTCACAACTCAAAAGTTCTTAAAAGTGGAGACTTGGTGTATTTAGCCATGTGCCACATGCTGAAATATACAGCAAATGTTTAAATTTGTTTTAAAGTATTACAGTAAAAGACACATTGCCATTAATATCACTCAAAAGGTTCCCCTTCACTTCACACACCCTCATCCTCTCATTTTGCCCCTTCCTGAAGCACTTCTGCAGGTCCTCTTTTGTGTCTTTACAAAGAGTGGTCAAATATATAGTGAATGCTGTTGCTGAATGCCATCCAGCAGAAAGGCAGGCTTCAGCGTTTTCTCAACCACCTTATTTATTGAATATGGCACAATGTGGGACTTCTGGTTCTTGATCAAAGTCAAAACAGTTACGAAAGCTAAATGTTTTGAACAGATTCAGGACATCAAGGCAGCCATGACAGTACAACTAAAGACACTCATGAAAAACTACGCTAAGATTACTGACATTTAGAAATGGGAAGAAAGGGGCTAAAGTTGTAGGGAAAGTGGGATGGGTAGGGGAAGGGTAATAAGGGAAAAGAAAAAAAAAGTGAGATAATGAAAAGATGGAAATAAAGTGTTTGTAGATGGGGAGGGGAGGAGGGGGTGAAGGGAGGGCAGGGACAAGGGGAAAAAATGAGAATCAAGACCTGCCATGTAGAGGTACAAGAACCCAACAATGAATGTAACTGTACTGTATCCCTAAAATGTACCAATAAACTCAATTAAAGCTGAAAAAAACAAGTACTCTAGAACTTCTTCAGAAAGTGGCAAGAACGAAATGCCAAGTACACTGTCAGCAAAGAGGAATATTCTGAGGAAGATTAATGGCGACGTCTTTTATTGTAATGATTTTTTGAAATTTAAACACTCACCTTATTTTCCTATGCACATCATGCACACCCCATTGACCAGTTTCCCACACATAACTTATCTCCTAAAGAAATACAGCCCCAATATATAAAAAACAATTAGCAAATATTATTAAAGAAGAATGTATATGTCCTCCAAAGAAGAGGACCAGAAAAGCCTTTCTACATTATTCATAAGGTAACTCAAACTGGAGATGCAGTTTAGTGGTAGATCCTTTGCTCAGCAAGTGTGAGGCCCCAGCTCAATTCACAGTACCAACCACCCCAAAACAAACAAATAAACATACAAAGAAACACAAAAAAGGCAACTCTGGGGAGTTGTTTTCATAATCGGCGCTTACACTGGATCCCAGATCTGATAAGTACCAGATCAGTGCTCTATTCATATCTCTTTTGGCCTCACCATCTTCAGTTTTATAACAAAGGGACTAGTGACATTATTACTCCCAACTCTGAACTCAAAACTCTTGAGTCTAAATACCTAGGGCCAAATGACCTGCCAGGCCTGGGTAAGGGGCATCTCTATTTTAGGAGGCTAACACTAGAGCTCTTCCAAAATCATTAGAAGACAAAGAGAAGAAATACAAGCCCCAGCATCTCCAGTTTGAGTTACCTTATGAATAATGTAAAGAGGCTTTTCTGGTCATCTTCTTTGGAGGACACATACATATTTCTTTAATAATATTTGTTTTTTTAAATAAATTGGAGCTTGTATTAGAAGACCATTAGAAGACAAATAATTTGCAGTTAATACACACACACACACACACACACACCCCAATGGTAATAACTAAATCCAGTGTGGTGGTGTGTGGCGAAAGGCCATGTGTTAATAGAACCTGGATCCATTAAGATTAAAGCAATAAATTTTATAGGACTTTGTCATACTCTCACATTTCAGAGTGCTTTATGATAACACCAAAGTCAATCCATCCAGTTGAGTTAATAATTAGTTTAAATCTGTTGCGGGTTAATGATGCATAGACAAGTCATCCCTGGTACATGATGATACAGCAAATTTGTGACAATATGCAGATAATATTTTGCCCTGTCTTTCATTTTTATTTCCCACCCTGATTAGACAACAAAAAGTCATTTAAGAACAAACAGGGATCCAAGGTCTGTGTAAAACAGGCTAAATTAAAAGGGAAGGAAAGCCTTCTCCCAGGAAGGGCAAAGGTCCGGAGAGGACCTCTCAGAGGCTGAGACAGGTGCCAGGCCATCACTGTAGTGTAAAATTCCTGGGTGTTACCAAACTTTTTAAATGCCAAAATATGTAGCTTATGTACTTCAATGTTTATATGTAACACCAAGGTACAGCTATGCTATAGTTTTGGAATGTATAATGTATGTTATTTTATGGGGTATTATAATCAGCGAGATGTGGCAGCAATGAGACATTAGATGAAAGTTTTCAAATGGATATTTTATTTCAGTGCAACCAGGGAACAAAATGGTATCTATAAGCTCACTGAGAGACAGCATAAATATTTAAGCTGGAGTCAAATGATCTTCCAGCCCATGTTCCTAGTATCCTATCCCCTGGGTAAGACCCTGAAGTTCACTTAGAGGGTCATTATGCGGGCAAGGCCTTTCAGTGTCTGTTACACAAAAAGTACAAACACGCGACACTAAATATCACAAACACTCAGATATCCATATATTTGCAGCTATGTGAAAATCATCCCCTACATCAAATGCAAATGCATTGCAATTAAGGAAAATATGGCAACCTAGGCACCAAAATTCAACAGGACTGAAAATGGGCTAATGATTCATGCGTTTTCACAGTAATGAAAGAGACCAGAGTGGATGAAAGAAGAGATTCCTCAGGAAAAGAAAAGTCTGAGCTCAGGGGGAACAACCAGCATATGCGCTGCCTAATAGGGGTGCAGAGGTTCTCAACTTGGCTGCATGCAGCACCCCACAGACACACACAACAGGAAGTACTTCCAAGATCTTCACTGGATGCCTAAAATCATGCAGAGTACAAATTCTATATAAGCTATGCTATTCCTATAAATACATACTTACAATAATGCTTATTCATAAATTAGCACTTGAGATTAACAAATATTAAAGATAATAAAATGGGACAATTAAAAGGACAGACTCCAATAAAAGTTTAAAAGTAGCAATTCTTTTTGGAATTTTCCTTTTAATATTTTCAGATGGAGGTTGACAAACCAAAATCACCAATAAGAGTGGACTACCGTGTGTAAGGACCCATCCAGCCCAATTCATCAACTTCTCTGAAGGTGTCTAAAGGCTGCAGATGTTTGAAACGAGGCAACCGAGCTGGGCACTGAGGAAAGAAACTGTTAAGTGAGAACTTCAGTGATCACGATAGGAGGCAGAACCAGTGCATTCTACAACAGAGCTGGTGTGGGACCGGGATGAGAAGGAAAGCAGAGCTGGGTCCTCTTGTTGTGTATGGAAAGACTAAAGGAAAACAGCTGTCTGTGGTAGAAAGGACGTTTAGATAATCAAAGCTTGGTAAGCTAAATTTAGACGATATTCTTAACATTAGACTGCAGAATACTGTCATCCTTACTCTACATGGATGTATTTAAACTTTCTAAATAAGAATCTCCTCTTTCGTAGTAGACAAAGTCATATCTCTGCTCCATAATGTCCGGGTGCCTCTCTCCTCAGTCAGAAAAAAATCCAAAGTCCCTCCAGTGCCTGGCCTGCAAAGACCTAGCAGCTTGCTCCTCAAAGTGAGGACCCAGGACCAGCCACAGCAGCTGCAGCACAGACAACCTATGAACCTGTGGGAAACACTGACTCCCCCGCCTCATCTCAGACCTACTGAATCAGATTCTACCTTTTAACAAGATCCCCACATGACCTCAATGGACATTAAAATGAGAAGAGTGTCAATCTGCAGCTGTCCAACCTACCGGCATGAGTTCTCTGGATCACTCTCAACCATAACCCCATCATCCAACCTACTAGCCAGCATCAGCCAAAAGGCATGAGTGAAGCCCTTCTAGGCTACACAGGCCCTAGTTTGACACACCAGCTGAATAAGAACCTACTCAAACCATGACTGTGGCGATAATCCAATGAGTTCTGGGCAATTTATGCTAATGGACTCCTCCTAAGAGCACATAAATTCCTAGAATGTAGGGAACATTGTGCCCTGTGTAGTTCAGTGCTCAGCACCATGTGGGTATTCTAAAATATGTACAATGAATATGGAAGGGCACAGTGATAGCAAAGAGAAACTTGCAAGTGAAAAGTAAATGCCACAGAAGCCTCCATAGTCGAAACCCTAGAAAGTAGCAGAAAGCTTTTCTGAGTTCACCATAACATTTGCCTTTTCAGAGTAACATTGAACAAAATAAAATTTTGATTACTTAGGTAAAAGAATATTTTAGCCAAAAAAAAAAAAAAAAACTATGCGCTCATGAACTGTACCAAATATTTCCCAAACAGTTCTAGTATCATGGCGCTTGACTTGCCTAAGGCTGCAGAACCATGTGACCTTTAGAGTATCTTTCATATTATGAAACATTTACTCTCCCCATTTTAAGTTCCTCCAGTTTTTAGCAGATCGCAAATCGATGAGCCACACCATCGCATGTTGCTTCCCTTCTGTCTTGCCAAGAAAGAAAAATCTGCTGCTTTGGATTCATTTCAACAGTTGGAAATTCAGACAATCACGTTTTATGTTTCAGCTGTTCCCCACTGTGTCCGTATCGCATAAACCCGTGAGTGTGAGACACCTCCATGTTGTGAAGCTGGTTCTCTTCCAACTAAAGCACAATGTCCATCGGAGAGGGGTGACAAGCTGGAGATGCTGCTGCAGCACCACCAGGGAGCATAATGCTGAAAGCACAATGCAGCCTCGTGAAGAGCACACACAAGTTCTGCTGGCAAACAGAAAGAATTCTCTAGTAAATAACTTTTTTTTAACATGAGGTCTCATTATGTTGCCCAGTTTGACCTCAAATCCCTAGACTCAAGTGATCCTCCTGCCTCAGCCTCTAGAGTAGCTAGGATTATCGAAACCATCCTTTAAAGTGCAAAATTAACTTATTTTCATTTTATAGGGAAAAATACAAGATAACCTGCAACACTAAGTTTCTGTCTTCCTGGAAAAGTGGAAAAAAACTGAATTTTCTAAAGAGGCTCACTAGTCAATAATAGGTACAGTGTATCTGAACTCATAGAATAAGTCTCATCAAGAGGAAGCATGGCCAATATATGACAAGAGGCAAAAAAAAAAAAAAAAAGTGACTCCAAGAACAGCTAAGCTTTAGGATCCTCAGGGTTTCTTTCAGAAAGTGCAAATCCACTCAAGAACAGTGTCATCTGTACATACATTTGCAAAGACCTAATATCTGGCTTCTGATTGTTTACACACATAATTATCAATTGCATGATAAACTAAACATAAACTGAAGATCAGTGAAGTCTCCCTATGAGATCACAGGGTTCTGATCAATAGTATCCTGTGATTTTTTTCCTCTCTTTCCATCACACGTCTTAAGTCTATACTGTGTGAAAGGGTAAGGAGAAAACTATGACAACTGGACTTTTGTATTAGTCAGGATGGGAAAAGATTCACAGTGATAACAAAAGACCCTATGAACCTGAGCAACTTGAGCCACAAAGGCTTATTTGTAGCACATAATATATGTGTACTCTGCACTGGGTGGGAGTGAATGATGTTCATGAGACCCCTCAAGGGTCGAGACTAATGAAGCATCCACCACCCAGAGCTCTGCAAGTCATCCAGGCAGATGTGGATCATTACAAGTCACTCTCTAACTTAATGAAGGGATGTGTCACTTCTGCACACAGTTCACTGACCAAGTGAAGTCAATACCCACACTTCACTTCAAAAAACATGAAAACTCAATCTCATCCTATTGCCAGGAGGAGAAACAAATACCCGGTGCTCAGCACTAATGACTGTTGTGGGCGCTCTGCACTCCTGTCCCTTTTACTGCCGTTACCTGTTTCAGAATGCATTGCAGAGGGCATGTGAACTGCAGAGCACTCTCCTAGGAGCCATGTGGGACATGAAGATGAACCAGACAGAAATCATGTCTTTAAGGGAATCACTAATGGGAAAGATGAGATGGATGGATGGATGGATAGATGGATAGAAAGAGAAAGAATGTGTGGGGGAGATAGAGCAACTGAGACAAGGGCATTTTAAACACTTAAGCTTTTAGCCATAAGAAGTGTTATTTGAGGAAGTGACGTCTGCAAAGAACCCTGCAGAATGTGAGCAATCTGGATATGAGGATGTCCAGAAACGAGAAGGGCCTTAGCACAAGCAGAAAAGCAAGACACACGCAAAAAAATGCTGAATGATATTTAAACAACGAAGGAGGAGCAGAGGAAGAAGAGGAAGGAAAGGAAGAGGAAGAAGTCTTTGTAACCAGGGGCAAGGAGCAGAGGGGACAGCTGAGGACATGTGCAGCAGTTCAAATAAAAAGTGACAACAGTCTTTGATATAGGAACCCATCACAACTGAAAGGAGGCAAGAGCTCTACTCTTAAAGCATACATCCCACAAAAGAAACCCAGATTTCCCATCTCTTTCAGTTGACCCAGAAAACACAACTCTTTTTCCCTCTATCTGCATGAGCCTGAAGGCCTGGTCATTTGAGGCTTGCATCTGATAAAACCCAACAGGTCAGAGGGATGGGGAGACCTATTTCAATTGAGAGTTTGGCTCTTGGCCATATCGCCCAACCAAGAGAATGTTCCTCCTGTAATTAAACAGAGTTAACTCCCAGTGAATGTTTGTTCTATCTGTCCTTAGTTTGTTTCCTATCTCCTCGGATATTTCTGAAGCCACTCCTTAAGGACTAAGATGCACAGTTTAATTTATGTCTGTTTGTTCTGGAGTCTATGCTCCCTCCTCTCACAAAGACTGAAATTCAGAGTTTTGGCCCACCGAAATGGACAATCCAGGTTGGCCCTGCCATGAACTTTTCACCATCCCAAGAGTCTACTGCTTATTTTATACAGAGCTCTAGGGCCCTCCAAGTGCACTGAACCTGCTTATTTTTGCTACTCCTACTGTTCCTACACAGAGAGTGAAATCTGCCTGTGCTCTAAACCTGCTTTGTACTACTGTCCAGCTTTTTCTTTTTCTTTTTTTTTTTTATCACAGTTAGTTCATTATAGAGAAGCAAGCAAGTCTTTTAGTATCTCTTAAAAATATTAGTATATTTTTTTTTTTTTTGGATCACAGTTAGTTCATTATAGAGAAGCAAGCAAGTCTTTTAGTATCTCTTAAAAATATTAGTATTGAGCAGCATAAACAAACCCATTAGCAGGACAAGTAACTAATAGCTAGTAACCTTTTTATTTTATTTTTTTGTACCAAGCATCGCAGTCAGGGACCTATACTTGCCTGACAGGTGCTACTCCATTGGGCTACATCCCCAGGGCCGGCTATTAACATTTTTTTTATTGCTTTATTTTAGGTATACAATACAGTTACACTCATCATAGGGATCTTATACCTTTACGTGATGAATCTTGGTTCTTATTTTTTCCCCATTCACTGCCCTCCCTTCACCCCCTTCACCCTTTCCTATTTACAGACTTTGTTTCCATTTTTTTCTTTTTCTCATGCTTTTTATTTTCCATTCTTACCTTTTCCTTAACCCTCCCACTTCCCCTACACCTTTAGATCTTTTCTTCCTATGACACAATATCAATTATACATTTTGATTCTCCTTTATACTACATGGTATTTACACGTGTGTCCTATTAATTTCACTTAAGAGTATGTGCCACTATAAACATGTGTGAGCATATATCACTGTGGTATGATTCTTCTAATTCCATCCAGTTTTTTCATTGGGAGAACTCCATGCCATTTTCCTCACTGTTCTAAGAGGCATCTTCTACTGGCATCTTTAGGGAGATAATCACATCCAGCAGGATCCATGCGCTTCTGTGGGATCCATGGAGAAGAAACCCTATATTTAGGATGAGCTGGGACTTGGCTCTCAGAATGGACGCTATCAGGCTGAGTACTCTGATTCTCACACAAGAAATGCTCATGCTCATGCTCATGAAGACAACATCAGAAAGAATGATCCTTGTGGAGATGCCAAAGTCTGAAACACTAAAAGATAAGTGGTAGGCTATTTTCCAGGAAGCCTGAGCTTTGGAGTTCATATACCCATGACTCATCAATCCTAGATCATTGCTTTTTACGCTATCTCTTAGAGAACATACAGTGCAGTAACTAGCCTTCCTTACTCACTAGTTTGTAGATTTTTTGGGGTAATTTTTCTCCAGCATTCAGATTTGTTTCATATGTACATGTCTGTGAAATACTTTGTCAAACACTATCCAATGACTCCTTTCATAGGTCATGTGTGTGCTTCAGAGTAATAAGACTCCCAAAGAGGAAGACAAAGGAAGAAAAACTTAATTACACTATATTCCCTAAGAGAATTTTGGGGAACACTGCTATGGGCGTCAATGAACTAAAGTCAATGAACAAAAAGAATAATTTCACCTATACCTCTATTTTAGCTATACCTCCAGAGTAAGGTACGGGTAAAGAGGTGAGACTTGAGGAGTCAATTTCCAGAACAACAATGTATTCAGTGACTTTCCAAATGGAAAGACTAGCAAAGAAGAGAAAAGGCACTGGACACCATATCTGGGTACCGAAAAGAAGTTCAGTTTGACTTTATTAAGTGACAGATTAGAAGAGATGATGAGGAAAACATTTCAGGACTAGCAGGTACAAGCCTTTAAAAGTCTAGGGAAAAATTTTGCTTTAATGCACTAGGCAATGGGAGATTCTGGTGGCTTCAGAACAGAGCAGTGTGATGACCCAAACTAATCTTTAAGCCCATCCTCTCTAGCCTCAAGCCCCACCCCTTCCTGTTTGTTGACTGCGCACTGCTAACACCAGCTGTCCTCGTCCCTGGCCTCTTGCACCTAAAGTCTCCTCTACACGGACACATCCCACTGCTCCACGCTGTGGCTGGCTCTCTGCTAACTCAGCTGCCTCCTCATGCTCTCCCTCTGACGTGCCGCCCTGTGCAGCCTTCGTAAAGGAGTTCTCACTCCTGCTCAACTGTTAATCTACTAATATAATCTGCTCTCCGATAGCACTGGTAACTTGAAATTCTTATATTCGTTTTATTACCAGCTTATGGGGGCCCTCTCCCTCTCTAATATAAGCTTCATACAAGGAGAGAAATGTAGTAAGATTGTGCCTATGGGAATGGCTAACAAATGACAACTAAGTAGCAACTAACTAAATAACTACAGCTTTATGTATGTGTAGTTAATCTATCACATACTTTACCCATTTAAATACATATTTTGTGTTTCTTAGTATATTCAGAGTTGTGCAAAAATTATTAAAATCATTTGTCACCTCAAAAAGTAATCTCACACCTATCAGCACTCACTCCACATTTCCCATCAATCCTTCCAATCCTAGGCAACTACTAACCTAACTTCTGTCTCCAGATTTGCCAATTCTGAATATTTCATAGATCTAAAACAATATACTATGTAGCTTTTTGTGAATGGTTCCTTTCACCTAGAATAGCATTTTCAAGATGCATCTATATTATAGCAGGCCCCAGAACTTCATTTTTATTGCAAGGTAATATTCCATTGCATGGACATACCACATTTATTCATGAGTACCAACAGTAATTTCTACATTTTACTATCATTATTATGAATAGTGTTGCCACGGCTGTGTGGGTACAAGTCTTTGTGTAGACAAATGATTTCATTTCTCCTGGCCACATCTGGTAAAAGAATTGCCAGGTCATATGGTACCTTCATGTTTAACCTTTAAAGGAACTGCCAGACTGTTTTCCAATTCCTTCTAACTACTCTACATTCCCAGCAGCAGTATATGAGGGCTCGGATTTCTCTACATCCTCATCAATGCTTGTGATTGTCTGTGCTTTTTATTATGATAGCCACCTTAATGAACTCAAACTCATTGACGTTTGGCCTTGTATTCCCCTGACGAGTAATTATATTGAACATCTTTACATGTGCTGGTTGGCCGTTTATATCTCTTGTCTGGGGAAATATTAATTCAGATCGATTGCATTCATATTTAATTGGGAAACTGTTCTTTTATTATTGAGTGTAAGAGCTCTTTACATATTTTATAAAGTTCTCTATCAGATTACGATTTGCTGATATTTGCAGCTCCCAATTCTGTGGGTTCTCCTTATACACTCCTGACAGTGTCCTTTCCTATCTGAAAAAAAAAAAAAACAATGACCAGAACCAGTCTTTTATCACAAAGAAAGCCTGTGACCACCTAACAAGTCTGTGATAAATTAGTGAGAGGGAAGGGCATAAAAGGGTAGCCCAAGTCACCTGCACCCTGCCAACCTCCTCCCGCGGTGCCTGCGACTATCCACACCTTGAAGCAACGACAGCATTTGATATTAACTCAAAGAAGGCCACAGTTGGTAAACTGGCCCATGAGAACTAACCCAATAGAAAGACACCCCCGCCTTTGAAAAATATGACACACAGGGACGGGGATTTAGCTCAGTGGCACAGCACCTGCCTTGTAAGCGCAAATACCTGAGTTCGGTCCCTGGTACTGAGGGTAAAAAAAAATGACACATGTTTGTGATCTGAGCACTCTGGGAAGCTAAGGCAGGAGGATCCCAAGTTTCAGTCCAGCCTGAGCATCGTAATCATTTAGCAAGATCGTGTTTTAAAGTAAAAAGAAAGAACAGAAAAAGAGCTGGAGATGTACCTCAGTGAGAAGGCTCAGGCTTTCATCCCCAATACATTAACAGAGTTAATTAATTAATTAAGTTTAAAAAAATAAAGAAAAAGGGTTTTATCAGAATCCAGTCTGTAATAAATCCCAACACACACACACACACACACACACACACACACACACACACACACGTTAAATACAACTGGAATAGGTTTGGGATGAGCTGCCCTATAATTATGGACATTGGCTTAGAAAACCAGAAACCCTGGGATTATCTGCCCTCCCTGCGTTATATGCAGACTGGTGAGCACTGCTGGGCTTTATTTTGGTTGAGAAACTCCAACTAGAGAAAACAAGGCACAAGCCTGGGAACAGGAATATAGAGGGAATAGTGTATTTTTACAGCTGTAAGAGACCTCTCAGTACAGAAAAATACCACACCTGAAGCACTTAGTACAAATATATGGGCCCTTAAACATGTGCACACGCGCACGTCCGTCACACTGAGACACTGGGAAAAGCGTCAAGGAAAGACTCACTTTTAATAAATCTTAGTTTCAACGCTGGCATGGTATCCAAAATGCAATTTTCCCAGGACAGAATTAACTTAAGTAATGCACAGAAGACTATAATAATAACTCAAAGCTTCTTTTGTGATGCTAACCCTAAATTAACATACCGATTAACATACAAATGCAAACAACATTAATCTAATATTGTGTATAGCAATCTTAAAATGTATTATGAAGACAGCAATCTATGAATAATTTTATAAAACCTATATTTAAAAAGATATCTACTCTTCTGTAAGGCAGTAAAGTTTAGGAAAACAATACATAAAAGACACATTCAGAACAAGCTTCATTTTGCTATACAAAATATGCATATAAAGGGCAGAATATGTTAAGTGAATAAATTATAGTTATAATAGCTATTATAATGCAGAGACGGAAAGGAGCCTTTATGACAGCCTTAGGTGGAAGTAAATCTAAAATGTGAAATACCATTTAAATTAAAAAAAAAAAATTTTTTTTTGTACCAGGGATCAAACTCAGGACCTTGCCCTTGTGAGGCAGGCAGTGCCATTGAGCTAAATCCCCAGCCCATATATGCCATTTTTAAAACTTCCTTAAATATTATTTCTGGTTTTACACTCTCTGCTTACACTGCTTCTCCTCTATTCAGTGCTCAATGCAATCTTCAGATTTTAAGTCAAATAAATGTTTGCACATTTGGGAGTTGAACGAAATCACTCAGGTGTGTGTCTTTCTCCCTTAAGGACTGGAGTGCAAATAAACACACACACGTGTATAAAGCAGAGATAGCACCTACATTTATCCACGGAGAATTGATATACTAGGCAAACTTAGTTTTTATCTGTTCAGTGGGTGCAGCAGCCCAAATTACATGGGACCCTCATCTTAGCCACACTGATAACCCTTCGGATTAACCAGCCTCAGTTTCTCGACTCCTTCCAACCTACTCGCCCTTCCCTGATCTCTATCTGGGCAACTCATCTACGTGTACATATCTAGTGCCTGACCATCAAGGACAACAGCTTTATCTAATAGCTTACAAAAATCCCTCTGCGATGGCTCTAAACTCTCCACTTCTCCAACTATTGTCAAACTGTCCCTCCAGGCTTATTTTCAATTTACAGCCCTTACACTCATGCTTTTCTTTACGTCTGCAAGTTCTGTTTTGTCCATTTCACCTTCCTCGGTGCCATTCCAAAGTTGGTCCTCTTGTATTCAAGAACTGCTTATCCCTAGTTTCCTAGCCTCTCTGCCTTCTTTCTCGCCCTGTTGCTACAACTCTTTGTCATGTTTTAATCTCAGTGTCATGAACATTAGTGAGAAAAGAATGAAATAATCACAACCATTATATTAGCGGTTCATGTTTTCCACTCATTCATTAGCTAACTATTTACTGGGCAAGTACAAACAGCAATGCTATGAGGCCATTCATTTCACAGTGTCCTATCTTTGATTTGTATGATGATTTCCTAAGAATGTTCCAAAATACTGGAGCAATAAGCCACTGATTCTACCTGATCCCACTTCTCTGCAGGTGACTCACATCCCTTTAGTGACACAAATATTAGGGCCATTCTGCTTGTTCTCCATCCAAAACAAACTCCTCAGACTCCTGTCATCTCTCATTCCTCTGTGGGATCAGAAGCACCAGTGTTCCTCTCCTCCTGAACTCACCTCTAAGCCTTTTACTTTCCTATCCCACTCAGCATGTGCTACTGTGTGTTTCATCCTGCTAGATGCACCGCCCTGCACCTGCAAAGCTCTCCAGCAAGGCAAAGCTCGTGATCACACTCACATGCATGCACACACACACACACACACACACACACAGATACCCGTACAGTGTGAGTGATCACCACTTCTCTTCCACCTTGGGCATGTCTAAGTGCAAAGGGAACATGAAAAATAATTAAGGGAGTGATAGATATAATGCAGGTTTAAAAACTTACATAAAACAAGAGATACCCGTGTACAGTGGCACATGCCTATAATCCCAGCTACTACAGAGGCTGAGGCAGGAGGATCACAAGGTTGAGGTCAGCCTGAGCAACTTGTGGACTTAGCAATATTCTATGCCAAAATAAAAAAAAAAATTGTTTTAAAGGGCTGCAAATGTAGTTCAATGTGGAGGCCCTGAATTAAATCCCAGTACTGCAAATAAAACTGTACAGAATCTTCTTTCTTGACTAAATTCTCTACCACCTACTACACATTTCTATTTGTCCGTCCTATCTCTAAAACTAATGCTGATTATCTCACCTGTAGAATCTGGAGGAGAAAGAAGTCAGCTACAGAGAATGGCAGTTACTAGGGTAGGGAGGGAGATGAAATGGGGAAAGTACATCAAAGACGATATTATGTAAGCTAAATGTATATTCAGATCTAATGTTCTGCAGGGGTACACATACAATGACTTTGCATTGTTTATTGCAAACGCTTAACACACTAGATTTTAGATCCTCTTTATAAAGAAGGAAGGAAGGGAGAAAGGAAGAAGGAAAGAAGGAAAGAGAGAAAGAGAGAGAGAGAGAGAGAGGGAGGGAGGGAGGAAGGGAGGGAGAACCAGGGCACACACATATGAGATTTCATGACATCGCGAGGGTGAGGCAGAAGGATCCTAAATTCAAGACCAGCCTGGGCAATTTAGCAACTTAGTGAGTCCCCATCTCAAAATAAAAGATACAATGAGTATAAAAGCCCTGGTTTAGTCCCCAGTACCTCTAAAAATTGAATCATTTAAAACTCTACAATGAAAACAACTTTTCAAAAAAACTAATCCTGAATCTATACTTTTGTCCTTAAAAACGCTCCTGTAGCAGGGGATTTAGCTCAGCAGCACTGTGCCTACCTCACAAGCACAAGGTCTTGAGTTAGATTCCTGTCATCAAAGGAAAAAAAAAAAAACACTCCTGCCAACTATGCTAAGTCTACAAACGAGGCCCATCACTCTTCTGTTCCCAAAGCTGAAACATGCCAGCAATCTTCACAATCCCCTTCCTCCTTATTCCCCACTTCTACTTAGTTACCAAGCCTGGTTAAATCTACCTCTACAGGAATTTCCACCCAGGGTGTAGTGGAGCATGCCTGTAATCCTAGCACTCAGGAGGCTGAGGCAGGAGAATCACCACAAACTGGAGGACAGCCAGAGCTATATAGTGGAGTTCAAGGCCAAACTGAACAAATAAAAACTTCCAAATCTTTCCATTGCCACAGCTTCTGCTTTCGTTACCAGTAACCTTTACCAACACCATAGCCTCCCTGCCTCCTCCAGTCCTTAGGTACACTGCTCCCATTCATCTCCCCCGAGACAGGACTGAACCAGACGAATGACTACTTATCTTCCTGAAGGATATTATGGATAAAATTGTCCTACACCTTGAGAAGAGAGAACGGCATGATCTGCACGTAAGCTGGTGACCTCTCATATCTGCTGAATCAACAGATCCCTGTCTTCTCTTCTTCTGGATCTTCGAAACAACTTCTTATCCTCTCTAGTCATGTTTAAACTCTCTACCCTAGCATTTCTGGTCTTGTGTAATCAGATGTGCAGTCCTACATCTGTTTTCCCTTAATCTGGTAACAACATCACACTTTTCTTTAGGGAGCTGTCCCTCCCCAAGTGTTGGAATGCTTACTGAATGACGGGGCTGGACATATGACCCAAGCTGACCCACACAAGTCCTGTTGCCCTCCTGGACTGGCCAAGTAGGGTCACGATCTTACTCAATGATCTTTTCTTAGTGGTTACATTCAATACTGGATAAAAAGAGGTACTAAGATTCATACAATTCTTTGCTACTGTGTGGAAAACACCTGTTTAAGAATGAAGTCCATATAGGGAAACAGAAAAATAGTGGACATTAGCACTAACCCTGGCTTTTCAGCCAGATGGGCCACAATCACTCTTTTAAAAGTCTTGGAACACCATAGGTCAGAATTCAGAATTCTTCAGAGAGGAAAGTATAACAAGGCACGTGATGGAGAAATCATATACACCTCTGCCTGGATTGAGGACAATATCCCTATACACAAACTCATTCATACTTTTCAAGAAAACAAAATAATGTCATAACTAATGCCAGTTTAGGTCAGCATAGGTATTGCCACCAAGAAAAGGCAGAGCAAATGAGGTAAGGTTTGGTTGCAAAAACATTCGGCTTCTATTTTCAGAACCACACATAAAGGCACGCGGATTTGACAGAGTTCCTGTGTCTTTATCTGCCCGTTGTTTATTTAAGTAGCAGGAGTTGGGTTCTCTACATTTGCACCTAGTACACTCTTGTGGGCCTAACCATGCTCCAGTTTTATTTCCCGCTGCCCTTCTTTCTATACACACTCACACTGCAGTCAAACCAAAAGTTATGATCTTTAAGTACAAACTCTTGTGACCTCTACAGTGTGTGCTTTATCAACACCAGAGCTGCCCAACCACAGTCGGTTTACACTATGGTCAGTTGCCACAGCCCCACACCTGTCTCCAGTGCTTTTAGAGATAACATGTAGCCATCGTCCCACGGTGAATGTAATCATTGCGTACTACAAATCTGTACCGATAAAAACAGAAAGTATAGACACTGCTATCCTCTTTGGATCAGGCACTACACTGCAGCCCCTTCCTTTAGCCCCCATTATATTGCCAGCAGCCATCACCAGACTCTGGAAAATCACAAACTGCTCCAATAACAAGGCCCAGGAGCCTCAGAATTCTCCTATTTTCCTTTGATCAGGCTTTGCATCTCTTTGGTGTCCTAATAGAACATGTAATGCTCTCCATGCCTTTATCTTCATCCTTAGGACACCTAACTTGCACAACAACTTTGTGAGGTGAATGGAATAGGCATTGGGGTTCCCTATTTGAAAAATGAGGACCTGAGGGTCCAGTTGGTCAATAAAAGGAAAGTCCTTGAAGTCTCACTCCAATCTGGCTCCTGCTATTTTCTTTCTTATTTCATATTCCTCCTGAGATTATTCAAAACTCTAGAGTTTAAAGGCATTAATTCTTCCTCCTTGACACCCTTGGGTGTACATATTATCTATAGAGACTAGGGAGAAGCTGGGTATGGTAGTGCACACTTGTAATCCCAGCAATCAGGAGGATGAGGCAGGAGGATTGCTGAGTTTAAGGCCAGAGTTGGCTACATAGTGAGTTCAAGATCAGCCTGAACTACATAGAGACCTTGCCTCAAAAAAAAAGGTAAGTAAATAACAGAGGAAAGAAAAAAACCAGTGAGAATACTGCATCAGTTAATTTCACAGTATGCAAATTTTACTGATAAAAATAAAAATTAATGGACATATGCGTGTGTGTGCATCCTCCAGCACATAAGACTGTCTATAAGCACTTATCTACCATACAAGGAGCCAAAACCAGCTTTTCGTTACCGAATCCAATCTGAATTAACCAACTAACACAATCCCCAGTCACAGTGATGCCTGCAGATACTTTGGAGACCTCGTATAATGTCGCCAATCAACAGCACAAATGCTCCTCCCTGCCCAGGCATACTGCCGGGTCAGGACTCCCTCTCTGAGCCAGAGTCAGACATAGCTGGACATTTTCCCAGCATACTACCCTGCTTCTCTGGCTGACCTTTTGGGTTAAAACCTCTGGATACAAGCCCATGAATGATCGTGATAAGACAAATCCAGTTGCTTTGGGGCTCAAAACATGCAGTTTCAAGTAGACCCCACCAATCCCCAAGGTCACATCCAACCCATTCCTGGTCTATGAGGTTCACACTGACCCACCACTGGCAGGCCATGCACTCTGAATGGCTTTTCCAGTCAAGGTTCCCCTGTTCTCCCTCCACTGACCTGTCCAGGAGAAATACGCCCATGAAAGCAGCTGGCCAAGGTCAGGGCTGAGGTTCTTGGACATGAAGAGTCAGCCTGGACAAAGCCAGATGTATCCCAGGGAGCAACCTGGGACTACAGCCTCAGTTTCCTCTCCTCTTTACAACACGCCTAGGAATTGACCAGGGAGTAAGGTCTGCCTCCACACAAGCCATCAGCGCAGGGCTGTACCCTATCTCTAGCACCATCCATAAGTACCCACAATGCATTGCCCACCGTCCCTCAGCCTTCCACTCTGTGCTGCTCAAACCACAGGTCCGAGCTAACTGCAGAGCCAGAAGCCCTCAGCACTGTTCTGCACAAGGTTCTTTCTGCTCAAGTATCTCTCCTTACCATGAAAATTCTTCTGACTTTATTCATATAAACTATATTCAAAGCTATATAAAATATAAATTTTATACTTTAACTTTTTCTTCTCTTTCACTGATTTTCAGCAAGCTTACCCTATAATATTTAATAGGGTACAACAAGAGTCAATGAGGGAAAAAGACATTGCTATGGGAAATCAGCCTTAACTGTTTAGAAATGCACATGAAACTATTTTAAAATTGTCTGTTGAAATAGAAAATCAATTTCCCTGTCTACAAAACTTTTCCTGATCTTTAAAATTTGCATCTTCCATTTTTAAAATGGATTCCTTTCTCCACAGCAAAATCCAGTAACGTTTGGAGCTCATTTATGTTAACCTTTCTCCTTTGCTTCAGATTCAACAAACCTTTTATTGCAACCCTAACTATGTGCTGAGCAACGCATAGTTAATTCACTCCATTATCCAGAGATTTATCATTTTACAGATGAAGGAACAGGGGCTCCATTAAGTTCAGTGACTTTCCTGCTTTCAGTCTGGCAAGTGGTCTTTTCAGTTTCCAAGTTCACGTGCTGTCCACTGGGGCTCCAGAGAAAATATTTCTGCAGTATGGCTTGCACCTGGTGTTAGCCTTCTGGAGTCTGTTTCAAGATACGCTATACAGTTTGGAGAAGGGGTTTTGCTACTGATAATCTCCGGCTTGGAATCAAGGATTATGGGCAATTTATAGAAAGATAAATACAGCTAGAGCATGCTGCAAACCATCTGTTCATAGGGGATCTTCTCCCTGGATTCAAATAACCAGAAATTAATTCCTCACTGTAGATTTAGTCAAAACTGAGGTCTGCAATTAACAATATGTCTGTCTTGATCTTTGAAGTCATTTCAATTCTCTAACCAGCATTCTGCTAGCTCCAAAGGTCAGAGCACAACATTAGGGAAGATGGACAGAGACCTCTTCCTCCTTCTCTGTGCAGGCTAATGAAAGCACACCTCTTTCCCTCAGCCAGACCAGCAAGCACTGGTTGTACTGTATGTATACTAAGAGCCCGGCAGAGCTACCAGGGGAAGAAAAGAGGGGCACTGTATAGCTAAATATGCTATCATAACTCTATGCTAACATAATGGCTACAGCAATGATTAGGGTTTCGTGTTGCTCAAGAATTTCAAGGCACAACTATTTACAAAATGTAAGCATTTATGAAAAGCTACCAAAACTTAATGATATTGCTACAGCCAGGGGGCAAGGAAACCCTACTAACTGTTCCTTTCTAAAAGTCAAGCATGTCGTTTTTCCTTGTTTGATTGCTTTTAGTGTTACTCTGCACACCCTTTCAGTGAACAAAAGAGGTACACCTATTCTTTTCTGGAGAAATCCCCACATCGGAAATTTTACCTCCGGAGTCTTTTAAATGCTAAGGTACTACATAAAACACTACATTGATATTCCAAGTAGACCATCAAAACTGTACCTTTACTTAGGGTGAAAATTCACTACCTTATTCACTTAGAATATCATACTGAAGATACGAAAAATCCTACCAGGATAGTAAATGACTTACAGAAATAAAAACAGGTTTAGTTCCAACTTGCAACACATGAGACCCCAATCCCAAATGGGGGAAAAACAGAACATTCCAGAGACATTTGCAAATTAGTTACTGCCCTCAGCTGAACCACACAGCTGCTTTATTGATGGAAAGGAAGAATAACAAAAAGATTTCTAAAGTGTTAAAAGGTCAGTGCAGTAAAGGATGAATAACAAATAAATTTGGGCCTTACAGTGCAATAATATTGCATGCATGAACTCAATTTACCACCCCAAAGGCTTAGCATAAGCTTATGTTTCTTTGATCAACAGAGGAAACGCTTTACACTACAGAGTAACTGATTTCTTACACTGGTTGTGGCATCAATTCAAATGGTCCTCGGTAACCTCGGTAAAGCTAAATTTCTGCATTTGGGGCTGTAAAAGCCACAATAAACAGTATTAGTAATTTCTATGTAGACTTTCTTAGTGCTACTTTTTAAATGCAAAGCCATGCATCTTCATTATAAGGCCATTACAAGGTCAAGTGAGGCTCACAAGTGGGTTGGGTGACAATTTCTCCCCTTCGGGATGCCTCTGCTACCATACCTATGTTCTAGGAGATCAGGAGGACAGGAGCGCCTCTGTCCTTGCATGTCACAAAGTTTCAGCTAAATATGTATTCACTTGTGTTTGTTTCCAATCTACTGGGTCACTAAGATCCAGAGAAACAGGCTTTTATTTTTTTCCCTCCTTCCCCACATGGGGTAGAGGGGATTCCATAAAGGCAAGACCCATAAGACAACAGGCTTGGCCCAGAGTAGCAGGTAGGAAGCATGGCTTTGCCACTGTCCAGCTGCATGATCCTGTGAGGTCAGCTTCTCACCGGTCATGTTTTCCTCGCCTGCTGTATGTGAATACTCACCAAACAAGGTCGTTTTTATAGCTAAGACGGGAGAGAAAACTTATCCTTCCAAATACGCCCGTCATTTGGAAGATGCTCAGGGTCAGCTGAACCTGAGAAAAGACTCTCGACAGATTAATGGGTTTACTGTCCTTGCAGTATTATCCTTAACATTTGCATCACCTAGATATATGTAGTGCTCAACTTTAACCTCTGGTTTTGAAAAGGTCTGAACGCATCTGGTGCTTTTTATTGGGGGGGAGGGGAGACAGTAAACCCCAAGGGGCCATTTGAAAGCAACTCTTGTATAGAGGGCAAGGGCTCAGGCAACAAAATGTGGCTGTATTCCTTTATTTCCTTGGAGGAAGAAGGAAAAACTTTGCGCCTTGCTCTGGTCTCGGTCCCCCACAGGACTAGCTTCTCTGGACTATGTCCTCTTCCTGGGAGGGCAAAGAGCGAGACCTCGCGCTCCTGCTCCTCTGAACCCCCGGGCAATCGCCAGTTTCTTCGAGAAGCAGAGGCAGAAGCTTGGGTTCTTCACACCGGGTACCGCTCCGCACACCCCAGTCGCTGCCCACACCCCAGTCGGCCATGGGTGAGAGTGGGAGTCCCACCTTTCTGGACAGGAGCACACTGGCATCAGAAACCATCTGTACTCTCTCGCTCCAGCGGTACCAAACGACTCCGTCCTCTCCCTTCGCCCTGGCAGAGCACGTAGGGTGCGTACGCCGGGAGCAGTCCCCAAAGCGCGTCTGCTGGAAGAGCGCCCAACCCCATTATTCTCGCTGCCCGTTGCAGCGGAGTCGCGTCTGAGCAGGGCCTGGGACCCCTCCGCTCCCCAGCCCCAGAGACGCCTGAGGAGGGACATTTTAGGGAAACCCCTTCTCCTCCTCCATTTCTCTCAAGGTCGTGCGGGAAGAGAACAAGGAAGCCAAGACCTTTCAGCTCGTACTGCCCCCAGGTCTGCCGCACTGCCAACAGCCCGCCTAGATTTATCGGTATTCTCCCCAGGCGCGACAACTCTCCCGAGAGTCCACAGGCAGCACCCGCCAAAAATGCCCGCGCCCCTGGAGACTACTCAACTCTCGCCCCACTGCATCTTCCAGCCTAGGCAAGGTTTCCCCTGTTCCACTGAGCAGGGATAAAGGATTTCCAAAGTTCCCTATTTCCCCGTCCAATTTCCCCCTCCAGGACCCCACGCGGATCGCGCGCAAGGGGAGTAAGCCCCAGGTCTCCCCTAAATCTGCGCCTCCACGGGGTCCCGCCCCCCACCTACGTCTCAGTCCGGGCGATCCAGCGTCTCTAGAGCCTAGCGGTTCTCCGGCCCGAGGAGAGGAAACTTCTTTCTGAGGTGAACATAGACAAGAACGCGAAAGGTTTTTCCGACCCCGCAAACACCGAGGGCGCGCTCGCCCTCTAACCGCCCCCCCAAAGAGCTCAACACCTCCCACACACGCACACCCGGCCACCAGCTGAGACTTTTCCTGGAGCTACCAATGCTCCTAGACTTTTCCGGGTCAAAAGGTCCTGTGGAGTCTGAAACACTACGGGGTTACTCTGGGTCTTTCCAGAGACCCTACCTGTCCCGCGTGGCTTCCAGAAAAAAAATAAATAAGTAAACAAAACGCAATCCTGACAACTTTGGTGTACGTGAGTTTCTGTGTGTGTGTGAGAGACAGAGAAAGAGACACAGGGAAAGAGAGAGCGCGCCATACAGCATCGCCCAAGAGTTAGGACCACAGCTGCGGGAGCACATCTGGAAGAGGGGGAGGGGGGTCGCAACAGAGGGGACCGGCAGCCCCCGGCAGCTCCCCGACAGAAGGCCCGGTCGGCCTGGAGTCTTTACCTGTCCTATGTTGATGAAGCCGTACTTGCTGGCGATGCGGTCGGCCTCCGGGTAGCCACCGGCGATCTTGACCGCCCAGTGGTTGGTGTAGACATGCGTCCGGCACACAGGGAGCAGGCAGCCCCCGAGCAGCGCTAGCACGCACAGCAGGTCCAGCCGTCCCGGGCAGCAGCAGCGGCTCCCCCAGCCCATG
>NW_022900943.1:23525716-23546852 GCF_012274545.1 Fukomys damarensis | reverse complement strand
TCCTCTCGGCGGCGCGCGGAGCGCGGGCTGTGCGAGTGGCGACGGCAGCTGCGCCCGCTCCGCATAAATGACTCCCCCGCCCCCGACACCCCTCCCTCTCACTTCCCCTCCTCCTCCGCCCTCCCGAGTGCGGCTGCGGCCAGGCGCCAGCCAGGTCCTAGCGCCTCCTGTTTCTCCCAGCTGTAACCTCCAGGGTCCCGGGCAGGGGAGGTGAATCTTCATCAAGGGCGGAGGGACAGCGCCCTGGAGTCGTGGTATTACCTCTTTTCCTCTCCCCGCAGCGGATTTGTACTAATGCACAGCCACTTCCCCACTGCTACACAGATTTACACTTGCTGGTACGAGTTAAGCGCCAGGAAGATTCATTCATCCTTGCCCTAAACGACCTTAAATAACTAAGTGTTTAAGGAAGTCACTTGTGTGTCATTTGCGAGATTTTCACTTCGTTAATTCCTCGTGCTTTTCAGCAACAGCTTACTTGACACATTCTACCTCTGGGACGAGCTACACTCGGGGCAGTGAGTCTCACGACTCTTACAAGAGCCAGCCACCATGGCTCCAAAGACAAGTCTGTCGCCTGCTGACTTTCGAAATCCGAGCATCTGATACGAGACGGCACCACGGGTCAGTAAAATACTAGCCACGGGATTGAGGAAAGGTATTTCTACGAGTATTTACTATGCAAGTGGATGGACGTGTTGCCCCAAGAGAATTGCTTCATTCATTTGTTGGATTGCGTCTGATGAGGGCTTCTTTTTCTCCACCAAGGAAAATGTTTCCCAACTTTTCCGAGCACAGCCCTGCAACAGTGAAAGGCTTTAATGTAAAAGGACCACAGAGGAAGTTAGGATGAAATATGTGTCCGCCGCGTACTACTGCGTCCTGCATGGGAGCTGCTCCAGGCGGAAAGGAGCTCTCATTAACCCTCTCCTTACAGCCTTCCTGTGTTTCTGGAGATGAGGGGGCACCGGGTGACTTAAAGATTTTTCTGAAAAGAAAAATTAGCCCTAATGAAATAATTAAACTGACCTGAAAAGAAGTCATCAAATCCCTAATTCCCACTTCGTCTTTTTTTCTCACCTCCTACCATTCTTGGCTGTCTGTCTTCTTATGAGTACATGTTTGTAGTCCTTGCTATCTTTTATCTTAAGGCTCACTTTGATGTGTTTGAGCTAACTCATCACACAATACTTCCGTCATATGAAACATATCTGCAAATTTAAATTGCGCTAGCACCTTGTAGCACACCATCTTGTGACATTTTACACACTGTAAAAAGTTATGCTGTATTACAGCATCTTGTGAACAAACTTGAAAAATAACATTATCCTCCTCCTCTATCACCGGTGAAAAGTTAGAGGATCAGAAGAACGAGATCATTTGTGAAAGGGCACACATTTTCTTCATTTGTTTATTTGACTGAAATATATGCATTTTGAGCACCTAGCCTGTAGCGTCATAATGAGATGGAAGAAAGTGAAGAGAGGATGCAGGTGGGGGGTTTGCAAAAGATTAGTGGAATTCAGAATCTAAATTCGTAAAGCTCTAAAGTAAATATGGTTCATTACTATTACTCTATTATTTATAAATGGGAAAGCGTAAGCACTGTGCTTGATTGTTAGAGTACTGGTGTAGTCTGGCTACTGGCTACTTGCTTTAGACATAGCCCTTCCTCCTTCCCACCCACAGAGCCAAGAAAGCCCACAATCTGTCACTGCTAACTGTCCCCTGAGTATCTGCACCTGTGCATGAAGACATGGATTTATCCTTCTAGAAGCTGGGGGCTTTCAGGCAGAACTAAAAGAGCTCAATCAAGATACAAATCTCAATTCAGAGAAGGGACAGTCTGCCCTCTTTTCCTAATGAATAGTGGGCATTTGCTCTCCCATGAGGGGAGAGCCTGTGTGGCCATTATCCGCAGAAAGGTGGCCACTGCACAAGATATTTTGGGTATCAAGTTTGAAGCATGGCCAGTGGATTTATCTCTGTTATTGTTATCTGGGACTGTTATTGTTTAGAGCTACAAAGGCAGCACAGCATGATTCCCTTTGAAGGCCATCCTGTTCCTGGGCTTCAACTTCTGAACGAAATAAAGAGAAAACACTGCTGTTCAAGGCCTCCTGATACCAGGAGGCTCTTTGCTCAGGATAGCAAAATTGTTCACTAATACCTTTTCACTCTGATCTCTTTCCACGGACTCTCTTGCCTTGTGTGCACAAGCCCTGCTTGGCTCAAACAAACATGACCTTGAATATGACAGAAAATTGGAAAATGAGGTAGAAAGGGGTAAAATCACTCTCTGGATTGTGAGCCAACCTCTGCATGTTCTTCGTTTTGGATGCTATCTTAGCCATTTGGTCATTGCTGGAACAAAATACCTGAAACCTAAAACTTGAAAGAGGAGAGGTTTGTTTGGGCTCATATTTTTCAGAAGTTTCAGTCCATACTTGGCTGGCTCAACCAGAGAACCAGCATGGAGGAAGGGCCTGGCACAGAAGAAAGCTAGGAAGCAGGAAGAAACCAGGGAGGGCGATGCACTCTTTCCAATCACACCCTCAGTGACTCACTCTAACCAGGACCCATCCCCTAAAAGTACATGCAAGAGTTGAGCTTATCATTGCACGAGTCCCCTGGTGAGTACATTGCCCTCATGATCCAGTCACTTTCCAAAAGCCCTACCTTGGAATGTGGGAGAGATTTGTGAGACATTATAGTGTTTAGCCATATAGATGCATATGTATTTAAAAGGGGGAAACCTAACTCCGTTTAAAAAAAATTGAATCCCTATTCATTGGCTAGATTGAATGAATATAGATTCATTACTCTCACTGTCCATTGCTCTTGTAGTTATTTTCCAGTTCCATTTTAAGTGCATTCTCAGAAGGTGTGATTTCTTCACCTAGGTAACATCAGAGAAATGCCTCTCCATGAAGGGACAGATACATTTTTTTTCCTGCTTTGAGATCATACCTTGATAAACTCAGTAGATATACAGAGCTGCCTTGGGCAAGAATGCAACATTCAGATATGGCTCAAAAGCTGTGAGAAGTATCTTATTTCATGACCTTAGGTTCTGTTGGTTATGACAGCCCTATTACAAATACCTCAGTAGCCCATGGGAGAGATAACTGGTAAGAGTAGTATTGTTTTGTGCAAAACCATCATTAACATTAAAAAAGAAGCTAATGTACAAGTCTTGCACAGATGCTTCCTTTTTGTATGTGAAGAATAGCACTGCAAGCTTCGACCTTGGTTTCTCACTCAATAATGTGCCACGTGACAGGAAATCAGATAGTTTAAGTTTTAATTTGTTTTATACTTAGCAACATATTACCTAATAATGAGGCCCTGTTAGTGTTTGTCTTCTCTGCCAATGTCCCTTAGAGCTCTAGAGAAAATTTCAATAAAACGCAATGAATAGATACCTAAACAGCTGAGCATCAGGAAGAAGAACAAGAACTCCGTAAGAACCTATTTTGAAACTCTGGAAACTAAACATTCTGGAAAGAGTTTGCCTTAAAGATACTTCATTTCTTCCCCTGATACATCCCCTGCTGCAAATTAATCTTCAAGTTTTTGTCTAGCCCTGAAGTTGTGTGAATCAATGATAAAGTCTTAATGGGCAGTTTGGAACTGACCAAGGGGAATATGCTATGGGACACTACTGTCCAGTAGGAGAGTTAACAAGTCTATAAGGATCCTGAACAGTTTTCATTGTACTAAATTAAGATTGGTAATGAAAGTTAATCTCATTTAATGATAGCAGTGATAAATTACGGTAGTAGCCACCATTCATTAAGTACTTGTTATATGACAAGTACTGGGCCAAACATATTCAAGTCTTAACCTCATTCATACAGTACCAAAGCCCATGGAGACTGCAGATATTACATATTCTGACTTCTTTATTTAATAGATAAAAATACTATGTACACGGTGTATACCTATGATCCTAGCTACGTAGAAGGCAGAGAAAGGAGGACTGCAATTTCAAGTCCAGCCAGGGCAACTTAGTGACTTAGTGAGACCCTGCCTCGAAAGAAAAATTAAAAAGGACTGCAAACGTAGCTCAGTGGTAGAGCACTCCTGGGTTCCATTCCCAGTACTACACACACACACACACACACACACACACACACACACACACACACACGCATGCACACACAAACACAAACCTGAGACCAATAGAAAACCTATTTAGAGGACAGTAATCCTATCAGGGAAAAAATAAGTTAAAAATTGAAGAATGATATAAATAAAGCAAGGACTACCTAAAACAAGACAATAGCGTGCTATGAGACAAAAAATAATATTAACCTAATTTTGCATACCTGGTGTTGTGGCTTGTATTTAAATGTTCCCCCCAAAGCCTCATACATTCATAGACAGGGCTTTTCAGATGGCTGCATCTAGGGTGTGTGATACTGGGATTAAAGGTGTGTGGGCCTAAATTAGTGTGGTGCTACACTAGTCCACCACTTGGTTTAGCATAGTTCTGGGTATGCATACTAGGAGGCCCACACTGGGTACGGGTGGTGCTACTCAAAAGGCTTGGAGCCTGGATGGGATACAATTTTGGAGGCTTGACTTGCTGCCTCCTGCCTCCCTTGCCATGGACTGTTTCTCCTCTGCTGTGCTCCTCTGACATGCCAGTCTGCTTTGGAGACAGCTGACTATGAACTGAAACCGTTCAAGTTGTAAGTCAAAATAAACCTTTCCTCCTTCAACCTTGTGGGTGTCAAATATTTTGTCTCAGCAATGATAAAAGTAAGCAAGATCCCTATGTTAGCAAAATAAATTCAATCAGGAGAATGGAAACTTGATTTAACCCATGGGATATCTTAGATATTTAAATGCCACCACTTAAAATATGATTCATGACAGATATGAGCCTAAAACAAGGATTAATTCAGGACTATATAATGCATTATCCTGGCCCATGAACAGGTGACTAATATCCTACAAATTTTTGGGAGCATTTTTTTTTCAATACATTTGACTTATATTAGAATTGTTGACCCTCTTTTGTGATTTTGTAGACCTTTAAATCCTACAATGACAAACTCAATCATAAAAAGCTTTACAGTTGAAGCAAGAGTTTGGAAATGATACGTGATTTCTTTTAGCTATGAAACCAACTCACTTCACCTCCTGCTTCTACCTCTGATCTCAGAGCAGAGTCTCCATCAAGATGGAGAGGGTAGATGAATGGACTCTGAACACTGCCTGAAATGCTAATTCAAGGTGTGAGTCTGTAAGAAAAGGAAATCAACGGGACAGACTTGGGTCTTGGAGCTTCTCAAGAGATGTGATCCTAAGCCAATGTTAGCAACCTTTCCAAGAGTCAAGACTTCCTGTTTCTGTGGTGCCTTGGGCACTATCCTCAAATATAGTATCCCAATACTATTTTATGGGCTTTTTTCTTCCTCCAATCTCCTCAGGGATTCAGGATCTAGTAACAATAGACTCACAACATGACCTTGTTTGAAAAGGGCCCTGGGAATTAAAACTTCTTTTTAGAGAATAGCTTTAATTCGTGAATGCCAAATGTGAATTGTAAATCGAAATGCAACCAGTATGACTTTTACTTGTAAATCTGAAGTGAGATGAACTACAGTGAAATACTTTCACAAAAATCTTGTGTATTTACAGTTACGTCCCACTTAAAGATGGAGGTAAAGTCTAATGAATGTGTCTTTAGGCAATTTCATCATTTTATGAATATCACAGAGTATACTTACACAAACCTACATCTGCACGTCAATCAGTGTGGTCTCTTGAGGCAATTAAGAGGGGTGGAAACACAAGCTATAAGAAATTGCTGCCAGTATACTACATACGATTTTATAACATTTTTAATAAGTAGAAGTACACTCTAAAATAGCAATTAAAAGTATACTGTGGAGCCAGGTCTGGGGGCACAAGCCTATAATTCCAGAACTTGGGAGGCAGAGACAGGAAGATCACCATAAGTTCAAGGCCAATTTGGGCTGCATAGTGAGTTCAAGACCATATGAACTACATTTTGAGACAGTGCCTCCAAAAATCAAACAAAAGAAGTGTGGTATAGTAAATACATAAAAAATAAATAGTTTTTATTATCATCCAGTGTTATGTGTTGTACACAATTGTATTGCCTCACATTTGTACCACTGACAGCTCAGTAGATTTATCCATCATAATCATGATTAATGTGTTGTACCACAATGTTATGATGGCTATCCAGTCATTAGTCATAGAAATTTTCTGCTCCATTATACTTTTATGGGATTATTATTGAATATCTGGTCCTTCATTGGCTGAAATGTGATTATTACAAAGACATTTTAAAGTATTGTTTTCTTTTCTTTCTTTCTTTTTTTTTTTTTTGTGTGTGTGTGTACCTGGCATAGAACTCAGGACCTTGCACTTGTGAGGCAGGCGGCACCACAGAGCTAAATCCCCGGCCCTGTAGGTATTGTTTATACATCTATTAACCAAATTCTCCCACCCCATTCCAGATTTTAGTAACGTGAAAAAAAATGGACAAAAACATAAAAAAAGAATTTTTCCCCCTCTAGTTTTTAGGTTCAGGGTAAAGGAATTTCTCGGTGAGACACTCCAGAGCCAATCTCACTCAGTGTGTCTAAATGACAAGTTCAATTAAAACTATGTTAGTGAAATTCTATATAAAGAATGGCAGCAAAGTCTTGTTTTCAAAATAGTTATTCTACACCTTGGAATAATTCTTTGTTAAATTTTATTTTTCTAAAACTTAGTAAAATGCATTCAATAAAAAGCTTCTCAAATCTTTCAAATTTTGAAAAGTGTAAGATTTCCCTGGTTCTATGTTTATAAATTCTTTGTGACTGACTCAGAAACAGACATTGCATAAAGAAAAAAAAAAAAGACCACAATTTTAACCCTAGTAAATGCTACTTTTTAGAAGTCCTGTGACTTAGTTGACTTCTCAAGAAATTCATAAACTAAGAATATAGTAAACAACTGGAGACCCCCAGGCAAACACTATCTTCAATTTTTTCTAAATGTGAATAGGTCAAGCCTAGTTCATAGATGTGCTAAATAAGATAATATAAACTGTGCACATGCTAAATGTCTTTCACACTGGGAGTAAAGATGAGATTGCATTCTATGAGCATACTGTGCATGCATCACAGTTAAGCTTTGAGTGATGAAAACATCTTTCTCTAATGCTGCTGTTTATTTAAAAATAATGAGAGCATTGTTTTGAGATCTGGCAGCATATTAAATAAACTATGAAAGGTGAGTAAAGACCAAATTTTGTGTGGGATGAACAGGCAATATATTGGGTATCATTTATCATTTCTGATTTTGCTTTTGTTATACAGTGGTGTGTGTCTGTATAGATACAAGTTGGCAAGTTCATGGAATATTTGCATGCTGACATTTTGGCAGCGAAATGAAAAATGAAAAGAATTTTGCAGCAAATGTCAGCAGTGCAAAACTTAGTGGCATTCTATAAAACTGGGCAAGCATTATTAGAGAAAACATCTTCAGGAATAGTGAAAGTTAAGACTTTTAGGCTTAAAAGAACCTGATGCCAGGTGGATGGGAAAGAAAAGTTAAAATTACAGTAAAAAGATAATCACCTAAATGTCTATGAAGTACTCATGGCCACAGCATTGGCTAGATGAAAGAAGTGGATCTACATGGCATTGATTTTGCATTTAGTACCCTGAACATTTTAGAAAACACATTTTTCTGCTCAAGTGTCTACTGAGGGAGCTCTGAGTTTTCCAGATTGATTCTCATGATGTGAGAGATGTGAGGTTTTAGAAGTAGTTCAGTTATGTGTGGAAACTAATGACTCTGAAGCAAATTATCTAATCAATATTATATTATCTGATAGCCCTTTTACTTACACTGGGTCTAGAATGCTGCAATTTCATCTGTTTTAGTCATTCTTTCTGAATGTTTAATGATTATCTCTCTGCAAAATGGAATCCAGCCTGGAAGAGGCCTTTTCCTTTATACAAATTCAAAGTAAAATTTCTCAAAAACATCTGGATCCAAGGGAAAGGGCAAATTGACCAATCTGTATTTTAAAAGTGAAAATAAACCCTGTCATATTAGATAAATAATGATTCAGAATGATCATGATGGATAATATTCACAGAGCACTCACATAATTTTTATGAAGATTTGACAAAATTCTTTCCGGTTATTACCATATTTACTGATGATAGTGACAGATCAAATAAATGGAGACATGGTTGTTTTTTAATGCTCTCACAGCTTTCAATGGGACTTTATAGAAGTGGAAAGCGGACAGCAAAATGACTTATCCAGCTGTATGCAACCAATAAGTGATGGAACTTGGATTTGAGCTTTTGTTTTCTGAATCCCATATTTGTACCAATTCCACTATCCCAGAATTACAGCAACAGCTCTCTCTACAAATATAAGCCACTGAAAATACATACTTGTGTTCATTGGCATCACTCTTCAGTAAGTTCTCCTGTTGTCAGTGGAGAAAAGGGACTGGAGAATTCAAAATGAAGGTGTTTTCCTTCATGGCCTCCTGGTTCTATCATCGGGTGGAAGTTACTTCTCACCTCCTCCCCTCATTTCTTTCCACCTTCAAGTCCAAGAACTTCTCAGCCCTGTCCCCAGATGGGTTGAGTATTCAAATCAACACACGCCAGGAGTTTCTAGGCCAAAAGTGACTGTGAATCCTTGTGTCTAAAATGTGTTTCTCTTATCCTGATGGAATGAGAAATCTTCTCACTTGTTAATTATCCAGGTCCTTGGAAGCTGTGGATGTGATTGATTGCAAAGTAGTCATTGTGATGAAGTTCCACTGGATTCATGAAAAATAGTTGTAAAGTCTTTTAGAATTCCTTATAATGGATATTCTCATAAAAGGTCCTCTTAAGGTTTTCAAGGGTGTGTTTATTTTATAAGATCTGTTCTGGCAAAAGATGCATTTGAAACTTTGGCTCTTCCATACTGTGCAACACACACAACTATCAGTAGAACTGGAAATGACAGAAAAAGATCCATGCAAAAGTAAATGAATGGATTCAAGCTGATGTGTCAAGTGAAATTCATCAGAAGTGAGGCAACTCTTACTGAATCTCCTCCTTGCCTTTATGGCAAATTGAATTTCTTCAGTGTACATTACCCCGATTTTTCTTCCAAATCTTGCTTTCTCTAAATTTTATTCATCTGCCTATTTATCACAGATTGTCTTTCAACACTTTGATCTTTGGAAAAAATAATAGAAAAAATATTTAGAATAGTTTGAAGGGAGAAGTAATACAGTATTATTTCCACTGCTGAACCCATTTTAATACTTAATATACATTTTTCTGGAACTAGTTTGAAAGAAATCATATATTTATTAAGTTAAAAAGCTAGCACATATACACTTTTATATCCTGTGTTTTCACATAAAATATGCTATAAATATATCTCCATGATCTTTACAATTATCATTTTAATCTGTGGGGCATAATGCCAATTTGTCATAAAGGCACATTGTTGTGGTTGTATAACACTCACATTTATTTTTTAGAATATTTCTATTGAAGAATTATTAATTTTAATTATATGAGTTTTATTATATTAAACAATAAGTACTTAACAGGAAAAAATAAATTGAATTTTTAATATTTATTGATTGTTTATAAAAAAGCATGAACATTTTTAACATTGACTGTTTTCTGGTGTACAAAATCTAAAAAATAACAGCAGAAGTAAATTTATATATGAACTACAATGAAAATATCAATAGAATTCTACAAAAAATAATCTTTATTTCACTTATCACACCTAAGGGCAGTCTTCACACATGATAACAGCATGTCCCATGCACACATACACTGCTGACCCTGACAGCATAAGTGTTTTGCTTTCTTGGTCTTTTTGTAGGACATAGTTGACATCTTGCTCATCTTGCTGTTTTGTCAGGAGGTTCTTATTATATTATACAATGTGTAATTAACAGGAATATAAAAAAATCAATAAAGTATAGTATTATACTTGGTATTATACTTGGTATGTATTGCACATTTAGAATAAAGATCAATGTTTTCATATCAGCTGTGTACTTGCTTATAAAATCTAAACTATAACATCAGAAATAATTTTCTATATGAACTACAGTGAAAATGCCAATAGAACACTACAATAAAAATAATATTTGCTTCAATTTTCACACTCAAGGCAGTCTTCGCACATGACAACTGCATGTTCCAAGCACACATTTCACTTACACTGACAGCACATGTGCTTAGCTTTCCTTTCCTGTGTGGCAGGCCATTCTTGTCATCTCTCTTGTCTTCCTCTTTTGTTAGGAGTTTCTTACTATATTGTACAATGTAACAGAAAAATGTGACACCAATACAGTAAAATATAAAATATAAAATGAGTACTTCAAATGGCCATCAACATTTTCATATCAGCTCTTAATTTGCTGACAAAATAGAAAAGATAACATCAGGAATAAAACCTATGTGAACTACAATGTAAATACAAATAAGAGTCTATCACAGAAATAATCTTTGCTTTAACTGTTATACAAAATGCAGTCTTCACACACAAAAACTGCATATTCCATAAACAAATATTGCTTACATTGATAGCACATATGTTTTGTTTTCCTGCAATTTTTTGTAGGGCATAATTGACACCTTTTTAGTTTTTCTGTTGTCATAGTTGATCGTTGTGATGCTCCCCCTGGTAGTTCACCTGTCAGCTCACCAGTATGCACCACAATTTTTTTTTTTTGCATAGTTCCCTGGGCAGAAACATTTTGGTTTTCCTCTGCTATAAATTATTTCTTATGAGTTCCAGTTCCTATCCTCTAAGAAAATCTCTCTATGCTATTTTGCCTTTTTTTTTTTTTGGTAAATTTTCAAATTATTTGTGCCACACATGTTTAGGATAGCGTAAAACACAGCCATTGACCAGTGCTTTGTGTTTCCAGTGACATCATAGCTGCTGCATAACTCATCAACAACATCTTTGGTTTAGTTGTAGAAAGTTACTACCTCAAGCTTCTGCATTGTCAAGGTTTCCTTATCAATATTTCCATCACCCTGGCATATTGACATCAGAAGTACCAGTTTATTTTTCTTTGCCATACATAATGCCAGTGTTATATCTTTCTGAATTCCAAAGATTGTACTATGTAGTCCTCTGTTTTTAAATTGTAACATTTCATTTGGAATTTCTGCTTTGTTCCTGTGTACAGCTCCTATGCTGATTAACTTGTGCTCTGTTAGCAAATGTAATGGCAGCTGGAAACTGGTAAAGAAATTATCAAATGTCAAATTCCAATTAGTTTGGGATATAGGAGCAACAAGTCTATTCACAACATAATTCATTTTATTACTATGTGAATAAGGACCTTGTGGTTGAGTTCCAGAATAAATTTCTAAATTAAAATCATAATATGTTTTTGCATCTACAAAGGCATAATTTTATGCCATATTTTGAAGAGGGTTTTTCTTTTTTTTTTTGTACATACTTCTTGACACTACAGTGACCATGACATGCTGCAAGATGTTCATCAAATGTCATATATTCATGTGGTGTGTAAATTGTTTGGCAATTACTCACAAATCTCTCAAAAAATAAGTGGATAACAGCCAGAATATCAGTTGTTTTTTCTTTCTTGAGGGGTGGTTTTGTCACCAACACTCAGGCAGTTTTGAATGAAAGCGTATCTTCTCAGTGTCAGTATTACCTACAAACCTGAAGTCTACACTCATCACTTTTCCATAAATCTTTTACATTCTTGTGATTACCATGAGAAAGCACTGCTAAGTACACAAGACCTATGAATGCTTTCAGTTCAGCTAATAAGATGTCATAATTAAATGCATTTTTAAGTATGGTTATTGATGCATATAGAATCTTTTACTTGTATTTCAGCATTTGTGTATTTCACAGCTTCTTATAGCATTTCATCTGTTACAATTTCCAACACTGAATGTCAGTGCAGGCATTCTGCCTAATAGGTTTCACCCCTTCCAGGATCATCATTATATTTTCATCCCTAGTCCTAACATTCGATAATTCCATTTGGTTGTGTGACCATTTTGTACGATTTTGATCAGTCAAATATGTAACACATCGATGTCTTCTTTGTCAACTGAACCAAGGAGGTATGCACTCCCTGCACCTGTATCGATTGATTCTTACTCCATTTCACTGTCATAGGAACTTTGACTCACATGGCCAACATCAAAGTCAATATCCTCTTCATCATTCATGCATGAATAACCTGATGATTCACTTTTTACCTCCTCTAAAATTTGCAAATTTGGTTCTTCATTTGTCAGTGTACTGAATTAGGCTGTTTCTGCCATAAAAATTAAAAGAATACTTAAAAAAAACAAATCCTAAAAACACAGAAATTTATCAATGAACATTTCATGGATAAAACTCACCTGTTGCTACTTTGGAGCTCCTGTATACACCTTGGTGTTTGTCTGCCAAATGGGTGAATGCACAAATGGAGTTTTGCTTTTTTCAGGCAAGGCTATGAGTCACATTCACACTCCATTATGGTAAAATTATGGTACAGAGCACAGGAGCAATGTGGGTGTATTTTCCCTGCTGTGATGCTCAAGTGAACCTCTTAGATGGAGCATTATGTGGGTAAAAATCCCAGTATGGCTCTTTTACACATGTGCAAAAATTTTGCCATTCCTTGTACCAAGTGTGTAATTACAAAGAATGCTTTGTGTATCCACCAGATGCAGCTTCTGAGAGGTACAACTGGCTGCTGTTATGCTAAAATGCAAATTTACAGTAGAAAAGTATGGGATGGATTATTGTAACCCAATATTATGTCCTACACATTTTAATTACCGTACTCTGTTGTATTTTTGTATCAAAATTTACTAAACTCTCCTGTAAGAAACTGAAATTGTTTCTAATTTTTTATGTGGTATAAATAATAATGCGGAGAATATCTTCACGAATAAAGTCTGTGTGTGTAATTTATGCTGGGCATGATAGCACATGTTTATAACCCTCGAGGCAGGATGATTGCAACTTGAAGGCCAGTCTGGGCTACAAAGCGAGTTCAGGGCCAGCCTGGACTATAGAGCCAGAACCTATCTAGAAAGAAAGAAAAAAACAAAGAGGGTGGTGGGGGAGGAAGAGACAAAGGAAAGAAGGAAGAAAGCAAAAAATAAAAGACACATACAAATCACATTCTTACAAAGCTTTCAAGAATTTGGTCAACCTCTCAAATTGCTGTATAATTATTTATTGCCTAATTATCAGAGAGCAAAATAGCTGCTGCTGAAGTGGTCGGGAGTATTTCATGGAGATGACAGACCTTGAAATAAGTTTGAAAGGATTAGCTGGGAGACAGGTTTCAGGAAAAACATCACATGCTTTTAATATCTGGTATACTTCTCAATGGCCTTTATTAGTCATCTTGTGACCTTAAAGGGTTTTTTTTTCATACCTTTCATCAAAAATATCTAACTCTCTCAGGCTATAATGTACTGAGTAATCCATCTTCAACCAATGAGAATCATCAAAACTCTGTGCCTGCCCTTAAACCGAAAAGTCAACTCTGAGCAAAGTGTGAGGTCTGGGCTCTTTAGCTTAGGGACAAGTCAAAAGCAGACTAGGGAATGGTTTGTTCCTAAGGAATTTGAAATCCATTCAAAATGATCTCCTAGTCTTCAATAGCTGGAGAAAACTAAGCTTGAGCCAGAACATGGAATATTATGAAACTTCCAGCAAAGACTTTTGTCTGGTACCTGGTTTGCCAGTAGAGTCTCCAAAATGCAACTTTGGGCTACCATAGTCACCAGAGAACAGTTGTAAGTTTCCAAGAAGTTCAAGAATCCTGAATGAAGGTTTTATAAAGTAATTTAAAATTTACTTGAAACACTGCAATCTAATTAATTATACCAGAGGCCTTATTCAAACAATCAACAAAAATCACCACTTTCCTTTCTAATAAAAGATCACCATTTCCTCCTTCCCTTGGGGTCTCCCTCCTGTGGGTTTTCCCTTTGAAAAGGAGAGGCATTCATAGGGTGCAAGTAATTTGTTCTGAAAATTCTCTCTTCCTTCCTTCCGCTTTTCCTCTTTTTTCTGCTGAAAGTCTTCAATACTTCTTCCTTGAAACTTTAATTATTTAATTTCTTCACTGCATTATTTAAAGAAAAGACAGTTTTAGCTGCAGTATGCATGAAGGAAGTATGACTTTATGCAAAACTGAAGAAATCTGTGTAACACTGTGCTGCAGCACATAATTTAGAACAGAATATTTTTCAATCTTTAAACATTTTTTATCTTAATGTATCTGCCTGCAAATATGGACTAAATAGCCATTTTGTTTAAATAAGTTGGATAAATACCAATAAAGAAAAGACCTTCAGGAACTTGAAGACAGGCAACATATGCTAGGGCACATCATTTGCTGTTAAAAGCATTCCAAAATGGGTCAAAATTAAGACAAGATGAGAAATGCTTATCTTAGCACTTAAATATAAAATTGTCTTTGAATCTTCCTTTCAGCATAAAAATAAAGTGGAATAGGAGTAGCACAGGAATATAAGTAAAATTTGTAAAATGCATGATTCTCTTATGATACATTCTTTACTCAGAATTTAATTACCTTAAAGGTAAAAAAATCCTCTTCTTGTTGAATCAGTATACATTTTATTGCAGAAAACAGTAATATAAATAAAATTATTTTTTAACTTCTCCAAATAGTTCTAACCTCTAATTACCACTTTGGAATTTTAAAAATTATTTCTTTCTCTGCAGACAAACTATATATATACACACACACAGACACACACACATATATATACACACACACAGACACACACACATATATATATACACACACAAACATATACTGATACATATACATTATATATTTACATGTAGTTTTAAAAACCTATTTTAATATCTTAGTTATTTTCACTTAAATATTCCAAATGTACTAGCTCTGTTTGCTTATTTATTTATTTATTTATTTATTTATTTTTGTACCGGAGATTGAATTCGGGTCCTTGCTCTTGCAAGGCAGGCTACCGAACCGCTGAGCTAAATTCCCGGCCCTGCTTATTTATTTTAAAAATACAACTTTTCATGACTGATAAAAAGTCTATCATATAGATACACACAAGCAAATATACCCACATTATACACACATTAGCTATGTAGCCATTGTTCTGTTGTTGGCAATAAATGTGGTTTCCAATTTGGGAAGGATGTTACAAATAATGATATGTTTCTGGCACACCTTCTTGGTGATAACATGGCAGGATGAAATTGTCTTCACAGAATAGCTTCACAAAATCTCAAAATGCCTCAATAGGTTTTCTGAAAGTTTCTTGTATTATTTTTAAAATTATCTGACTGTATAAGAAACCTTTGTTAGTGTCAAAAATCTGTAATGAAGGTTTATCAGGTAGTAACAAAACTGTGGACTCTGAATTGAAATTCCAGATTTATTTCTTATTATCTGTGTTGCATCAGCTAAATTCCTTACCTTTTTTTCTGTCTATATTTTTAATCTATAAAATAGGAATAATCTTAGAATGCTGTTCATAAGTCAATTTTGAAGATTAAAATAATTTATGAAAAAAGATATAGTATATTTCTTCATATAGTAATTTTTTAATTAAATTATTCATGAATGTTGTCTGTATTTAATAACATAAGCTGTGTACTCTGTCCACCAAAATACCCCTGAATACCATTGTGTGAGTAGCATTATCTCGCTTTTTCCCTGCACATATTTCAAAGGGTTTTCATTGAATCATATGTTTAAAAAGAACAATTTACATGCACAGAATCTACTTAAGAGATTTCATTTATGTGCTATTTTTTGCTTACTTTTTCATGTTCCACAAATAATTCAATAAGATCATGCTAAATATTATAAATGCAGAGACAATGGTACTGACTAATCCTCTGTTGATATGCTTTCTAGTTAGTTGGGTGTCCCTAAATCTTTTCCAGTGCAATATCTACTGAGAATTGTCCTGTGCATGATATGGGTTCAAAATTGAAGAGGCTATCAAAGAGACTGTAGATGATTCTTTGGGAAGTTCTGCATGTGATCAGCATCAGAATAACACTAAATGCCCCAGTAGGTGAGCTGACTGAAATTTCAACAGATGAACATATAGGTAGGCATCTGACATCTGTGCAAAGTTTTATAGGGCTCTTCCCAGTGCTGTAAACATCCTTTAACCTCCACACCATTTGGTGATGGATCTTCAAAATTCAGCTCTAGGTAGTTGCTTTGGCAAACAAACAAACAAACAAACCAACAAACACAAACAAAAACTTCTCAAACTCTGTGTCCCCCTTGCCAACAAAAGATACAAATTGCACTATAGGTAACTCTACCCTTTCCTTCCTTTCCTGCCTCTTTCTGTAACACACACACACACACACACACACACACACACACTTCCCAAAGAAAAATATTGTGTCCAATTCTTAAGCAATAAGCATGTGTTAGGTGCCTAAAGCTGCCTGATGAAAGAAGAATTCTGTAGTCTTCCATTTCTAGTACAAATAATTCATATCATTTCAATTTTAGAGATGTGCTGATAAATTAGTATATTGACAGGGATCAAAGAGCTTGTCTCTTCTAAAATATTTATGAATGAAATGATACATCTGGGATTTGCCTCCAAATATTCCAGGACTTTTAGAGGGTAAAAGGGTGAAAGAAATGGCATTACAAAAAAACTTACAGCACAATAATAATTGTTGAACCTAGGTAAAGAATAAGGAGGGGTTAACCTTACTATTATGCTAAATTAAAAATTAAATACATTATCATCTCTCTATTTCTGCATATTAGAAAATTTCCATAATACTAAGTAAATGCATGAATATATTACTACAAAACACAAAATCAGAAACCACACTGTAAGAATACTGCCTTTATACTGCTAGTGCCTTAAAGAAGGTTGCACATTGATGGGATTTTTATTTTAAGAACACAGAACTGTTATGTTTTGGGGGATATGATTTGAGTGAAACTTATGTGAGTAGTTTGTTTTGCTGCAAAGCCTCCCTACTACTGTACTTCAGCCAGAAATGGTGGGATTACAAGAGGTTGGTGAATAAAAGTCTCTTTTATACAAGGACCCAAATGTAGACATTGAACCAAAAATAAGAAGAAAGAGAAACAAACTATGGGTTTTAGAAAGAAAATGAAACAAACTGTAAGCTTTAGAGGTTTAAAATCTAGCCAATAAAACTCATCTGCAAAGCCTTGGGAGATGGCTGCCTTTCGGAGGTGTTAGCAGATATGTTTATGTTGGCTCTTTCAGTCTCCTACACACCTTAAGCATCTCTAATTAGTCCCTTTGGACAGTGGTGGCTGGAATTCACAGCTGGCCTCAGTCTTGTCCCATCCTAGCCAAAAGTAATCCTGAGACACTTCCCCTACTCAGTATAGGATATACTGCCTTTCAGATTTAAGGATAATGGTTTGGGTAGGCCTAGAGGCCTCAGCCCTGACTGCACATTAGAATTGATAAAACCAAGGAGAGAAAACTTGGTAGAGGCATTTTTAACTCATAAATGTACTTTGCCAGACGAATACCACAAATGCTGGAAGACAGCAATCCAACTGTGGAAAGAGATCATTGGTATGGAGAGAGGAAAAGGGCCCTTTCACAGTGGCCACTGTACTAGACTCTGTGTGTGCTGCCCATATGTTACCTTCCACTCCCTAAGCTTCCTTTCCATGACTGCTGTCGCCATCAGCTTCCTTCACACTGGAATCACTCTTGGGAATTACATCAGCCAGAGGAATCTGTCTCCCCAAGGCTGCACTGCTGCCCCTGGGAGGGGACCACATCCAATGACGGCGCAAGTAAAAATACAGAACCTTGCGTCTTGCTTTGGATTATATCTGAAGGGCCTTCCTTCCTTCCTTCAGAGTGCCCCCCAGGGCAGCTGAGCCCATTGCAAGTGCATTGTAGGCCAATCCTTGTTTCTGCAAAGTATTCTGCCTCCCAATCCCTGCCAGTTTGCCCACAGCATAGTTCTCTGTGCAGGTATGGCTCCCCACTATACCAGCTTAGAGGGCATTCCCCAGAGTGCCTGATCTAAGATAAGCATCAAGCCTTGCTGGGGCATTGTATAGTTTTAGTGCTTCCTCGCCTCTATTTCTCAAGAGAGAAAAAGACACCTCAGTATTTCCTTTGCGAAGACCCATTATTTATAGTCAACTCAGGACTAGACTAGAGCTGCTTTTGCAAAGATCTCATCACTTCTACTAGTTGTAATAGATGCAAAACTTAAGCCTATGACCCACAGCTCATTGATGCATCAGAACACACATCAGTTAAAGTAAAATAAATGTGGCCAGGCACAGTGGTACACACCTGTATTCCCACCTACTACAGGCTGAGGCAGAAGGACCACAAGTTCAAGGGCAACATGGGCAACCAGAGGGCTGGGGATATAGCTTAGTGAGGGTTTGATCACCAGAACTGTAAAAAAAGTAAATGTAATAATTATAAATGCTATTCTTCTCAGATATCACTGTAATAATTGAGTGATATCAGGGTATTATTTGGACTGTTCAACATCCTCTTCCCCCAAAGGCTAATCCTCAGACTCTATGACTTGCTTTTTTCTTTGTCAGATCTGTCTCTCTTCCTTAATTTTGTTTCTTGCTCAAGGCAGGCAAAGACTGCTTGTAAGGAAGAGTTCTTTCGTTTCATGGCATCCTAATTAGAGTTAATAGAGGCTGGGTGTGTGTATCTGCTGGTCTTTGTCCTTATTCTAGAAACTTCTCAAATGTGGATTAGATATAATGAGATATACTTTGAGGTTACGATACACTTAGAGGTAAGATGCAAGGACAGAATGAGAGGGTATTTGATAATCACAAAATTGATGTCTTCCACCCTACTCACAGGTGACTAAAATCTATATGGAGTAGAGTAAATCTACTCAGGGCGGGTCTCTTACCAAGCTTACAGAATCTTTGCTTTAGTGAATAACTTTCCAGTCATTCCCAATGGCGAAAGAGAGCTGGGACTTGTCCTTTACAGTTTAGGTTGGTAAATTAATTTATTTTGCATCCTTACTAGTTAATGACTAGTTAATGATTTATGACTCAGAAACACTGACCTCACCTAAGAGGTTAGAAATGCTCCAACCCAGATCTCCTAATTTGCAGTGCATTTCTTTTTAGACAGGGTCTTACTGTGTTGTCTAAATTGGTATCCAATCAAGGGGTTCATGTAGCTAGAACTATAGGTGTGCACCACAGCAACCAGCTAGACTACACTTTGTGTGTGCATGTGTGTGAGTGTGTGTGTGTGTGTGTGTGTGTGTGTGTGTGTGTGTTACTGAGAAATGAATCCAGGGTCATTCTACAGAAAGCTACATCCTCAGCTGTATTTTATTTTTTTGTTTTGAGGCAGAATCTGACTAAGTCACTCAGGCTGTCCTTAAACTTCTGATCCTCTTGCCTCAGCCTCCCAAATTGCTGGGATCACAGGGGTACACTACTGTATTCAGCTAGAGCACACTTTTTTTAAAAAATGAAGATGCCTTTGTATTTGTGGAAGGCCTCAGATGATATCAATGAAGCTACTGGTCTGCAGAATCTGTCCAACCTGTCAAACCTGCAGAACACATTTCATTTGGAGTAGCAAGGCTCGAAAGAGTTCTAGCATACTTTTAGGAGTGACAGTTTTTATCCCTTAGGACACTGAGGTGTGAGTGTGTGCTCCTCTAACTTCCTGGGCTGAGTTTAAGTCCCTAACCATTGCCACAAGCCAGATGAAGGAGAATTATACAGGAGGCAGCATCCCAGGGGTGCTGAGTCATGGCTGTTTCCAAAAAAGTGACAAGTTTTCTCTTCTACTGCTATCAAATCAATATAAGAGATGTAGCTTACAGCCCCCAGTAATTACCCCACAGAGGAAGCTCACCAAGAGCAGCTTCCACGTGGATAGTAATGTTCTCTAGAGGGTAGCATCTCCACCAGCTCTGCTCTGAAGTAGCAGCAATCAGTCTCTGAAAGAAAAATCCCACTCTCAAAATGAGGGCACTTCTAAAACTTCTAATATGTGGAGACAAAACCCTTCCCAGGGTGACAAAAGACCTGGCATTTGGTCTGGCTCAGCCACCAGGCGGATAACACAAGTAAGTTACACGCGTCTGGGTTTCAGTTGCTTCATCCATGAATTGAATGAGTTGCTGAGGTCTCATCCAGCCCTTAAATATTTAGGAACTCACGCACTGGGATTAGGTGCAAAAACTTCTCTCACCACAAGAGGGAGCTCTCTTTCTGAAATCATAGACACGCATAGCCTGGATAGATTTAGGGGAACAATAACATCCAGAACTAAATGATCGTTTAGAAACGATTAGAACAAATAAAAAGGCTTATTTTTTTATTTTGTTGAATTATGACTAATTCCTTGATACAACAAAGCAAAAAGGGAGCCTACCGAGAAAGACCGAGACAGTAGAAAACAGAAACAGATTGAGAATCTGGAAATACAAAAGAGTAGAGTCCTAACTTTTTCTAGCTTTATCAAGAATTTAAGGGCCAGGGATATAACTCAACAATGCAACGCCTGCCTGGTGCTTGCGCGGGCCCCAGAGTTCGATTCCTGATAGCGGGGAAAAAGAAAAGAATTTGACACTTAGAATGTCTTGACTTTATGGTAGTGTTACTCAAGGTGCCTAAAATGATAGTTCTGTGAGGAAATAAACTGGTAATATGAGCGGATGAGAAGCACTGTTTTTAGGATTCCAAAAATCTACACAAAAAATGAACGAAATGTTTATTAATAAAAAAATGTTTATTAAGATTCAACGTATCATCTACCAAAAGGTATTTTCAAATGCTTTCATGTTAGTTTTCATGTGAGCTCAACAAAGAGATGAAGAATAAAATTTCCTTCCATTTAGAAGGGTCACTGAGATCTCTAAAATATGTAACTAACCTCACTTTGTTCCTTCTCTCTGGGCGTTTTCTGTGTTAAAGGGAGTTTTCTAGGGCAAACGTGTTTGATAGAAAATGGGAAGAGAGACCGGGCTAAGGCTTGGGGAAGAGGAAGTACTGGTTGACTTTTGGTATGCAGCCTAGGAGTGGGCTTCGCGCAGTGTCTGCTCCCCCCCCCCCCCC